>NC_064628.1:79816307-80123376 GCF_023864275.1 Schistocerca cancellata
TATCGCGAAATGTGGGAGAGAGTGTCACAGAAATGATACAGGATTTCGGCTGGACATCATTAAAAGAAATTCCAATCACCAACTTTCTCCTCCGAATGCGAAAATATTTTGATGACACCGACCTACATAGCGAGGAACGATCAACACGATAAAATAAGGGATATCAGAGGTCGTACGGAAAGATATAGGTGTTCATTCTTTCCACGCGCTATACGAGACTCGAATAATATAGAATTGTGAAGGTGGTTCGATGAAACTTCTGCCAGGCACTTAAATGTGATTCGCAGAGTATCTATGTAGATGTAGATGTAATGATTTATTGTGTTTGTTCAGTAGTTATGATATTATAACTTCCGTTGCAATCATAGTTTTCGCTTTCTTGTAATACCTGATGGGAAATTGGGCACATACCACATCTCCTCTTCCTAATACTTCTGGAAAGTGTCATCGTTTTTAATACGCAAACTGAGAACTTAAAAATTCTTCCACTTCACTTGTAATAGAGGTGGATCTTAGCCGCAGATAAATAATATTGATTGAGTTAATGACGGCCATACCTAGACCTACCACATTTACGAGGTGCATGCAAGTTCTAAGGTCTCCAATTTTTTTCTCCGGACTGGAAAGAGATAGAAACATGCGCATTGTTTTAAAATGAGGCCGCGTTCATTGTCAATACTCCCCAGTGATGGCAGCACCGTATGGCAGATGGAATTTTACCGCCAGCGGCGAGAATGAGAACTGTTTTAAATACTTAAAATGGCGACGTTTTCCTACTTGAACAGCGTGTAATCATTCGTTTTCTGAATTTGCGTGGTGTGAAACCAATTGAAATTCATCGACAGTTGAAGGAGACATGTGGTGATAGAGTTATGGATGTGTCGAAAGTGCGTTCGTGGGTGCGACAGTTTAATGAAAGCAGAACATCGTGTGACAACAAACCGAAACAACCTCAGGCTTGCACAAGCCGGTCTGACGACATGATCGAGAAAGTGGAGATAATTGTTCTGGGGGATCGCCGAATGACTGTTGAACAGATCGCCTCCAGAGTTGGCATTTCTGTGGGTTCTGTGCACACAATCCTGCATGACGACCTGAAAATGCGAAAAGTGTCATCCAAGTGGGTGCCACGAATGCTGACGGCAAACCCCACGGCTGCCCGTGTGGCATGTTTCCAAGCAATGTTGACGCGCAACGACAGCATGAATGGGACTTTATTTTCGTCGGTTGTGACAATGGATGAGACGTGGATGCCATTTTTCGATCCAGAAACAAAGCGCCAGTCAGCTCAATGGAAGCACACAGATTCACAGCCACCAAAAAAATTTTGGGTAACCGCCAGTGCTGAAAAAATGATGGTGTCCATGTTCTGGGACAGCGATGGCGTAATCCTTACCCATTGCGTTCGAAAGGGCACTACGGTAACAGGTGCATCCTACGAAAATGTTTTGAAGAACAAATTCCTTCCTGCACTGCAACAAAAACGTCCGGGAAGCGCTGCGCGTGTGCTGTTTCACCAAGACAACGCACCCGCACATCGAGCTAACATTACGCAACAGTTTCTTCGTGATAACAACATTGAAGTGATTCCTCGTGCTCCCTACTCACCTGACCTGGCTCCTAGTGACTTTTGGCTTTTTCCAACAATGAAAGACACTCCCCGTGGCCGCACATTCACCAGCCGTGCTGCTATTGCCTCAGCGATTTTCCAGTGGTCAAAACAGACTCCTACAGAAGCCTTCGCCGCTGCCATGGAATCATGGCGTCAGCGTTGTGAAAAATGTGTGCGTCTGCAGGGCGATTACGTCGAGAAGTAACGCCAGTTTCATCGATTTCGGGTGAGTAGTTAATTAGAAAAAAAAATAGGAGGCCTTAGAACTTTAATGCACCTCGTAACATCGTGAAGTCAAGTAGGACCTTGCGTAACCGAAGAACGTTCCCCAGTATATGCGAGAGCCCGTTGATCGGCGATCCGCCACACTGGCGAGGCTCGAGGGCAGACAGTTGGCCAATACAGTGAGTCACAGATGACAGAGGGATGTCGGCGGCGCAGCATACTTGGTCGATGATGAGAGGCACGGTTGTCGCTGATTGGTTCGTGTCGGTGGAGGGATGCAGTCAGCCTCGCCGAGCGGCACATGCGGCAGCGGTGACGAGCGTGGTGCAGGGATGTCGGACATCCGACGGACGACAACGAGCGGACGCACCGGGCTCGGGGACTACTGCGTCGACGAAGCGGGCTTGAGTAAGTTGATCGATCGCTTATCTTCGGTGGATCGATTCTTTAAATTTAACCTAACTCGTTGGTGAGACCTGCCGACATTAGCAACGAGAGGAGGTGTCGCAGAGCGCAACACTCAACAGCAGGTCCTACGGCGTAAAGCAGTCATCGCTCCGAGAGTGCGTAGTTGGGTTGCTGGTTGCTGCTCGCAGGTCCGAGGTAGGGATGTTGATAAAATACTGACATGTGGATGTAGCGATATTTCCCAAGATTCTTGATATACACTGGCGACACTCGTCGCTCAACAATCGATACATCGATATCGAAATGATAATATCGAGTGCTGATAGTTTTATTTTGTGTTATATTTCTTCACAACTTTCGGTAGGTATTCGTTCTTTTAAAATTGTATTAGGACATAAGGGGTCTTACTACTTTTTGAGCTTTCATGTCGTGCAATTCTTCTCTTTTACTATGTAAAACAAGTGTATGTATCGCGAAACAAGGAGTTCAATTGCACTGAGGGGTGGTGGTGTGAATGGAATAACAAGATTTTCGATGTAAAGAAATAGCACAACAGTTGCGTAAAAAAACAATTTTTAACGCATTTTGTGTGCTATTTCTTCCCATCTGCACACTTCAAAAACAGTAGCTGAAAATGATGAAAAAAAAAATCTAAATGACAAGACGTCTTTGCGGTAGATGGAGACGCGTGAGGGAAAATGCTGACTCGGCGCTACCGACAGAAACTGCTTCATCACGCCATTTTTGCACTGCCGCTGATAATTCGGTAGTGTTGGCGGAAATAAAAAACAGGGAGGTCGACATGAAGTGTTCCAAACAAATCCGATATCCAGAGTGAGATTTTCACTCTGCAGCGGAGTGTGTGCTGATATGAAACTTCCTGGCAGATTAAAACTGTGCGCCCGACCGATATGTGAACAAAACCGAACGACAAACCCATTGGACACCGTTTATAGTGCTAATTACGTGCACTTACCATGATTAGCAAAGTGGTTACAGCCAAGCGCAATCGTGCATCGTCTTCTTTTCAGTTCTTGCTCTATGGGGAATTGGCAGGCTGCTAGTTTGTTGACGTACAGAATATCTAATAATAAATCAATACTTACAGCTCTAAAACCGGCAGTATATTTACAGTGTGTGGCCGATATTTTTAAGGGGCGGTACGTCGATAGTTTTTCTGTTGGTATATCGAAATTTCAATACTTTTTCTTAACATATCCAGAGCCGACAATTATATTTTTTAAATACCGATGTTTTTAATAATATCAACTGTCCTAGTTCAATCCAACGCAGCAGTCCACATTCCGTGTCTCCATCGGCGGTGCCCATGGCAGCGGTAACGAGTCCACCATAAGATGTCGTCGTTCATCTTGTAGAAGTATATTCATAAGATAAGTGTATTTATAAACGTATGACCTATAACGCCGTGGAGGAGGGAAAAATTTGTGGCAGAAGGCGCTAAGCTTGATAGTGTAATCGAAGAGAATGTTGAGAACATGAACTCTCATCGCAATGTGTCAGTATCTTCAAAAGAGGAACAAGACTCAATAAGTGCATTGGCGCAATTATTTAAAGAAACCGCCCGTTTTAAGGCCACATCTGATACAGCAAGTAGTGATTTCCTTACACAGAACAGCTGACTAATTGTTGTAGCAAGGGAATGTCTTGTCCTACTCAGCACAAATACTCTTTTGAGGTCGACTTGCGCACAGATAACATCATCAAAAAATGTCTTATAATAA
The DNA here is from genome assembly GCF_023864275.1 of Schistocerca cancellata. NCBI lineage: Eukaryota > Metazoa > Arthropoda > Insecta > Orthoptera > Acrididae > Schistocerca > Schistocerca cancellata. The sequence continues at coordinate 79,820,295 of NC_064628.1, forward strand.
CGGTGAATAAAAAGTAATAATAAAAGTTACTCAGGTTTACAGCCGCGTCAAGTGGTTTAAATTCCACGAGCTTTCGGCCGAGTACTCTTCGGCCATTGTCAAGTGGTACTGTCTTCTGGTTGCTGCTGGCGTCTTTATATAGCCGCGCTGGCTTCAGTGACGTCACTGGTGTCCGCTGCGGCGCCATATATGGTAATGGTTGCGCTGTGCTGCAGCCGCACCCGCTTTAACCTTCTGATGGCCGGATCCCAGGCTGTGATTAGATGCAGGCCGCCGTCTCTATTGAGCGTGTAATAACAATTTTTTATTTCGATTGGTTCTTTTATTATGCTACCCCAAAAACTGTTTGTCCCAACGCGGTGGCCGCACAACGCAAACATTACCATATGTGGTGCCGGAGCGGGTACTGGTGACGTCACGGAAGGCAGCGCGACTATATAAGGACGGCAGCAGCAATCAGAAGACAGTCATCACTTGACAATGGCCGACGAGTTCTTGGCCGAAAGCTTGTGGATTTTAAACCACATGATGCGGCTCGAAATCGGAGAAACTTTTATTACTACATATCGCCGTCAAACTATGGACTCCTAATTTGGTGAATAAATATTCCGTTAAAATACGCAGGGATTTATATTCATAGGACGAAGGGCAACAGTACCCATACCCAGTGTTATTGGTTATTTACGAAAGCTATAATAGCCAGACGCGGTGGCCGTGCGGTTCTGGCGCTGCAGTCCGGAACCGCGGGACTGCTACGGTCGCAGGTTCGAATCCTGCCTCGGGCATGGGTGTGTGTGATGTCCTTAGGTTAATTGGGTTTAAGTAGTTCTAAGTTCTAGGGGACTTATGACCTAAGATGTTGAGTCCTATATTGCTCAGAGCCATTTGAACCATTTGAAAGCTATAATACACTTCTGGAAATTGAAATAAGAACACCGTGAATTCATTGTCCCAGGAAGGGGAAACTTTATTGACACATTCCTGTGGTCAGATACATCACATGATCACACTGACAGAACCACAGGCACATAGACACAGGCAACAGAGCATGCACAATGTCGGCACTAGTACAGTGTATATCCACCTTTCGCAGCAATGCAGGCTGCTATTCTCCCATGGAGATGATAGTAGAGATGCTGGATGTAGTCCTGTGGAACGGCTTGCCATGCCATTTCCACCTGGCGCCTCAGTTGGACCAGCGTTCGTGCTGGACGTGCAGACCGCGTGAGACGACGCTTCATCCAGTCCCAAACATGCTCAATGGGGGACAGATCCGGAGATCTTGCTGGCCAGGGTAGTTGACTTACACCTTCTAGAGCACGTTGGGTGGCACGGGATACATGCGGACGTGCATTGTCCTGTTGGAACAGCAAGTTCCCTTGCCGGTCTAGGAATGGTAGAACGATGGGTTCGATGACGGTTTGGATGTACCGTGCACTATTCAGTGTCCCGTCGACGATCACCAGTGGTGTACGGCCAGTGTAGGAGATCGCTCCCCACACCATGATGCCGGGTGTTGGCCCTGTGTGCCTCGGTCGTATGCAGTCCTGATTGTGGCGCTCACCCGCACGGCGCCAAACATGCATACGACCATCATTGGCACCAAGGCAGAAGCGACTCTCATCGTTGAAGACGACACGTCTCCATTCGTCCCTCCATTCACGCCTGTCGCGACACCACTGGAGGCGGGCTGCACGATGTTGGGGCGTGAGCGGAAGACGGCCTAACGGTGTGCGGGACCGTAGCCCAGCTTCATGGAGACGGTTGCGAATGGTCCTCGCCGATACCCCAGGAGCAACAGTGTCCCTAATTTGCTGGGAAGTGGCGGTGCGGTCCCCTACGGCACTGCGTAGGATCCTACGGTCTTGGCGTGCATCTGTGCGTCGCTGCGGTCCGGTCCCAGGTCGACGGGCACGTGCACCTTCCGCCGACCACTGGCGACAACATCGATGTACTGTGGAGACCTCACGCCCCACGTGTTGAGCAATTCGGCGGTACGTCCACCCGGCCTCCCGCATGCCCACTATACGCCCTCGCTCAAAGTCCGTCAACTGCACATACGGTTCACGTCCACGCTGTCGCGGCATGCTACCAGTGTTAAAGACTGCGATGGAGCTCCGTATGCCACGGCAAACTGGCTGACACTGACGGCGGCGGTGCACAAATGCTGCGCAGCTAGCGCCATTCGACGGCCAACACCGCGGTTCCTGGTGTGTCCGCTGTGCCGTGCGTGTGATCATTGCTTGTACAGCCCTCTCGCAGTGTCCGGAGCAAGTATGGTGGGTCTGACACACCGGTGTCAATGTGTTCTTTTTTCCATTTCCAGGAGTGTAATACTGATATTTACAAGAGAAACTTATTGAACCGTGTTGTTTGGCTACGACGACGTTCTTATATCACTGCAAACAATTCAGTATTACTGTTTTCCTGTTTCATAGTTCTTATAGCCTTCTTCGTGGAGCGGTTGAAATATAACTGCTGCTGCAAAGACCGGACGTATTGTGTTAGGGGAAAAGAGTGACAGTCTTGATCATGAACTGCTTATTATTATCTTTTACTGTTCCTGGACACACAAATAACGACATCGGCTCTGAAACATAGTAAAAAAACTCTACATCAGTTTCTCTGTTTGAAAATGTAAAGTATTGCTGTGTACTTAAGAGTTACTGCGTATTGGTTGTATTGGTGTGTTGTTGATACTGCTGATGCATGAGTAGCGAAGATGGGTATCAAGCTGTGTGGAAAGCGTATCAGAGCATGTTGAAGCTACAACAGTCGATCGTGCCATAAAGGACGGAAGTACAGTAAAGCCATCTGCAGTTGCAGGAATTTCACTGTAGCTCTTGTACCTAAAACAAAATACCACTGAAAAAGTTGGAGACAAGGACGGAAGTACAGTAAAGCCATCTGCAGTTGCAGGAATTTCACTGTAGCTCTTGTACCTAAAACAAAATACCACTGAAAAAGTTGGAGACAAAGCCGCCGATAAGGGCTGCTGGTGACACACGACTGTTAGAAGCTAGTTCAACATAAGACACCGTTGAACCATTATTCCACTTCTTCAGCTGCTCTTTTACTACATGTCGCTCTCTTTTTCTCTCTTCCTGTGTGTTATGTGTGTGTGTGAGTCTTTGAGTAGCTGGCTCTGTCGCTTCCTGTTGGCTCTCCCTCCTCCTACTGCTTCCATAAGTTCGTTCCTCTCTCTCTCTCTCTCTCTCTCTCTCTGTGTGTGTATGTGTGTGTGTGTGTGAGTGTGTGTGTGTGTGTGTTTGTGTGTGTGAGCGCTGTCCGCGCTTTGCGTGTCGGTCATATCAGCGGCTTTGGTGGCCGTTGCCCTACCCTCTGCTTGGTGCAGGCAACCCAGTGCTTCAAAGCCGTCCACCTGCATCTGATTTTGGATTTCAGGAGGCAGTATCACACATGAAAGCAGCGCACAGCCCACAGCCTTACACACGTACATTATATTAATACTGGTCACCTGGATGAAAGGCAAGAAAATTCGCTACCTTGGGACTCACCTAATCGCTTAGAAAAAAGGAAGCTCGACTTCCTCATCCGTTTCGGATGCGGTTCAGTTTCTACTTTATTCCTCAGTATGTGGTGAACTGTTACATCCATTCAAGTGATCATAGGTATCAGTTTTTACCTAATTTAAAGCTGACTACCGTTGAATTACAAGGCTATGTCAACGTCCATCTTTGTGCACAGCGAACAGTAATGAACGGTATATTCATAATTTTTATTTATGGACCGTCTGACAGCAACTGAATAAAACACAATTTTAGAGCCATACGCGTTTCGCCTTTATTTTCTGCAAGGCATCATCGGTGGCCTGGAATATGTACATATGTTTGCTATTTAATTTACATTTTGGTCACTGTACGTATAGGTTATAAACAGTTCTGGTGGTTGGTATTTCCTATTAAGTAGTAATGTTTTGAAATGTAATTACAGGTTGCGTGGACAATTTCCTGCATATTACGCTCCTGTTGCATTTTTTGTGTTGTTCTTCTTCTTATGAATGCCAATTTGCGGTTTTTTCCCACATTCCACAGGACTATGAACTAAACACTTGTTTCAATGCAATGTTTTGGTTTCTGTTGCCGACTGTCAAAAGTTTTTGCCAAAGATCGAATCTTATTGCCAAACTTTCGAGTGTAATTACTGAAGTATCTTTGTTTAATCTGTTCGTGTATGCATTTGTGTGTGCGTTTGTATAGGTGTGTGTCTGTTTGTATGAATTAAACCATTCCAAATTTGCAGAACATTTAAAACACCATAACCATCATCCTAGAAACATGGAACAAGAAATGAAAATAATGAGAATAAGCAACCATAGCAAACATCTATACAAACGCAAGAAAACTTTCACATCCAGAAAGCCATATCTGAAAACAAACATGTGATAAATGAACAAACACACATCAGCACAGGCTCCCTACTACACTTAATAAAGGAAATGATAAGATAAAACAAAACTCTTCCCCATTCACATTCTGGACACACACACACACACACACACACACACACACACACACACACACACACACACACATGTATACACGAACAGATCACAGATACTTCAATAATTGCACTCGAAAGTTTGGCAATAACATTAGATCTTTGGCAAAAACATTTGACAGTCGGCAACAGAAACCGAAACATTGCACTGAAACAAGAGTTTAGTTCATAGTGCTGTGGAATGTGGGAAAAAACCGCAAATTGGCATTCATAAGAAGAAGACCAACACCAAAAATGCAACGGGAGCGTAATATGTAGGAAATTGTCCACGCAACCTGTAATTACAGTTCAAAACATTACTACACAATAGGAAATACCAACCACCAGAACTGTTTATAACCTATACGTACAGTGACCAAAATGTAAATTAAATAGCAAACATATGTACATATTCCAGGCCACCGATGATGCCATGCAGAAAATAAAGGCGAAACGCGTATGGCACTAAAATTGTGTTTTATTCAGTTACTGTCAGACAGTCCATAAGTAAAAATTATCAGTATACCGTAATATTACACGCAACTGAGGAAGACAGAACTACAAAAGTTGAAGATGACAACAGTAATCAACTTCATGATTTCGAAGCTTCCTCTGCTATTCATTATCCCTGTGCACCACTACATTAAAAATTCTTCCGGATTTTACTTTCTCTATACTTCTAAATATGAACGTTTCACTTTCGTAAGGAACTGTGTCGCATTACAGGATACCACAAAGTAAATCTTATCAAGTTTTGTAACATTAATTGAATAACAGCAACCATTCGCATTTCGGATATGACTCTTGGACGCTAAGAAAAAATAGGTCTTAATGTTGCCAGAAGTTAACAGCTGTGTGTCCGGGTCCTACAATGTTGTTGAACGCTTGACAGATGTGTTAGCTATCACTGTCGTAGACATTTTTAAATCCTGTCCGTAGACAGACGGCAGTAACAATTATGACACTCCCGCATGAGAGGTGAGTTTTGTTTGTGAACAGAGAGTAGAGAACATTACAAGCATAATTAAAGTCAACGATGAAATTCCATTGATGCGTAGTGGGGCACAATATACCAACTGATCGCTCCAATTACGAGCTTTAACTTATTGATTTTGTTGGGCAATAATGATTTGCTGGATTTTCATCACACTTTACATGTTCAACAGATATATGAGTTTACAGTAGCAGTTCATCCATTCAAGAAGTCTAGTAACGGCGGTAAAAAGGTATAGTATTAGTAGTAGTAATAGTAGTAGTAGTAGATAAGTTAGTTTTAAGTCACCACTTATGGACGTACTAGGCCGTAAGAAAGCACAATCACAGATAAGATAATTAACATAAAATGTAAATACTAGAAAACTAAATTGATTAATTGCGGGGTACAAAAATTTTGTTTTGAAGTATCGTTATTGGCATATTTCAGAACAAGCTCATATCGTTCGTTGATTGTTGTTGCTCTAAACAGGAAGCCTTCCTCAATTTATTCCGTCATCAATCATTACATATTTTCTTGCTACTCTTTTTCACCCATGAATCTATCTTATGATTGTGATATTCCACAAAGAAATGGCTTTTATACTGCTTTCTTTCTTTTGTCACGTTCTAGAGCTTCTGTATGAATCTTAAATTGTTTGTGAAACATTGTAATGAAGCCGCTTAATGGATGATGTCTCAATGCGGAAGAATTAATGAGTTCACAATTCATGTGAAAAGATAACCTATTAGCCGAATAAAACACAAAGGAATGTGGCAGTACTCCACCTTTCCACCTTAGAAGTGGGGCCTGGGCTAAACATTGTCTTTAAAGAGAACCACTAATAGCCTTCTGCGTACGCCAGTAAGCCCCAACCCCTCCTCGTTCCTTAAAGAACCGAAATCCGACATATAAAAAAGTGTTCTCATTTTATCAAAAATCGGATGAACGTTTTCTTACATCCATTTTAAGGAACACCTACTTTTTCACCCATTTCTGTATTTATGTCGCCGTACTTCCTTCATTGTCACTCGTGCATCTAACTGTGATATTTCACAAAGAAGTGATTGTTATGCTGCTTTCTTGCAGGTACATTCAGTCATGTATATGGAAACTGTGTGCTAAATGCATTGCGAATTCAGTTAGCAGTAAAGACGTATAACATTAAAATGTCATGTCTCAGGCTGAAGTTCTACCACACGAACAGCGAAACTGTATTCCTTTTTCCTTTCATTATTTTTTGGATGATGTCAGTGGGGAAAAACTTTAAAAATTATACATACAGTCTGTTGGTATTCGCTAAGTGCTCTCAGTCTCAAATACTTGACGAATATTGCCTGGTTAATTGGCACACCATGAGTTACACTTTCTCAAGGTATATAAAATGTAAACAATTTGTATCTTTAATACTTAAGTTCTGATGTTAAACCTTTAACCTAAGATTATACATTTTACAAATAGATTGTGGTAGCATTTTATATTTTTAAATTCAGTCAGTAATCGTACGAAATGTTGAAAATCAAATTCTTTGCCCATGGAAGCCGTTAGATAGACAACCTGTAAGTGAAACTGTGGTCTCTTTATCTCTCTCCGTTTTATAGAAGTTCGTTAAGTCACTCAGACAGACGCAGACGTCACTGAATCCTAAGAAGATCCGTGGTGTCTCCGCTTCATAAAAAGTAATACCGAGTAAACGAGGTAACCCGTTCACCTTTAGATTCAAATAACGTATGTGCGTTAAAAACTGGAGTGTAATTTTGTAAACAAACAAACGGTCAGGTATGCTGGTAAAAAATCAACATTTCTAACATTTGCTACCATGTAGCTATACTGTCTACAATAAATAAGAGGTTCTGTACGTTACTTTAAGATGAACAAAAGTTTTACGAACTACTTACGAATTGCCAACATTCTAATACTGAATATGTAGTTCACCATACCAGAGAAGAAATTTCTCTTGTCCACTTGGTTAACTTATCTGTACATCAATATGGGAGTTGCACACTGTTGACACTGTGGGTCTCTGAATATTGAATTCCCTAACAATTTCTGAAATGCAATGTCGTATTCGTCTACCTCCATCTACCATTCCGCGTTCAAAGTCTCTTAATTCCCGTAATGCAGACATAATCGCGTCGGAAAGATTTCACATGAATCGCTACATTACAATTGACAACTCCGTCAATATACCTTGTGTATGTGATGCTACCACAATCTGTATATGTGCATATCGCTATTCCATGACTTTAGTCACCATGGTGTATAACAGATATATTAATCCTTCCATTAGTAGACAGTGATGTTCACGTGACGTCAAAGGTGGTTTACACTTGTAGCAAGAATTTTGTTTCTGTCCTACGAAGAACTCGAAAATCTCGAATTTAACGAAAATGTTGTCTTTAGCGTAAACACCAGAAGCAGCACATGAAGAAGTCTTTGGGCGTCAAATCGAGTGAATAATGTGGAGTGTCACCACAAATAACATCTTTAAATCTAACAACGTTTTCACTTTGGGAGTCTAAACCTTGGAACAGAAACCAAACGCAGGAGAATAAATTTCTCATACATCGAATACATCTAAGTAATACACCATGTTCAGACAATTTATAGTAGTTGAACTGTGTTTTCTTCTGTTCGATCAAATCTGAAACCTCTTCACTATCAGACAGCGGCGAGAACAATTGATTCCACACAGGGCCATTCCGTATCATTACCAGACACCCTCGTAGGATATTCTGAAAGGGTAGGACTACATGCGATTACAGTAGCGCTTATGAAAATTTCACCACCGAAGAATAAAGCACATTAATCAAAGGGCAGAGGACCTGACTGAGATGCTTCTATATCGTGATGTTTTGTATCCAGCAAAGCAACGCTGACGAGACAGATGAGCGAGTGGAATAAGTGGAGAGAAGAGAGTTATAGAAAGGAGAAAGAACTTTCACGACCACGCAGTGTGATTTTAGCACTGGACGTTTGCCATATTGTCTGTATGGACGTGACGAGATGTAAAGCATCGTGAACGTATTGGAGTATCCCCTGAGCTGTATGACAGATTGTGTACCTGTCAGCTTCGACTGTTAGATTCATTCTAATGCTAGCTGGACAGACTATAAACCACCAATTAAACTGATTTTATTTGTCTATAAACCATAAACGTCTAACAAAATGACCACAGCTTAGTAAACTACATTGTTGAGCAGCATAACGGACAGACACCACGTAAGATGTCGTCCTCCTTGTATCTGGTCTAATTTTCGCTTTATCGCATGTGCTAACGAAGTTTTAAAGCTCCGGGAGTAACTGTCCTTAAGCCAACTCCACTTGATATATTTCTGTATGAGAGAGAAAGTGATGCTGCAAATCCGTGCGTTTCATTTCCGAAAATATTTCTCATTGTTTAGAATAACCGGTAGGTTTTTGATTATCAGTTCCTTCCGTTTCATCGATTAGCTAAATACGCCTCACAATTAGCAGCACTATTGGGCACACAGTGAGTTAAGGAAGTATTTCACTCACTTCAATCAGACAATACAAGCTATTGTTAGCGGCACTATTATGTCACATCACGTAGAATGTCTGTGGATTCATAAAGATTCAGGTATGCAATGTTAACCCAATGCGGTTTGTCTCTTCGGAAAATTTGTTAACAGGGAAGTGTTTACTGATCCTTATTTCACCCGTGACTGTTGATTACGGTTATATTACGATTTAATAATACTGAAATCTGACGCATTTCGAGGAGGTTCCACATACGGTCAGGCTTATGACAAACAGAATTAGTACTTTAATGATGAACTAAATCTTAACTTACTTATTAATTTTATATAACAACGTATTTGCTCGAGAGGTGAGGGCTGAGTGTACAGTAGTGAGAACAGGTTGAAGAGATACTTGTTTCGTAATCTCTGTGTCCACTTTTCTTCTGAGTTACTCAACATAATATTGACAGGTTGAGAGGTGGTATTTTCCTTTCGTGACACAACAGTTTTACTCTGAAGTCACACAAGAATTAAGGCTGTTTGCAGCACATGCACTCTTGTTGCAACTACAAACATCATTTACCCATTTGAACATGATATGGTCGGCGTTTGCATGTCACCTGACGCAGTCACTAGTAAACAGTGAATTTCTTGGTCACCTCTCTCCTACCCTGTTCAATCAATGTGATGCTATGTAGCCAGGTTAACTAGGCTGAGCTTTGGTTGAAGGTGACTGTATTAATTATGTATACTGTACGCCTGTTGAGCAGCACGAAAAGCATCAAATGTTGATTACATTATTAAGTATTGTAATTATAGCCAATAGCGATCATTGGAGTAACTAGTAATTAATTGCAAGATAGATTCGTAATCACCGTGTTCATATTAAGCCAAGTTATCGAAACTCCATGAGCTCATTGTAGTACAACGAATGAGTATTCTACTGGAAAAACATATGTCTTAATTTATAACGGTTTAATTAACATCTTATCTGTTCCATACTTTACATTTCGAATCTCAGCATTTAGTAAATATTTTGTTTGATGTTCTCTTTGTTGTTGTAATCGTTTTCAGTCCCAAAACTCATCAGACACAGCTTTCCAGGCTAGTCTATCTGGTTATAAGCCTCTTCATCTCAGCAGACGTACAGCAAGATCCTCTTGAACCTTCTTACTGTACCCATGCCTTTTTCCCCCCTTACAGTTGTTACCTCCCCCCTCTCCCCCCCCCCCTCCACACACACACACACACAGACACACACCCGTATCCCACCATTACCAAATTAATTATTTCGATATGCATCAGAGGTGTCCTATCAACCTACCCCACCTCTTAATGAACTTCTTAACAAATTTAATTTTCTTCCAGCTCGAGTCAGTACCTCTTCGTTGGTATCCCATCCACCCATATAATCTTTAACATTCTTGCGTAGCACCACCTTTCAAATGCTATTCCCCTCTTGTCTGACCTGCTTACTGTCCATCTTCCACATTGCGGACAGATACCTTTTGAAGAAACAATGTTACAACATTTAGTGCGAGGGTGAGTCTAGAAATAAGTCGCCAACTGGGATAGAGACATCAGTGCCGCGTGTACCAAATTGAAATTTATTTCCCTTTGGCCGGCCAGGGTGGCCGAGCGGTTCTAGGAGCTACAGTCTGGAGCCGTGCGACCGCTAGCGTCGCAGGTTCGAATCCTGCCTCGGGCATGAAAGTGTGTGATGTCCTTAGGTTAGTAAGGTTTAAGTAGTTCTAAGTTCTAGGGGACTGATGACCTTAGAAGTTAAGTCCCATAGTGCTCAGAGCCATTTGAACCATTTTCTTTATTTCCCTTTCAACATACTGCCCTTGTAAACACAAACACTTACCCCATTACTCGAAAGAGCCTTAAATGCTTGCAGCATAGAATTCTTGTGACAGGATACGCATCTAAAGAGTGACCTCACGGTGTATTAAAAGTTTATGTGGTTCCTTAAATTTCTGGAACCCCTAAAAGCGATGTGTCCTGGGGATAGCGAAATAACCCTAGATGGGGGAACAATGTGCTAGCACCGGATAATCAAGGCGGTCAGGACGGTCCCTGTTTGTGATATTTTTGTCCTTTGCTGGATTCCTGTCTCCAATGAGGAAAACCTTCGATTAAATACCGTTCTAACCATATACATGACAAATTTCGCTTGGGACATCCTCTGGAGACAGTCCCTCGGCCCACAAAAAATCACCTTGTGTAGTCGGGTACACGCTCATAGTACACTTGCCATGTTGGTTTGCAGATCGTACTGTGTATCGGCTGCCTTCCAAGCGACATGTGTTGCCACGTACTGGATACGTACATACAGTGTTGTTGTGGTCTTCAGTCATGAGAGTGGTTTGATGCAGCTCTCCATGCTACTCTACCCTGTGCAAGCTTCTTCATCTCCCAGTACTTACTGCAACCTACATCCTTCTGAATCTGCTTAGTGTATTCATCTCTTGGTCTCCCTCTACGATTTTTACCCTCCACGCTGCCCTCCAATGCTAAATTGGTGATCCCTTGATGCCTCAGAACATGTCCTACCAACCGATCCCTTCTTCTAGTCAAGTTGTGCCACAAACTCCTCTTCTCCCCAATCCTATTCAATACCTCCTCATTAGCTATGTGATCTACCCATCTAATCTTCAGCATTCTTCTGTAGCACCACATTTCAAAAGCTTCTATTCCCTTCTTGTCCAAACTATTTATCGTACATGGTTCACTTCCATACATGGCTAAACTCCATACAAATACTTTCAGAAATGACTTCGTGACACTTAAATCTATACTCGATGTTAACAAATTTCTCTTCTTCAGAAACGCCTTCCTTGCCATTGCCAGTCTGCATTTTATATCCTCTCTACTTCGACTATCATCAGTTATTTTGTTCTCCAAATAGCAAAACTCCTTTACTACTTTAAGGTGTCTCATTTCCTAATCTAATTTCCTCAGCATCACCCGATTTAATTCGACTACATTCCATTATCCTCGATTTGCTTTTGTTGTTGTTCATCTTATATCCTCCTTTCAAGACACTATCCATTCCGTTCAACTGCTCTTCCAAGTCCTTTGCTCTCTCAGACAGAATTACAATGTCATCGGCGAACCTCAAAGTTTTTATTTCTTCTCCATGGATTTTAATACCTACCCCAAATTTTTCTTTTGTTTCCTTCACTGCTTGCTCAATATACAGATTGAATAACATCGGGGAGAGGCTACAACCCTGTCTCACTCCCTTCCCAACTACTGCATCCCTTTCGTGTCCCTCGTCTCGTATAACTGCCATCTGGTTTCTGTACAAATTGTAAATAGCCTTTCGCTCCCTGTATTTTACCCCAGCCACCTTCTGAATTTGAAAGAGAGTATTCCAGTCAACATTGTCAAAAGCTTTCTCTAAGTCTACGTATGCTAGAAATGTAGGTTTGCCTTTCCTTAATCTAGCTTCTTTTGCAACTTATTAATTGACTCACCTTCGTAATTATACTTTATCACACTGTACAGGACACAAACGACGTCTAGTGGTAGTTGTTAATTGTACTCGTATTATGATGTCAGAGTAACGAACCTTTCCGTCACGAATAGGTTCGCTTTAAGTCTTCGATCGAGCTGTTTCTTTTTGGACTTGGTTTAAGGGCCTTTCTAATCAGCACAATGTATCCTCCACCCTGCTGCAAAGAGGAATCTAATCAGCCGTTTCAGTCGAATCATCAATGAACGATCTAACTTTCCGCAGTTCCATAGTGTCCCTCTTGTAAAACTTCTGCTAAGTATCACAGAACATTGTCGAGTGGATGTAACTGGCTAGGCCAGTAGTGTTCGTAATCATAATAAAAGCTGTTAACTTTAATAAACAGAAGTTTGTTCGGTAGCAACTGACAAGTACCACGCTGAACCGAACGTTAATTACACTGGATTAAATATATCAGGTCCTTCATTGAACGGATGTAGATAATCATTAGACGATGACGTTTGAGCTTATATCTGGAATAGACAATAATTTTTAGTAACCTATTTTCGTTACAGACACTAATTAGTATAATTACTTACGAGAATTTTTACAGATTAGTGTATTACGTCACCAGGGCAGCAAAGAAGGAGCATCAAATTATAGAATGGCACACTAACTTATTTACGACCAAAAATTGTGAAAGAATAATGAGTTGTAGGATAAAGGTGAACGCATTGGAGAATAAATGAAAAAGAATATCTTGGCTTATTAGGTGGAAAAAAATTAAGGAAAATGATAAATTGTACTGTTATGTTCAATGCTGTTACTGTAAGATATACTAAATGAGAAAGGAAGGCAAAAAATTTCGAATCGGCTGCCGACCAAAAACAAACTTCAGTGCCTGTGTGTCGGTACACACTGCGCGGCGACTGAACCAACAGCATTGTAACTGCTCTGCCATTATTAAAGATTATTAAAGTACAACAGCTGTTGTTCGAAACATTGCATTTCACTAACGAACGCAGAATACTGCGTTCGTTTATTAACAATAGAATTCAGTCAATTAGCCACAACAGGCTATTATTGCTGTTTAGGTCGGTAGTCAACTGAATTGCTTGTAGGTTTCGAAGCTTTATTCACTGCACTTTTGTGCTGGACAGCCTGCAACAGAAGTTGCGCGTAGCTACGTCGTCGTAATAACTGAAGGTTCTCCTTGGTATAAGCGTTAAGATTAAAGTCCTGGAAAGAAACAATGAAAGCAAAACTGTTTTAATTTAACACACTTTCCTGTGATAAGGCTTTTGAAATTTCACCCATTCTGAAGAAATCTTTAATACTGGTTAAATACCGGAAACTTTCATCCATTGGTGTCATTGTAGGGCCACGGTTACTGAGCTGAGTAGTAGAAATAGAATAAGGCGAATTAAAATAATGTGCCATGCAAGTTAATTACTTTGTGACTGTTTTCTTACATAGGCAGTCTTCGAACTTCAGGAAACTAAGAGCTCAACGATTCGTTGCACACGGAACATCATTTTCAGATGGAAAGTGATGGGGGAAGAAGTTAGCCCTGGCAGTTCGCATTAAATAATTTACGGAAAGCATACGTTTTGAAGAGATGCAGTCACGTTTCTTCCAAGAATATATGTAAGTAAACCTTTTTCTTCTTTCTTTAATATTAATCAGTGATAACAATAAATGATCGTCATACGATGGATTTCGGTCGATAAGGGCCATCTTCAGCTCTGCCAGGAAAAGGGAAACCAAATGTAACTTCTGGGCAACCTACATCTTGTAAACAAGAAATTTTGAAATAATGAAAAAGTAATACGAGTAGTCTCATATACACCGGTTGCTCCAGATAGGACGTTCCTCCCTGTAACTCACAAAATAATAAGTAAAAGGAACATATATTTAGATAGATAAACATTACTGTTTCTGCGAATTTATGAACTTAATATACTTAGAGCTTCTTCGTTCATTCCGACCTTCCTTGTATCTGGCAGCATAAGTATACATTCTACAGTCTAACCGAACGTGACTTAAGACACCGCATAGATGGCGCTTGTCGTTCGTCGTCACCAGAAAACAGCAGCATCATGTGCGGCATGTTGGATCCACCCCAAAGACTCTGAACTTTTCTACATATCGCAGCAAAATTAAAGGATAACTTTTTGGAAACCCCGTAATTGTCTTCCGTTGCTTGGCAGACGTATGAAATTTGGTTTAAAGGTGCCTACAACCTCCTCCGTAATAGGTGTAAAAGCGTGGTGCCCTGTGACGTCATTCTCGGGGTCGGCGACTCTTCAGACAGCAAGGTACGTCATATACGAAAAAAGGCCAGTGTTTAGAGGTACATGTGAGTTGTGAGGTGGGATACTATTACAGGGACACTGATTTAAACACAATGTCCGCAGCTCGTGGTCTTGCGGTAGCGTTCTCGCACGGGGTCCCAGGTTCGATTCCCGGCGGGGTCAGGGATTTTCTCTGCCTCGTGATGACTGGGTGTTGTGTGTTCTTCATCATCATTTCATCATTGACTCGCAAGTCGCCGAAGTGGCGTGAACTAAAAAGGACTTGCAATACGGTGGCCGAACTTCCCGCATGGGGCCTCCCGGCCAACAATGCCATACGATCATTTCATTTCAACACAATTCTTCCCAACTCCATTATGGCCGTGTCGCATGATGAGAATGTCGTCACACTCCATCCTATCCACATTTTACCCCTTCTTTTGAGCTTCTGCTATGGGGATAAGAACCGCGACAACAAGCGTTGAAATCACGCGGTTTTCTGATGGCTGGCTGTGGATAACATTTCCGACACACCACCACTCAGTCGACAAGAGAAGGCTTCAAGGGGTGGCATAAAGAGCGTCAATGAATTCATAGATTCTCTGTCAGAAACTTCGACACCAAGTCAGCCTCCCGGCTGCTCTACCGCCTGAAGTTATGCAAACCCCACCTAAGGGTTGTCGAAGGAGCTGCCTAACCCGCAGGCACTTAAGCAGTTGCAGTGGGGAATTGATGTCGATGTTTTCGATAGGCACTTTTTATCGTACTCAGCGATGTGTTTGGACGGCACCGGGGGTGTTGCCGAGCTGTTGGGGAAAGGAGGGGGGAGGGAGTGGTTGGTCGTAGGGGGATCCTTTGCTGTTTTAATCGCGCACATGTTTATGTTACAGGCGTCCCTCTCCCTATGATCACGACGAAGGAGGGCTCAAAACAGGAGGACTGAAATGTGTAAGGACTCTTTGTTGCTTCGAAGCACGTTCAAACGTCCTCGAAAACGTCATCGAGTGGTTCTGAACGGTCCTTATGTGTACTACGAGGTGCATTCAAGTTCTAAGGCCTCCGATTTTTTTTTCTCCGGACTGGGAAGAGATAGAAACATGCGCATTGTTTTAAAATGAGGCCGCGTTCATTGTCAATACGTCCCAGAGATGGCAGCACCGTACGGCAGATGGAATTTTACCGCCAGCGGCGAGAGTGAGAACTGTTTTAAATACTTAAAATGGCGACGTTTTCCTTACTTGAACAGCGTGCAATCATTCGTTTTCTGAAATTGCGTGTTGTGAAACCAATTGAAACTCATCGACAGTTGAAGGAGACATGTGGTGATGGAGTTATGGATGTGTCGAAAGTGCGTTCGTGGGTGCGACAGTTTAATGAAGGCAGAACATCGTGTGACAACAAACCGAAACAACCTCGGGCTTGCACAAGCCGGTCTGACGACATGATCGAGAAAGTGGAGAGAATTGTTCTGGGGGATCGCCGAATGACTGTTGAACAGATCGCCTCCAGAGTTGGCATTTCTGTGGGTTCTGTGCACACAATCCTGCATGACGACCTGAAAATGCGAAAAGTGTCATACAGGTGGGTGCCACGAATGCTGACGGACGACCACATGGCTGCCCGTGTGGCATGTTGCCAAGCAATGTTGACGCGCAACGACAGCACGAACGGGACATTCTTTTCGTCGGTTGTGACAATGGATGAGACGTGGATGCCATTTTTCAATCCAGAAACAAAGCTCCAGTCAGCTCAATGGAAGCACACAGATTCACCGCCACCAAAAAAATTTCGGGTAACCACCAGTGCTGAAAAAATTATGGTGTCAATGTTCTGGGACAGCGAGGGCGTAATCCTTACCCATTGCGTTCCAAAGGGCACTACGGTAACAGGTGCATCCTACGAAAATGTTTTGAAGAACAAATCCCTTCCTGCACTGGAACAAAAACGTCCGGGAAGGGCTGCGCGTGTGCTGTTTCACCAAGACAACGCACCCGCACATCGAGCTAACGTTACGCAACAGTTTCTTCGTGATAACAACTTTGAAGTGTTTCCTCATGCTCCCTACACACGTGACCTGGCTCCTAGTGACTATTGGCTTTTTCCAACAATGAAAGACACTCCCCGTGGCCGCACATTCACCAGCCGTGCTGCTATTGCCTCAGCGATTTTGCAGTGGTCAAAACAGACTCCTAAAGAAGCCTTCGCCGCTGCCATGGAATCATGGCGTCAGCGTTGTGAAAAACGTGTACGTCTGCAGGGCGATTACGTCGAGAAGTAACGCCAGTTTCATCGATTTCGGGTTAGAAAAAAAATCGGAGGCCTTAGAACTTGACTGCACCTCGTAGAGCGAAAATTGTAGTTGCAGTACACTCCTTAGGGGTTAGATGACGTTCAATGCGATTGCAGCCCCAGATGCCCTTAAAGAAGGAGTGAAACGCTGACAGGGTGCCAGCGTTGCCTAACGTTGTCAAGAACGTCGTCATGTAGCCCATACCGCTGCCAACTGCCGTTTTCGACCGGGAATTGTGCGGGAATCAACGCTCAAAGGGAATGGATGGTTTCACTGGCGCGCTTTTGTGCCACCACTTGAGGTATTTTCGTGTCTGTTCTGAGTAACAGTGTGTCTCAAGCGTTTTTCTTGCCCCCCCCCCCCCCCCCAATTAGAAAACTGCAGGATTTCAACGCTAGGTGCCGCGGTTCTCACCTCTATCGCAGAGACGTCAAAAGAAAGACAAAATGTGGGCAAGAGGCGGTGTGATGGCATTCTCATAATATAACACGTCCTCGGCGTCGTTAGGCAGAATTTTCGTGAAACTATGTGCAAATGTAACGTCATTAGCCCACCCTACAGCTCACATAAACTTCTGATCTGTGGCCTTTTTCTGCGTGTGACGAAACCATGCTGTTTGACGAGTTGCCGCGCCCGAAGATAAAGTCGCATTGCTCTACGCTTTTCCGCCATTACGAGGAAGGTTTAGGCACCTTTGAACCAAATTTCAAACTTGTGCGTCGCAATGGAAGACAATTTCGGAGTTTCGAAGAAGTGATGCTTTAGCTATGTTGTGCAGCATAGCTCCATAACTAAAACTGACAGAAATTAGTTTTTAACTGAACTATTTGTTTAAATACATCAGACATACGATAGGAAAAAGTAAATAGATAAAAATAAATAAAAACAAAAAATTAAAAGATTAAAAATATATAGATACATTATAAAAATAAAAAGTTTTGTTTAAAAGTTTTGATTCGTTGCTGTAACTCTCTTGATAATAAAGGTACTGTATTCATAGCTCTTCAGAAAGAGTAAGGTCTTTTACTGTCACCAGTCTAAATAAATATTTCTTTCCCTTATTATTTTGTAAATTATAGAGTATAACACATGATTTGAAACACGATATGCTGTATATTAGGAAACATGAGGTTAGAAATAAACCGAAACATACCTGATTACAAGAGAGGAAGCCTTAAAATCGCCTAAAATGAATAATCCAAACTGGCATCGTCGAACAAATATGTTCCAGAGCAAAAACGGCCGCAGAACTGGAGAATCAGTATGAGATTCCACTACCCTTCACAGCTAACTAATGTAGTACATACTTCTAAATTATGTATGTGCATTTAAAAAAAACATGTAGAATTAGATAAAAATCTAGTCTGGAACTGAAATATGTTATATTTTGCTACAGTATTTAAGTGAAATACTTTGCAAACGCAAATGAAATTATTTTTAAAACTGTTAAAAAGAAAGTTAGTGAGAGGCAATATGTGATGCTGAAAAACTGTGCCTGTAACTTTAGATAACAGTAATAACTTACCCGAGTATCAGTTTTAAGGAAATAACAAAATTACATAAAATAAGTAAGGGAAAGGAAGCGAAGGAACTTAAAGTCACATTTGAGTAAATAATTAGCGACCTATTTCTATGCTGTCGGAATGCAGCAAAGAGAGTACTAACACGAGTGACACAATCGCCATAGGTTCTCTCATAACTCGCGATACGACACAGACGTTTGTGCCAGACAGTTAATATGATCAGACAGCAAATGAAATACATTAGAGAAACGGAGAGGAGGCAGCCACGAAGAAGGGTAACACGAACAGAATAAAGCGTATGCCTAATGCGACCTATGCGAGATAACAACCAAGGGAGGTATAAAGAACGTAATGGAGGCATTAAATGATTAATGTAGGACGTGGAAAACAAAGCAGAGTAGCATTCCCTGTCTACTGACAACTCTTCGAGGCTCTCGCTTCTATCTGTTGTAAATTTATACCTTTTCTAACAAACTGAGAGCTGGACATTTCGTCGTTCTTTGGTGGATGAGTATGCTGTTCTGTGAACTCCGTGTAGAATCGCCGGTGACTAATAAATTGAGTCCTAAAGCAGTCATATTACGTGGCTGCAAAGGTCCCTTAAACCTTACGTACTCCCACAACACAAAAAGCCATTGCCGATTTTCAAACAGACCCAGTAATGTGATAGGCTATGGATAAGAAACAGATGTACGGAACTAGCAAAAGACAAATAGGTATAAGGGAATTAGATAAACAGAATAAATACGTAAGCAATAACGCACATAATTTCAGTAATTTAAACGAAATTAACTGACGAAAATCAACCATTCACTGACCTAGAAATCTCATACACGCTTGGAGCAATGACTGACATGCTACACAAAAAAAGGATGCACAATAAAAGTTACACTTGGCAGAAAAACCAAAAGTTGTCGGTATTATGTGTTGCTTTCATAAAAACATCAGATTGTCTGGAAATGACAGTTTCGTTGGCCAATAAAGGAACCAACAATGCAATACTGAACTCTGAAGCAACAGAAATAAAGAACCAGTTCTTCAATCAGCAAAATGCCACACGGATGGACTACAGGACTTACTGCCACACACTGTTTAAGTCGTTGACTGGAAATAAATAAATTTATCAAGTTAAGGTTTAAAAGCTTTGTCAAAAAAATAAATTATTTGTGTTCATGTGACGAAGGATCGACGCGGGTTTGGTAGACAGCTTTTTCCTTGTTGTTTTACAACAAATAATCAGAAGTGAATATTCTTATCAGGAGAGCGTTTGTTCAGTTAGTAACGGCTGTGTAAGAGATTGTTCATTGATGAAGGGAAGGTTGTGGAAGGTGTATCCAGTTGCATTATCCACCTCTTTATATATTTCGGAAACCTAGGTGGGATGACAAACAGGATTTTGGATTGTTTGGGGGAAGAGACCAAACAGCGAGGTCATCGGTCTCATCGGATTAGGGAAGGACGGGGAAGGAAGTCGGCCATGCCCTGTCAAAGGAACCATCACGGCATTTGCCTGGAGCGATTTAGGGAAATCACGGAAAACCTCAATCAGGATGGCCGGACGCGGGATTGAACCGTCGTCCTCCCGAATGCGAGTCCAGTGTGCTAACCACTGCGCCACCTCGCTCGGTGACAAACAGGAGTCAGTGACTTCGGTGTATTGTATTCACAATAACTCTCAACACATATATGAGCGCCGTTGTAAATCCATGGTGGACTAGTGTGGCTCTTATGAAACACTTCTTAAATTGTCCCATAATACGAGGGTTGGAACTTAAATAGTGGCAACTATTTATTCTCAACTGTTACAAAAGAGTTACATGCTTCCACCTGTTACTGTCCTTCAAAGTAGTCACCAGTGTTGTTTAAAACCTGTTGCCAGTGATGTGTAAGGCGTAGTATACCGTTACTAGAGCCGGTTCTGTTGATGGTGCGAATGGAGAGGTCTAATGCCTGTCGAATCTCTGGAGTTCCGAAGCGAATGCCACGATGTGGTTCCTTCATCTTCGGAATCAAATCAAAGTCACAAGGACTTAAGTCCGGGTGGTATGGTGAATGGTACAATACGTCGCAGTCACATCGACCGAACTGAGCAGCCACAGCTTGCGCTGTATGCGCTCGCGCGTTGTCGTGCAAAATGATGAGTGGATTACACAGAAAGTGTCGCCGCTTCTTTCGCAAAGCTGGTCGCAGGTGATGCTCCAAAAACGATTAGTAATACTGTGCATTGACGGTCTGCCACGGAGGAACCTAATGCGTTAGGATAACACCATCTCAGTCGTCCACGAGAATCACCAGAAGTTTGACAGTACTGGGGCTCTGGAGCATCGCCTGCGACCAGCTTTGCGGAAAAAAGTCCTTGTGATTTTGATTTGATTCTTAAGATGAAGGAACCACTTCGTGGTATTCGCTTTAGCACGGTTCAAGAGATTCAACAGGCAGCAGACCGCTCCATTCGCACCATCAACAGAACAGGCTCTGCTAAAGGTATACTACGCTTTCCACATCGACAGCAGCGGGTTCTACACGACGCTCGTGACTACTTTGAAGGACGGACAGTAACAGGGGCAAACATGTAACACTTTTGTATCGGTTGTGAATAAATAGTTGCCACTATTTAAGTTGCAACCCACGATTATTAGGCTACACCTGGTCTGTTTGCACTCCGTGTAAAAATTGGCTGTGTGAAATTCGGGCTCACTAGGATGAGGGAAAAGAAGGCGTCAGTGCCTCTAAACTCAGAAAATCTAGAAAAGTGCATCAACTTTTCGAAACATTACTTCTGCACGATAAGTTCAGTTATTAGGTAACGTAACCAAGTTGTTTACTTCAGTATCGTTAACAGAATGCTTTCCAATTGCACAGAGAACATTGGTAGGGTAACGTGATATGTTCTAACACAATCCGGACTATAACAGAAGTCTTTCACTCTCACAGGGAGGAAGGTAGCAATCGTATCGAGAACGATGTTCCCATTTTTAGCTCTTTTTATGGGAGATAGTATATTTGCTCGGGTATTACTTGCATTAAATAATTGGAAATAGATTACCATCTGTCAAACAAACGTCAATGGTTTTATTTTACAATTTGCGGATTAATTAAATGGGCATCAGTGTACGACTCTCGTTGCGCAGGAAGCGATAGGTTATTGGAAAAAATCACGGATTCCGATGGCTGAGAAACTGAACTGACAGCTCTGTGCTCCAACAAAAATTTACCGTTTTTAGGCTTCCTTACATCTAAGGGTAAAAACGGAACCCTTATACTATCGCCCTGTCTTTCCGTAGGACTGTTAAGAATCCTTTTTCTCCGAGACGGGGGAACGCATGAAGTAGAAATATATCACATACTAACGTCTACTGTTCCTTGGTGATGTAAGTAATTGCAGCTTCTAGTTCAATATAATCAAAGGATACGACCATTTATTTCTCATATTTTTACGCTTGCAAATTCACTCATCAAAACTATAGGATACTTGTTGTTGACCTAGGGTCAAATGGTTCAAATGGCTCTGAGCACTATGCGACTTAACTTCTTAGGTCATCAGTCGCCTAGAACTAATTAAACCTAACTAACCTAAGGACATCACACACATCCATGCCCGAGGCAGGATTCGAACCTGCGACCGCAGCGGTCGCTCGGCTCCAGACTGTAGCGCCTAGACCCGCACGGCCACTCCGGCCGGCGACCTAGGGTCATGAAATTTGGCAAGAAGTAAGGTTTCACACTACATGCCTGTATGTTGGCAGCGCTTTAGACTGCATTAATATCACTGAAAGCGCTGTGCACCCTCTGTAAGAGACTCTGTGGCTGGAAGGACTCGCAGTTACAAGTTAATAGTTGCCAGTGATGGAGGTTTTCAGTGTTGAGCGCGAGCGGACGGTCTGGACGTGTGTCCGTCATGGAGATTTAATACTGGTTGGACATGGATTGTAAAATGTGGGTAATGGAATTATTGACGATTATCTAACTTTTGGAACTGGATGTCACGGACGATTATATAATTTTTGGAACTGAATGTCACTTGATTAAGGCAAAATCTGCTAAATACATTGTTTACTCTGCAGGAAAACCTTTCCTTTGCTAATCACATGTCTATTAGTAGTTAGAACCTACAGTAGTTAGAATCTTTTTATTTAGCTGGCCGTATACTTGTTGTAGTTCTTGTCATGAAGATTTTCTGTGACGTAAGTGACTTATGAAATGTAAGGGTAATTGTTAGGATTTCTTCTAATTCAGGGCCATTCTTCTGTATTAATTGATACTCAGATTGCGTTATCTTTGTATGTTGTAGGTCATAAATGAATAGAATAACTTTGAGCTGTATTTGTCAGGGAAAATTCTATAGGTCAGTGTTGAAATGATACAGACAAACAAAGCGACAATGCGTTTAGATTCACTCAGCAGTTTTAGAAGGTTTGTAAGTAGGCTGTTTAGGTTCTTACATGTAGGCTGCTTAGGTTCTTATATTGGTAATGCCGCCGCCACGTATCGCTCTCTGTAAGAAAATCACTGGCTGTGCTGTGTGCAGTCTGTGGCTAGTTTGCATTGTTGTCTGCCATTGTAGTGTTGGGCAGCTGGACGTGAACAGCGCGTGGCGTTGCGCAGTTGGAGGTGAGCCGCCAGCAGTGGTGGATGTGGGGAGAGAAATGGCGGAGACAGTTATAAGACTGGATGGCATATATATTATGATTATTAAGGTAAATACATTGTTTGTTCTCTATTAAAATCTTTCATTTGCTAACTATGCCTATCAGTAATTAGTGCCTTCAGTAGTTTGAATCTTTTATTTAGCTGGCAGTAGTGGCGCTCGCTGTATTGCAGTAGTTCGAGTAACGAAGATTTTTGGTGAGGTAAGTGATTTGTGAAAGGTACAGGTTAATGTTAGTCAGGGCCATTCCTTTGTAGGGATTTCTGAAAGTCAGATTGCGTTGCGCTAAAAAATATTGTGTGTCAGTTTAAACACAGTCATGTATAATTGTTCAAAGGGGACGTTTCTGGTTCAGTCGCATTAAGCAATTTAAATAAAAGCGCAGAAGCTTCACCTTCTCAGTTATTTCAATTTAACTAAAAAATTATATTAAAAAGTTTCACGTGGACTACAAACAGGAAGAAAACTGTTGAAGGTTAGGTAAATAAATCCGACAGTTACTGAAAAATACCAAACCGAATCGCAGAAGTAAAAAAATTACGGCAAAAATTGATTAAATAAAGGGTCGTTAGATACTAAACGTCCTGAGGCATCAAGGAATAATCAATTTGGTACTGGAGGGAAATGAGGGAGGAAAAATTGTTGAGGAGGTTGAAGCTTGAGTAGTGAGCAGGTTCAGATTGATTGTAGGTCACAGTTGCGGTGATGAAGAAGCCTGTATAGGATAAACTAGCGTGGAAAACTGCATCAAATAAATCTCCATACAGCAGACCACAACCACAACAAAGAGGTGGTAGAAATTGCGTAGCATTTTTAGTTTTGTGACTGTTTCGAAAATTTTTAAAAAATATATCTATCAAAGCGATATTTAAACAGCTTCTAACCAGAATCATTTAATGTTTGGCTGTTGCACCTCTTCTTTATTCTCATCTGGTTTGAATGAACTCTTTGACCTATGATCATCCTGCCATAGTTTAAAAGAAGCAGAGCACTAGAACACAAAATTTCCATTAACTTTTTAAAATACGGATGTGAGCAGAATAAATTCGAAAGTTCCAATTGATTTTCAATATATAGTGAAGAGTTTTGGCGCAGCGGAACGAAAGAGAAATGAAAATTGTGAGACCCAAAGCTAAAATTTTGGTAATTATTACTTTCTTTCAATACAATACAATAAAATACAATATAAACACACTGTCTTAGATACGTTCTGCCACAAGGAATGCTTAGAACATCTTTGAGCTTTACTGCCGCGATGGATTTACTATCTCCATCTATGAAATAAGGTTGTTTGAGCATGTTACTTGCTTACGGTGCGATTTTTTATAAATTCTTAATAATATGTTACGTAAACTTCTTCCACTAAAAAAGTTTCCAGGGTAAGTTGTACGAGTGAAGCACGTTTGAACAACAGCTTAAAGTGAATTTTTATGTATTTTATAAAGGGACTAACCTTTCTAGGGACTATTTTGACTTCCTTTATTTTTTGAATCCATGCCATAGTGGCTGTTTACCTGGAAAACTTTCTCAGGCACAAATCTGCCTAAAAGAAAAACAAGATTGACAGGGACGAATAGCTAAATTTCACAAAAAATTGAAAATGTAGGTCAGGTATTAGTTAATGGGCACAACTATCAATAGCCAACTGCATCGTATAATTGCTGTAAACTTGTCCGAACTCGAAAGTAAAAAGGCTCTATAATTCAGTATGTAAAGAACCGCTTGGATGATTGTGGAGTACATATTTGTGCCTCTACTGTTCGCAGCGAACTCGTTTCTGGAACGCCGCTCAAGAAAGGAATATAAATTTAGACTTTCAGTGGCTAAGAATGGGACTCGACTGAGCTAATGGTGTAAAAAATAATTATGGAGTTAATTGGAGCAAGGTAAATTTTCTAAGATTCTCTGAAACAAAAAAAAAAAAAAAAATTCTGAAACAAGTACACATTTCCTTGACGATACATAATTAAAAAATATATCTTAGTATCTGCCCATACAGTCATCTAGAACCTGAAATCGTGGTGTTCTCCTTAACACATCATTTTATTATTAGTATTCAAAGGTTAGTTTTCCAGGTTAGTCCATGTTTTCCGTGTGAGAAGAGAGCTGCCAGTACAGGTGAAGCATTTTATATATATTTAGTGGCTCAAACCATGAAGAACCGAACTTTCGTTATGATCTGTTGCCTCATTTCTGTGCGTGGTACATAAATAAATCAAAATCAGTATAACAAATTCTGGAGAAAAAAAATCTTCTGCTTGTTTGAAGGAGTATTGTAGGGGTGGATCAGGCAAGGTGGAGCTCTACAAGTGTCATACTAGCAAACCAAGCATACAATTTTCAACTGAAAACGATGTAAAAATTTCATGTCCAGGGAGCCAGATGTGAAAGCAATCGAGAATGTGTAGGCCGTTGTGAAGCAAAAACTGAAAAAAAAAATATTTCATCATTACAACGAATGCGCAACTCATAGAGCTTACAGTAGTGTGGTACGCTGTTGAAGAAATTCTAAATGTTGGCCTAGTAACAATCAAACGCAAGCCAAGGGAAACTGAATTGTTACAAAGGTGGAAGGGGAAACACACAACTTATTGAGAAGCTTTAAGCTGATAATTAAATAGATATGTAATAGAGAGGGGTCCAAAATAATGTATCCACTGTTTAAAAGTCCATAACTGGCAAACTAATTGATGGTGTTGTCTCATCTTTGGTAGTGTAATAGTTTGTAGTTCCGGCAATCGCCACACAAGCTTTGTATTGCTTTGTTTTATTCAGTCGCCAGATAGTCAATGTTTTGTTCTTAGTTGCACCTAGTCACTCGAGTAAACATGGCTAGCGCAAGGCTTACATTCGATGAAAGGAAGTCAGATTTGAAGTGGTATTTTAAGTACGAAAACATTAATGAGGTTCAACGGCAATGGCGAAATGAGTATCAAACACAGCCAACGACACGTTTAACGATTCGTCGCATTGGAGACAAATTTGAAGCCGAAAACTGTGTTAAAGATGTACACAAACAACGATCTGGACGACCTGTAACAGTAACAAGTCCAGCTAACTCCAGTCGTGTGTTACAACAATTCACTCGCCCACCGCAGAAGTCTGTGAGACAGTGTGCCCGTGAAACTAGAGTGAGTCACTCAAGTGTTCGGCGAATTTTGAAGACAGGAAAGTGGAAGAGCTACATCCCACGATTGCTACACGCAATGAACGAAGACGACCAAGAACGTAGAATGGAATACTGCAAGTGGTTTACTAACATGGTGCGCAACGATGAAGAGTTTGCAGAGATGATTGTGTGGTCTGATGAGGCACAGTTCAAACTCAGTGGTACAGTAAATCGCCACAAGTGCATCTACTGGGCCGCCGAAAATCCGAACGTCCATGTAGACAAAGCCGTGAATTGCCAGGAGTAAATGTGTGGTGTGGGTTGTCTTACCGGGGCTTGATTGGGCCATTCTTCTTTGACGGCACAGTTACCGGTGAGGTGTACCTTCAGAAGCTCAGACATCCATTTCACCTGCAATCCGCGACTTGTATGGAGACGGAAGAGTTTACTTTCGACGATATGGTGCCCCAGCCCACTACCAAAATCGTGTTATGGCGTATCTCGACGACAATCTACCAGGAAGATGGATAGGCCGTAGAGGTGCTGTGGAGTATCCAACACGTTCCCCAGACCTAACTCCTCTGGAATTTTACCTGTGAGGAACACTAAAGGACGTCTTTTACCGACAAAATCCACGCACATTGGATGAACTTCGAGAATCCATCGAACATTCATGTGCAAATATCCAACTGAACACGTTGCAGTCAGTAGTTCGTGTAGCAATTCGGCGGCATCGTTTGTGTGTGGATGTTAATGGAGACCATTTCGAACACCTACAGTGATATCTGTAAGTTGGACTTCAAGCTACAGTTTCACCAAAAATGAGACAACCTCGTCAATTAGTTAGCAAGTTATGGACTTTTATATATAAAAGTCCATATATATATATATATATATATATATATATATATATATAAGTTGGACTTCAAGCTACAGTTTCATCAAAAATGAGAACTTATATATATATATATATATATATATATATATATATATATATATATAAGTTGGACTTCAAGCTACAGTTTCATCAAAAATGAGACAACTTATATATATATATATATATATATATATATATATATATATATATAAGTCCATAACTTGCTAACTAATTGACAAAGTTGTCTCATTTTTGGTGAAACTGTAGCTTTATATATATATATATATATATATATATATATATATATAAGTTGTCTCATTTTTGATGAAACTGTAGCTTGAAGTCCAACTTATATATATATATATATATATATATATACACAGGGTGAGTCACCTAACGTTACCGCTGGATATATTTCGTAAACCACATCAAATACTGACTAACTGATTCCACAGACCGAACGTGAGGAGAGGGGCTAGTGTAATTGTTTAATACAAACCACACAAAAATGCACGGAAGTATGTTTTTTAACACAAATCTACGTTTTTTAAAAATGGAACCCCGTTAGTTTTATTAGCACATCTGAACATATAAACAACTACGTAGTCAGTGCCGTTTGTTGCATTGTAAAATGTTAATTACATCCTGAGATATTGTAACCTAAAGTTGACGCTTGAGTACCACTCCTCCGCTGTTCGATCGTGTGTATCGGAGAGCACCGAATTACGTAGGGATCCAAAGGGAACGGTGGTGGACCTTAGGTACAGAAGAGACTGGAACAGTACATTACGTCCACATGCTAACACCTTTTTATTGGTCTTTTTCACTGACGCACATGTACCTTACCATGAGGGGTGAGGTACACGTACACATGTGGTTTCCGTTTTCAATTACGGAGTGGAATAGAGTGTGTCCCGACATGTCAGGCCAATAGATGTGGTAGCCATCATTTGCTGTACACAATTGCAATCTCTGGCGTAATGAATGTCGTACACGCCGCAGTACATCTGGTGTAATGTGTCCGCGGCTGCCACAATACATTGTTTCATATCCTCTGGGGTTGTAGGCACATCACGGTACACATTCTCCTTTAACGTACCCCACAGAAAGAAGTCCAGAGGTGTAAGATCAGGAGAACGGGCTGGCCAATTTATGCGTCCTCCACGTCCTATGAAACGCCCGTCGAACATCCTGTCAAGGGTCAGCCTAGTGTTAATTGCGGAATGTGCAGGTGCACCATCATGCTGATACCACATACGTCGACGCGTTTCAGGTGGGACATTTTCGAGCAACGTTGGCAGATCATTATGTAGAAACGCGATGTATGTTGCAGTGCTCTCCGATACACACGATCGAACAGCGGAGGAGTGGTACTCAAGCGTCAACTTTAGGTTACAATATCTCCGAATGTAATTAACATTTTACAATGCAACAAACGGCACTGATTACGTATTTGTTTATATGTTCAGATGTGCTATCAAAACAAACGGGGTTCCATTTAAAAAACGTAGGTTTGTGTTAAAAAACATACTTCCGTGCATTTTTGTATGGTTTGTATTAAACAATTACACTAGGCCCTCTCCCCACGTTCGGTCTGTGGAATCGGTTCGTCAATATTTGATGTGGTTTACGAAATATATCCAGCGGTAACATATTATGTAGTAGCCCACTTCCATTATGTATTATCTATAGGAGCAGTATTCGCAATTATAGGAGGTGTTATTCAATGATACCCACTATTTACAGGATTAACTATAAATAATACATGATTAAAAATCCAATTTACAATTACATTTATTGGAGTAAACTTAACATTCTTCCCTCAACACTTCCTAGGGTTAGCAGGAATACCACGACGATATTCAGATTACCCGGATGCATATACATCATGAAATGTAGTGTCAAGAATTGGGTCTACAATTTCTATTGTAGGAATCATTATAGTCATTGTAATTATATGAGAAAGAATGGTTACAAACCGAGCAATCATATTTAGACCTAATGTAAGAAGATCAACAGAATGATTACAAAATAACCCGCCTGCAGAACACAGTTATTCAGAATTACCATTAATTTCTAGATTCTAATACGGCAGATTAGTGCAGTAGATTTAAGCTCTACAAATAAAGGTTTCACCTTTTATTAGAAAAATTCATTAATGGCAACATCATCAAATTTATCCCTTCAAGATGGAGCTTCACCATTAATGGAGCAACTATCATTCTTCCATGATCATACTATGGTCTTATTATTATTAATTACAGTAATTGTAGGTTATGCCCTAAGTTACATATTATTTATTGCCTATACAAACCGAAATATACTTCACGGACACTTAATTGAAACAATCTGAACAGCATTACCAGCAATTACGCTAATTTTCATTGCACTTCCATCATTACGACTATTATATTTACTTGATGATTCAGTAGATGCAATAATCACAATCAAAACCATTGGACGACAATGATACTGAAGATATGAATATTCAGACTTCATAGACGTAGAATTTGACACTTATATAACACCAGAACAATACCTAGAAAATGATGGATTTCGACTTCTAGACGTAGATAACCGAACAATTCTACCAATAAATACGGAAGTACGTGTATTAACAAGAGCATCAGATGTTCTACACTCATGAGCAGTACCTGCATTAGAAGTTAAAATTGATGCAACGCCAGGTCGACTAAACCAAGGAACATTTACAATAAACCGACCTGGATTGTTCTTTGAACGATGCTCAGAAATCTGTGGAGCAAACCACAGATTCATACCAATTGTAATTGAAAGAACTTCAGTAAACTTATTTATCAAGTGATTATCTAAGATAATCTAAGGAGTTAGTTAAAATATATAACATTAGAGTGTCAATCTAAAGTAACTAAATAATTAGTGCACCTTGAAATACATATATATATAACAGGAGTTCGACACACACACACAACATGTAACTCCCACACGAATTCGTCCTTAGCGAATACTAAGCAATACTGTGACAACACGACACCAGAGAAAGTTCAGGCCGTGCGCAGCGAGTAAATTACAGACGCCCGAACGGAGGGCTTTCTTCTTAACGTCGCCTGACGGTTCGGCTCGCAGTCCTGCAGGGCAGACAGACAGATGCGCTTCCAGACGGACGCGCTGCCCGATAGGGGACAAATTGGATCGCGACACCCAATAAACACGGCCGACCTGACGCGCGCGCCCGTGCGGCTCCAAAACGAATGTATTTTGTTCAACCACCTCACCTCACACTTCACTCCTCCCTCGTTCCACTGTCTCTTTATCTCTGTATAAGCAACCAGTGGTGCACTCCGGATGTACAAAGTGCAGCGAAGGTATTTAAATGCGTATCATTGTCTAGGAATACTGATGAAAGTAAGATTTGCCGTTCTGCACTCGAATGAAACAACGTGGTAAGGTGAAAATGGTTTTGGGGCAGTCTGATCAAATGAAGATTATAAATAACGTATATATTATTTTTCAAGTCAACAAAAATTTTTCATGAAAACGAGATTTTCAGCTATCTCAGGCAAAAGGGCATCATGGATTCGCAGCTTCATACCTGCATTTTACGAAACTAACTTATTAATCACGAATAACAGACCCTCTTTTCACACTACCTTATTACGAATACCATTTTGTTTTTTAAGTGATTAATAACAGGATAATTTGTATACAGCGTTATCGTAGATAACAACCGTTACCATTGCGATACTTCATTATCTTTGCCCAGCGTACAAGATGACATTTTTAAACAAATGTACTTTCCGAAACGACAAACATATTTGGACTGTGACTTACCTATTGATTGCTACGACGGCCTAACGTGATCAGTATAACTGAAAACGTTTGTCGGAGTAGAGTTATAGGTTATGTGGCCCTCCTGGCAGTCCGTGATCTCTACCCGTCCTGAAGGCCGACACACACATTCCCAATACAAACGTAGATACAAGGCTATATCATAAATTCATAATTATTATTTCACGTCGTTTGGTTCAGTTTTACAGATGATTGTTTCTCTTCATTCCCACGACTACCATTATCCCAACTACTACACGTATTCCTGATAGCGTCACTGTTAAACTATAACAGTACGAAATTTTCGCATGGGTTCCATGGTTTAAAACTAATGCACAAGTTAAATGAAACCTGAACAATGAGTTGTTGATGCAGCTCGTGAAACTGTAAAATAGTTCTGTCGTTCCTAAGGCGTGTAAACAGCTCTATTTACTGGTAAAAACTGCAATCAAAATTTAATTACACTGAAGATGACATGTCGAAAGAGTACCCGCCGTTATCCAATTTTCCATCACATGCCTTTATGAAGCTAAAGACTTTGGTTTACCATCACCACCAAAAAGATAATTTAAGTAGCTAAATATTGATTTCTTACAAATTTAGCCGTGAACTATCTTAATACAAGTAATCCGTGTTATTACTCTGATTATTTTTGAAATTAATCTTGCACGTAGGCAGATAGTTAGTATAACTGTAATATTAACTGAATTTTCTGTCGGTGCTTGGTAGAACATGACAGTAATATAACACAGGGACCACTTCCCCGACGTGCTGAAATATTTTTACTTGATCACGAATCGGTATTTGCCCTCTCAGGCCGCAGTCAGGTGACAACTGAATGTCGCAGCCATAGATAAGATGATGTGCTGGTTACAGATACATTAGTGATACAGCTGCAGGAGATAACGTAAAATGACGAGATAGAGTGTTTACAGGGTTTTAAAAAACCAGACGCAGTTTCCTTTTCTTCCGCTATACCATTAAGTTTTTGTTAATCAAATCTTAGATTACCGTAATACACTCAATTTTATTTCTCATCTTTCATCAAGTATATTTATGTTCACATTCATTACAATTTATATTTTTATTTTTTGGCTAAATTTAATAATTTCTGGGTTATGTAAAACAGTATTACCTTAGATTAGAGAAGACAAACTTCTTTGCCAAGATCTCTAATAATAATCTTGATTCTCGGTTACCGGTTTCAGTAGTTAATGTTACCACCTTCGCAGCCCTACAGACAGGTTATTTCACATTTCTTAAAAAAGCGGTAAGAGATATTACTAGCGATCTTGGCAAAGAATTTTATCTTCTCAAGCCTATTATCACAGATTGTCCCTTGAATCTCAAAGTAAGTAAACTAAAAAAGGTATTACCTTCCTTGTAAACATTTCATCTCATCATTTTACGTTTCATCTTTATCTGAATCAGTAATGTTGTTATAAACGTATTTTTATCTGTGGTTGCGACATTCAGTTGTCATCTGACAGTGGCTTAACAAGTAGAAAGCGAGTTCGCGGCCAAATACTTTGCAGAACACGGAGAACGTATTCCCTATTCCATATTAACCATAATATTATAAGTATCATTTATGTTTATGGATAAGGGATTGCATGACGCGAAAGTTGGTTTCCTACACTAGTAATCTAGCCTAGGTTTCTGTCTTTGTTGGTAATCCTCAACGTTTTGTCAAAACAACTTGGGGATATTTAAATGGACGTAAGACCTGAAAGATCATAACTTCATACTGTAGCACAATTCGTGCGGTCAATTAGATGTTGTGCAAAAGGAGCATGTATGCACAATCTGGACTGGGCAGAACATTTCCCAGAACTACACAGCAATAGAAAGGCGTATTAAATTAAGCGCTGTGAACAGATTCATATTGAATGCTGCACCAACGAGTATTATATTGAAAAACCTCAAGCCATCTGCTGTCAAAAGATGGTTAAATACAGATGCGCAAGAAAACGACTTCCGGAAAATTACATTCAGAGACATCCACTAGCAAACGCTACAAGGAAACAGAGGAAAAGATAGAAGACAAAAGATGCTCTGCTATCTACAACTACTAGATAAAGTCACCAGGCGACTCCGACAAGCGTGAGTGTAACAAGCAAAGTCTACACACATCCCCAGTGTTTTTGTTCATAAAAAGCTGAGTGGTAATAGAACTAATAATAAAAAAATTGCAGCACGCATGAAACGAAGCAGGATATGGCTTGCGAGACGCATTTCGATCGAGAAAATGAGAAAATGGAAGCGAGAAAAAGAGAGAATGGGTGAGAGGGGAGACAGAGAGAGAGAGAGAGAGAGAGAGAGAGAGAGAGAGATAAACTACTAGGGCATGTCTACAAGCAAGATATCTAATAATGACTGTCTGTTCACGTAAAACTACAAACACAGAACGTTAGAGTACAGTACTGAGTTATTTTAGGAAAGACAGTTATTTAAAAAAATACAACTATGTGTTTCTTACCTTAAATAAGATAGCTGTGCTTACATTTTCACGTGACATACAAGTTTAAATCAAAAAGATACATATTCAGAAACATAGCGATTTACATAAATAGAAACTAGAGAACAGAATGGACTAAATATATTGTGAACAGGAACTCACACTGAATGCTACAGATAAGTAATATTCTGCAAAGAAGGGCCAGAAAAGGCTGCATTAGTGAACCAGTTTTCTTCAGCTATCTACCCAACTCGAAGTACATAATTAACTTAACGACAAAGCGAGTAACTTTATTTATCTAGAAAGATATTAACGTCAGCTTGTTTCTTCGACAAGTTACGAACGTTTTAAACAGAATCTGAGTGCTTTTATAATTAAATTTACAACAAACCAAAATAGTCATCGCTGTGCGTGTTAGCACTTCTCTAAAACCGTGTTCGGCAACTTCAGTTGTTACCAAAATAATTGATGTTAATAACGTAGATGACACAGTCTGCATTAATGGAAGCTTTAATGCTACACAATTTTTAATCACGTCTCTAATCACAGCATAACAACTCCAGATAGGTGGTAGGTTAGTGATTGGTCGATGACTACCTTACCCAGAACGCCGTTTGTATAAGAATGGGATAATTAGAGATCTTGATGCAGAAGAAACAAAGTTTCATATTCATACGCCATTGTTTACTCTGACACGTATCTGGTGATTATGTGAGCCTTCAAAATGTGCTTGGTCTGCCATGATATCGAACTCAACGGACAGTTGGCTTCTAAATTCCTCTGTAGTGTTCTTCTAAACACGTCATCACGTTTGAAAAAAAAAATGTAAATAAGTTATAGTTTCGCATAGGACGACGATCTTAGTCGACTATAAGAGAGTTTTATGTTCAAGTTTTATAATATCCTATAATACACGAACTGGTGCAATATTACAAAGTTCTGAAGAGAGACCCTTTTTTTTGAATGACCAGCTGATAGCAGAAGAAAATACAGCCTACGGAAATATCTTACTACTACGACGCATCCGTTCACGTGGTCTGTACCATAATGCCTTTGTTTGGATTCGTAAAACCCTGATTTATCTATCGAGCACTTCTAGCGTAAATGAAATACTGAGACGCTCACAGGAAATACGCCACATTAAATTATTTACAACGGATCTGTATCAAATTATCACGTTCATTATGTGACACACGACTTTAATTGAAACAACGGTTCTCCTAGAGAGCGCAACGGTAGCACAAATTACTCACCAAACTTGCTGGCAGCGGCACGTTACAATAGTGACATCTCCGTTGCTGTTAAACGTATCCGATGCACTAGCGTGGCCTCGCGTATTCGCATGTACGTTTAGCATACACGTGTCTCTCATTTTCTATGATGCTGTTTTGTATCTTTACGTACCAAGCGATATTTTCCACGTGTATTTTAGATTATTTTCTAGAAATATGTAGCAATTAATACTGAAACATTGTAAAATAACGATTTACTACACCGTCCACGACCGTAAACGCGTGCCAGAAATGCTTTCCACTGGACTAAGCAATTTGCAGAATACAGTATTCAGGGGTCAAATGAAGACTGTAGGTGCAGACTATATCTCGTTTAAATCTTCCAGCGACGCCATGTTCTCTCTAAACTCGCTATTTTTTTAAACTTTACACATCTAAATGTATTAAAAGACAGAAGATTTCTCTGCCATAAGAAACGAGCAAAGGCGAGTTTACAAGATAAACACACAAGGCACGATACAGAAATATGGAGTATAATTATTAAGTCGCAGGGTAAGAAGTTCAGATCGCCTTTTAGTTGTACAGAGTAAGGTTTGCCTCGGTTCGGGGTCTCTTTTCTTTGATAATATCCTGTCGTTGCTTTCAGCCATCCTTTCCCAATATCTTCTGTGTTTAATAACCCTCTCGTCGAAGAGTCGTTAGCCTCTAATCTTACTTTGTTGGTTAGGTAGAGACTGGGGACGACGGTGGGAAACATGGAGAAGAAATGTTACTTGCTCTCTGAAATAAACAATTACTATACAGCTATTATTCATAGTGTCTCTCACTAGCTACAGAATGTCTTAAAAAGAAAATCCATCTCTGAAGTAGACTATTTATAAGCATGCTTCGTCGCTGGGGCTTCGAAAATCCATACG
This sequence comes from Schistocerca cancellata, assembly GCF_023864275.1. Taxonomy (NCBI): domain Eukaryota; kingdom Metazoa; phylum Arthropoda; class Insecta; order Orthoptera; family Acrididae; genus Schistocerca; species Schistocerca cancellata. Next base: position 79,855,865 of record NC_064628.1, read on the forward strand.
GCTTCCGAGGACAGATAGTGTCTTCCAGTTAATAACTGGACAACACAGGAACACTTGTTCATCAAATGCCGCCCACAGCACCTGAAGATGACCTTTCAAGGCTGAAACAGGTTTTGATTGTACCACAAAAAATGATTGCGTCCAAAATGATAGATAACATCTTACAAGTACCGAGCGAGGTGGAGCAGAGGTTAGCAAGCTGGACTCGCATTCGGGAGAGCGACGGTTCAAACCCGCTTCCGGCCATCCTGATTTAGGTTTTCCGTGATTTCCCTAAATCTCTTCAGGCAAATGCGGGGATGGTTCCTTTGTAAGGGCGTGGCCGACATCTCCCCCACCTTTCCATAATACGATGGGACCGATGACATCGCTGTTTCTTCCCCCCCCCCCCTCCAAATCAACGAATTAACCAACCTTACAATAATATGATATACAATAATTTGTCACTTCCACGTCGCGAAATTACTACAGCATCCATATTATCGGTACCAGCAAGCTATTTCCGTCTTTAGATGTAGTAATTATTCCATACATTACTCAATAATGAGATGTGGAGGTGGCAATAACTTGACGACACCCGTAACTTGAATACTGTAGTAATTAGGCGCTCCTGACGTAATAAAACGTTGTATTATCATTTATTAGGTCTCATACTTCCAAGTTTCCGGTTCCATAACTCAGTGGTCACCGCGTCTAACTGCTATGCGGAGGACACAGTTTCGATTCCTGATACTGCCAGGGATTTTTCCTTGGTGGAAGAGGGGAACGGGATTCACTCAGCCTTGAGAGGCCGTTTGAGGGACTACTTGAGTGAGAAGCAGCGGCTCCAAGGTCAAGAAGACCGACAACAAACAGGACAGCGGTGTGCCGACCCCATGCCCCTGCATAACGCATCCAAGCGATGTCATTGGGACAGGATGACCCGGCGGTCGGTCGGTCCCATTTAGACCACCTTGACCAGTAAGCGTATCTTTGACTTTTATTTATATTTACATCTGGCAAAAATCTGAAAGAACTTTACTAGGAGATGTGTGCGCTTTTCAATCTAACCATCAACTTGGTGAAGAAATGGCGCTGCTACTATTGCTCTGGTACGACAAGAAGCGCGCCTTGTTTCGAACGACATAATTTTGGTGAGCCATAATCTCTCACAACGCACAGAGTTCAAACAGTGCATCTTACATCAGATAACAATCATACTTTACAAACTTTTATAATTTTGTTTTATTCCTTTACGTACAAAACGCTGAGCGAGGTACCTTCGTGATTAAGGCATTGGAATTATGGAATGGAGCTGTTCAGTATCAGGAATCGGGGTGATTCCTTCATCGGACCACTGTGTCTTACTTTCCTTATTCGTCTGCAGCTGTTTATATATTTCGCTTGCAATGACCTACACTATCGTGAGTCGTTAAAACCTAGCTTTCCTTCGTCCTAAAAAAACATGGTGTTGCGCTTTAATATTATTCTGTTACGTTGAATGCATCATCAAAATTCCATATACGACATTTGATTAAAAAACTGCACAAATACAGCGATTGATTTCAAAGGTAATAAACAGGTACAACAGAGAGAAACGTGAAAACTATGTCACCACAACTGGTGAGTCCCAGAGGATTCTAAAACTGAAAGTTACATGTGTTTAAAAATAACTCCATTGCTTGTTTACTATGAAATAGTACTTGAAGAATTATTTAGAGTAATCAGTGATTTACGTCCTACTGTATGTCTTAATACACCGATCTCCAAACATTTCCCAAACTTTTTCGGCATCGACATAAGAATGTTGATCCTATGAAATCAAATAATCGTTGAACTAAAAATGTTGTACACCTAACAAGTTTCTTTTAAAAGCCTTCCACTAATATTGTAAAAGAATTATTCACGCAAAACAAACTAAAAGTATTTCACACAGAGAATAAGGTTAGGGTGAGATTAGTGTGCTTGATTTCAGTGGGGGCACTGACGAATGTAATGAATTCCTTAAAGGCAACGTTAAAGGAGAATAGCCTATTATATACTCCTGAATGTAAACTAAACGAGGACCATCACTTGTCCTTGAGTCGATGAGGATGGCAGTTTATTTACATTTGTGGCAATTCTCACCATACTACAGAAGATTTACAAAACTAAAAATAAATATAGTGGAAAGCAATTATGGAGTTATAGCCCCTGGTGTTGTGATAATGTTTCAAATAGCGTAGTATTACAAGCGACCATCTCCATAGTGCATGATCCCACACAGCATACATTTTTAAAACATGCAGACATCAAGGAGGAAGTCACGGATCAATATCTGGGTATCTATGTTCCTATAGGATGAAGTTTGAATACGCTTGAAAAACATGAAATTTTTCTCATTTAGAAGTGTCCCCACAGACGTTGTTAATAATGAAAAGACCAATATCCGTTGTAAGTAGGCTGTTTAGGTTTTTATGTTGGTGACGCCACGTAGCACTCTGTATGAAAATCACTGACTGTGCTGTGTGCAGTCTGTGGCTGGTTGGACTCATTGTTGGAATATTCGCTATTGTAGTGTTGGGCAGCTGGATGTGAACAGTGCTTAGCGTTGGGCAGTTGGAGGTGAGCCGCCAGCAGTGGTGGTTGTGGGGAGAGAGATGGCAGAGTTTTGAGAGCGGACGATCTGGACCTGTGTCCGTCAGAAAAAAGAAATTTGTAAGACTGGGACTTTTGAACACTATTAAGGTAAATACATTGTTTGTTCTCCATTAAAATCTTTCATTTGCTAACTATGCCTATCAGTAGTTAGTGTCTTCAGTAGTTAGAATCTTTTATTTAGCTGGCAGTATTGGCGCTCGCTGTACTGCAGTAGTTTGAATAACGAAGATATTTGTGAGGTAAGTGATTCATGAAAGGTATAGGTTATTGTTAGTCAGGGCCATTCTTTTGTAGGGATTATTGAAAGTCAGATTGCGTTGCACTAAAAAAAATATTGTCTGTCAGTTTAGTGTTGATCAGAATAAGTAAAGAGAGAAATGTCTGAGTACATTCAGTTTTGCTCAGCTGTTTGAAAATCAAATAACTTAGAGGTTTTCCAGCACTGTCATTTATAATTTTTTCTACGTTTCACCGTAACAAAGAATTTTTGTAAATATTCTCTGATCCGTCAAGAAGTTTCTCCCTGTTTTTAGCCTTTTCCTTTGTTGGAGTGCCTTTTCCTTCCTGTTCGTACTTGTCCAATCGTCAGCTACTAGCTTTGCTACTAGAGAGCGGATCGCATCTTCGGGGCGCGTCATCTTCTGTGTCTAGTGTACGTTTACCTTATTTGCACAAGCAGCTTAGTTATGTGATTTTGTGAAAGGCTGTTTCTCACAATCAAATTTAAAGTCTGAATGTTTTTAATATTAAATTACTAACCTTATAAAACCAGGTAGTTAGGCTTCGTTTCCAACAAACAGAGAGCAGCCATGTTTTCCTTGTGATTGCCTCCTCAGGGCTGTACACTTCACGAGCTACTGCGTAAGGTCATCACGCGCGTGTGGTTGTGTATACAAGTAAGTTTGATTTGTAATTTAATTCTCTTTTACTAAATTGTCCCCATTCCTCTTTCGTTGTAAACTGATCATATGACGAACTGGAAAGCGGTAATGAAACTATTTCTGTGAGCCCGAAATTGAAAACTACTATATTTTCAATTTTTCTATTTCTTTTGACACCAATGTGAAAGCTACAAAGACCGGTATCGCTAAACAGTGCTTTATTCACTGACGGAAAAACAGTTCCAGCACCAAGAAGGAATTATGCGTCCTAAACGAAAGTTGGGAGACGTGTTACTACATCTGAAAGATGGTGTTACTCAAATTCGCGTTAGATTGGCGCTAGTGGCGCCACTAAGGGGATGAAAATCAGGTTTTCAGAACGAGATTTTCACTCTGCAGCGGAGATTGCGCTGATATGAAACTTCCTGGCAGATTAAAACTGTGTGCCGGACCGAGACTCGAGTTCGGGACCTTTGCCTTTCCCGGGCAAGTGCTCTACCGACTGAGCTACTGAAGCACGACTGACGCCCCGTCCTCACAGCTTTACTTCTGCCAGTATGTCGTCTCCTACCTTCCAAACTTTACAGGAGCTCTCCTGCGAACCTTGCAGAACTAGCACCCCTGAAAGAAAGGATACAGCGGAGACATGGCTTAGCCACAGCCTGGGGGATGTTTCTAGAATGAGATTTTGACTCACTCCGGTGCAGAGTGAAAATCTCATTCTAGAAACATCCCCCAGGATGTGGCTAAGCCATGTCTCCGCTGTATCCTTGCTTTCAGGAGTGCTAGTTCTGTAAGGTTCGCAGGAGACCTTCTGTAAAGTTTGGAAGGTAGGAGACGACATACTGGCAGAAGTAAAGCTGTGAGGACCGGGCGTGAGTCGTGCTTGGGTAGCTCAGATGGTAGAGCACTTGCCCGCGAAAGGAAAAGGTCCCGAGTTCGAGTCTCGGTCGGGCACACAGTTTTAATCTGCCAGGAAGTTTCAAAATCAGGTTTGCTTTCAACACACAATGTAAGAGTCGTGAACGTTAGTTACCTATGAGCCTGGACGTGGTGAGTTGATATTAGTCAAGAAAGCCTTTAATTTGACGAAGGCACCTTTATCAACACCTCACTTAGTTCGAACGAGGTCGTGTAATAGAGCTACTAGGATCTGGATGTTTCTTCTGCGATGCTGGAGAAAAACTTGGCAGGAATGCAGCCACTGTAATTGACTGCTGGCAACAGGGACCACGAGAATGCACGGTTTGAGGAAGAGCGGGCTTCGGATGGCCACGTGGCATTACCGAGGGGTGAGAAATCGTGTATTGCGCATGGCTGCGACAGATCGTACTGCATCTGCAGAGGTAAAATGAGCAGCTGTTTGCCCCACAGTGACACAACGACCTGTCACATATCGGTTACTTAAAGGAGAGCTCCGAGCCAGCTGCCTTGTAGCGTGTATTCCACTGAGTGCAGACGGCCATTATGGCCGAGCGGTTCTAGGCGCTTCAGTCCGCAACTGCGCGACTGCTACGGTCTCAGGTTCGAATCCTGCCTCGGGCGTGTATGTGTGTGATGTCCTTGTCCCATAGTGCTCAGAGCCATTTGAACCATTTTAACTGACCGCAAACCAGTGCCATTAGCGAAAACAATCGTGTCAAGCGAGAGCTTATTGGAGGGTAGGGTGGATTGGTTCAAATGGCTCTGAGCACTATGGGACTTAACTTCTAAGGTCATCAGTCCCCTAGAACTTAAAACTACTTAAACCTAACTAACATAAGGACGTCACACAGATCCATGCCCTAGGCAGGATTCGAACGAGCGACCGTAGCGGTCGCGCGGTTCCAGACTGAAGCGCCTAGAACCACTCGGCCACACCGGCCGGCGGTAGGGTGGAGTTCCGTTGTGTTTTCTGATGAAAACTGGTTCTGCGTGAGTGCCGGCGATGGTCGTGTGCTAGTTAGATGGAGTGAAGTTGAGGGCCTTCCAACCACCAGTGTGTGCGCTAGACGTACTGGACCGAAACCTGGAGTTATGGCCTGAAGTTCGATTTCGTGTGACAGCAGAAACACTAGTGCTTAGGGCCCGCCCGGCTAGCCGGGCGGTCTAACGCGCTGCTTCCCGAGCGGGAAGGCGTTCCGGTCCCCGGCACGAATCCGCCTGGCGGATTAGTATCGAGGTCCGGTGTGACCGACAGCCTGTGGATGGCTTTTAAGGCGGTTTTTTTATCTGTCTCGGCGAATGCGGCTTGGTTCCCCGTATTCCGCCTCAGTTAAACTATGTCAGCGATTGCTCCGCAAACACTATCTCCACGTATGCGTACACCATAATTACTCTACCACGCAAACATTGGGGATACACTCGACTCGTATGAGACGTTCCTGGGGGGGGGGGGGGGGGGGAGAGGTGGTGGTCCACTGGCGGCCGAGCCTGGAATCGGTGTGGTGCGGCTGTCAGGTGGGTGGACTGCTGTGGCCTCTTGTGGGGCTGTGAACCACTGTGGGATACGGCGGGACGAAACCTCTCCGTCGTTTCTAGGTCCCCGGTTCAATAAATACATACTCTCGTGGTTATCCCACGCATCCCGACACCAAATTTGTTCTTCAGTCTGTTGATTCGACAGGTTGTGATACCATTCATGAACAGCATCCCAGCCGGCTGCGGTGGTCTAGCGGTTCTAGGCGCTCAGTCCGGAACCGCGCGACTGCTACGGTCGCAGGTTAGAATCCTGCCTCGGGCATGGATGTGTGTTATGTCCTTAGGTTAGTTAGGTTTAAGTAGTTCTAAGTTCTAGGGGACTGATGACCACAGATGTTAAGTCCCATAGTGCTCAGATCCATTTGAACCATTTTTTGAACAGCATTCCACGAGGTGTTTTCCAACCGGACAACGCTCGCCCACATATAGCTGTTGTAAGCCGTCATGCTTTGTAGAGTGTCGATATGTTGCTTCGGCCTGCTCGATCACCAGCCCTGTCTCTAGTCGAGCACTACAACTCCAGCGCCATCTGCAATCAACATTAAACTGACCAAGTGCAACTCCATCCACAACCTGACACCCAGCACTTGTACAGCGCAATGCATGCACGTTTGCGTGCTTGCGTTCAACACTCCGTCTTCTATACCGGTTATTAATGTGCCAGGATTTCATATTTGCAATGGCTTATCTCGCTCTGACGTTAACTGTGATATTTCTAAGCAACTCGCTTAAATATGTTACCTTGACAAATAAAAAAAAAAAGCACTCCGTCTTCAGGCCACGAGTGGCCTACCGGGACCATCCGACAGCCGTGTCATCCTCGTAGGAGGATGCGGATAGGAGGGGCGTGGGGTCAGCACACCGCTCTTCCGGTCGTTGTGATGGTATTCTTGACCGAAGCCGCTACTATTCGGTCGAGTAGCTCCTCAATTGGCATCACGAGGCTGAGTACACCCCGAAAAATGGCAACAGCGCATGGCGGCCTCGAGGGTCACCCATCCAAGTGCCGACCACGACCGACAGCGCTTAACTTCGGTGATCTAACGGGAACCGGTGTATCCACTGCGACAAGGCCGTTACCTACCTAGACAAATGCATCCCCAAAATTTTATTACTCTACATTAACTATTTTTTGGTGGAGCAATTTCCTTCCGTCAGTGTGTATTAACTTTGTGGTGAAAACCGGTAATCGTCACAAGCCAATATCATAACTAACACGTGACTTGCACTCAGCAGTTATGATATCGACCAATTTTCTAACTATCGCAGTAGAGAACACTCCTAACAAAAGTGAACATGACTACATATAACGAAGAATGTGTGCGAAATGAGTGACGTGTAGTCGATTCGATAACGATTTTCTACAGTCCCTGTTTCATCCGGACCAGACGAGATACCCTTAAGATTCTACAGTGATTATGCTAAAGAACTTGCCCCCTTTCTATCAGCAATTTATCGTAGATCGCTGGAAGAACGTAAAGTACCTAGCGACTGGAAGAAAGCGCAGGTCGTTCCCATTTTCAAGAAGGGTCATAAATCAGATGCGAATAATTATAGGCCTATTTCGCTTACGTCAATCTGTTGTAGAATAATGGAACATGTTTTGTGTTCTCGTATTATGACGTTCTTAGATAATACAAATCTCCTTCATCATAACCAACATGGATTCCGCAAACAGAGATCATGTGAAACTCAGCTCGCCCTATTTGCCCAAGAAATTCACAGTGCCGTAGACACTGGCGAGCAGATTGATGCCGTATTCCTGGACTTCAGGAAGGCATTTGATACGGTTCCGCACTTACGTTTAGTGAAAAAAATACGAGCTTACGAAATATCGGACCAGGTTTGTGATTGGATTCAGGATTTCTTAACGGTTCAAAATCTGCAGATGTAGAGGTAATTTCGGGAGTACCGCAAGGAAGCGTGATAGGACCTTTATTGTTTACAATATACATAAATGACTTAGTTGACAACATCGGTAGCTCCGTGAGGCTATTTGCAGATGACACGGTTGTCTACAAGAAAGTAGCAACATCAGAAGACTCGTACGTACTCCAGGAAGACCTGCAGAGGATTAATGCATGGTGCGACAGCTGGTAGCTTTCCTTAAACGTAGATAAATGTAATATAATGCGCATACATAGGGGCAGAAATCCATTCCAGTACCATTATGCCATAGGTGGTAAATCATTGGAAGCGGTAACGACCGTAAAATACGTAGGCGTTACTATCCGGAGCGATCTGAAGTGGAATGATCACATAAAACAAATAGTGGGAAAAGCAGGCGCCAGGTTGAGATTCATAGGAAGAATTCTAAGAAAATGTGACTCATCGACGAAAGAAGTAGCTTACAAAACGCTTGTTCGTCCGATTCTTGAGTATTGCTCATCAGTATGGGACCCTTACCAGGTTGGATTAATAGAAGAGATAGACATGATCCAGCGAAAAGCAGCGCGATTCGTCATGGGGACATTTAGTCAGCGCGAGAGCGTTACGGAGATGCTGAACAAGCTCCAGTGGCGGACACTTCAAGAAAGGCGTTACGCAATACGGAGAGGTTTATTATCGAAATTACGAGAGAGCACATTCCGGGAAGAGATGGGCAACATATTACTACCGCCCACATATATCTCGCGTAATGATCACAACGAAAAGATCCGAGAAATTAGAGCAAATACGGAGACTTACAAGCAGTCGTTCTTCCCACGCACAATTCGTGAATGGAACAGGGAAGGGGGGATCAGATAGTGGTACAATAAGTACCCTCCGCCACACACCGTAAGGTGGCTCGCGGAGTATAGATGTAGATGTAGATTCTGGTCACACCTCGTATTTCTGAAATAAATCCAGAGTTTATGTCCGACTATTCAGTAAATGAAGTAGCCAAATGTGAATAACGGTGGCATTATGGATCGTACCACACGATCGTTATGCTGATAACAGGGACAGCTGCGTGACGTGCATGGTGCTAATGTCCAACTGCGACGACACACAGTACAAAATGCCCTTGGGCTGTAAAATCTATAACGCTGTGGTACTGCGAGGCTGCGTCGTTCTTCATCAAGTTAACAGATGAGATTACCTTGCACATCATATGAGACTAGTAAGACGAGTTTCTTCAAGGCATTTCTTTTCTGAATATTACTAATTTGGGTTTTCGATATTCCCTTGTCATTCAATTGCTTTAAACCTGTACTGGCTGCTAATGCAATTTATACTTGGCGAAAATTAACACTTTTAAAACTAATTGTATTTTTACATATCAGGTTTAGTCAGCATGCAATAAAATTATGATTTTCTCTTATTTTTTCCGTCTCTCACTAAAGCTTTTACGAATACGAGCATTTGCTCCTAGATTCTATCCCACTGTCGTCGCTGCATATGAGTAGTTGGTAAGGCAAATCAGTTTTACAGGTTAAGTTTGAAAGGAATAAAGTTTCTACCGTTTACTTTCCATTTAAATTTAACACTAAGTATTTCTTTTTTCCTAAAATTTATCATTTATTGTGCCGCCTATGTTGGACATATATATCTGAGTTATGATTTGTTTCGAGCGAAGTTGACCATCTTAAAATCATCTACGACCAGAAGTTGCACTAGCAAAACGTCGTATCCATGTGAAACTACACCTCAAAATACTTTATTCTAATGTGTAGTCGCGTACAGGTAGGATGCGACAGGTTGCTTACGCAACTACAAAGATCTTAAGATATCAACTTTAGTTGAAACAAGTCATATCGCAAAAAATAAATGTGCGTCTGAGACGGCTTTAAACGATATATTTTAAATAACGAAACGGTTGTTGAATCTCTCGCAACTAGTATGTCGGCACTAGTACATATTTATTGTGTTTCCCATTGTTCACAAGAAAATACAAATTTTGTTTGCAAATCATTTATAGGAAGGGAGATTGTTAATGTTGGGTACCCGTTAGCAGAGCGCTGTAACCAGAATATAAACCGGGAAAAATGAAAGAATTTAGCGAAACGTGTAATTTGGCAGTCCGGCGTAAATTGTGATCGGTACTGGATGCCGAGCTAACCATGTGTTCGGTATAGGTCACTCTTTGCCTGCTTTGCCTGCCTTTGGAGAGAGAGAGAGAGAGAGAGAGAGAGAGGGAGGGAGATGGGGATGAATTAAATAATTATCACTATTAGACAAGTGTTAAGTTCGGTCATATTTTTCTTAATCTCGATGTTACTAGAACGATACCCATAGAAGATTAGCCAATTATGTTCACAGCAAATCCGACGTGTTGCATCAAATTTATTTAAATTCACGTTGACACGTAATGTGAATTAGAAAGTTCTCCGTAAGCCCCAAAAGTTAGGAAGCGATTCAGTGTGTAAGTACACTGCTTACATTTATGAGCAATCAAACTAAGAAAAATATAAGAAAAAAGCGGCACATTAGCATATTTTTCATCAGCATGTGCAGCAGTAATTTAGATTAGAAACATTCAATTTTACGTGTCTTCGACGTGCTGAGTTTATTCACAGGATGTCAGGTATGTGTAATAGAGTCGCAAATATTCTACTACAGATGAAATCGTTGTGTGTTTTGATAATCTATAAATTAGATTAACGAAAGACTGAATAACAATGAACGTTGTTTTTACTATAAAGGAAGCTATTTCAGTAGAGACGTTATTTTTAAATCTACAGAAAATAAAAAATCATGTGATATTGTAATTCCAAAAATGTTATGAAAATGTCGTATAATATGGGTTGTACAGCATAGCTAACAAATGAATGAAGAAGTATGTACAAGAACGTTAATAATTCCTAAAAAAAATAAAAAAATAAAAACTCGAGTTCGGGACAGTATAGTACAGCAAGTGATTTAAAAAGTTAGAGGCCCCTTTCCATGTTCATGTAATTAAAGTAATGAAAGAAATGAATAACTAGTATTACTGCGGTACGACATTACAAGCAAATACTGTACTGAATTACCTTTTAAATATAGACAATATCATACCGAATTGAGAAATGAAGAAGTTATGGAGACTGGCATCCGACTTCAGCAATAGCTTTTTAAGAAAAATATGAGCCACTTTACAATAAAAATAACTGTAAATTTTAAAATAAAGTAACCAGTTAGCCAATTTAGTGATTTCAGGTGTTCCATTACTTTGGAATATTGAACTAAAATAAATAACACGTTCGTGGTCGTATACTAAAATACAAGTGAGCACTCAAGTACTATACACAAAAGCGAACAAATTATAAAGCAATTGTCATTCACAGTTAATCACGCTGCACTAAAATCCCACAGACCACGCGTGCTGAAACTACGGATCGTGAGGACAGAAAAATCTGTGTGGTCAACTGAGCAATGATGATATTATAACAAGCTGTCATAAAGAGGAATTAAAAGAAGAGGAACATATTGATGTTGACTTCATACATTACTTTGAACTGCCCGAAGGGCAGAAGCCTTTTAGTTAGTACAGAAACAATGATCGCGTGGAAAACATCACATCCGACTGCAGAGTATAGCAAGATGTATATTACAATGACTCATTTACACGCATAGTGCATTCAGACATTTTAATAAGAAATCTGCAAATTACCTAGTTGCTTAGTAAGCAGAGCGAACATTTGGTCCGGAAGTGAAGTTCGTTTAAATAACTTAGGAACTTCCTTGTCTTACTTGGATTTGACTTGACAATAATTCATCTTGAATCCCCCCCCCCCCCCAATAACTCAATGGCAAGAGAGGCGAGCCTGGATGGAGGGGGGGGGGGAGAGAGGGGAGAAGGGAACCCGAAGAAACTTCGTCTGTTCCTATTGTTCGGAGTTTGCAGCCAACCGGGGTTTCGAAAATTTCGGCATATATTTGCTTATGTATTAATATAGACGAACTCTAATTCAGTACCAGGCAGTGAATATTCAAACGTACGCGAGCGTCAATACCACGCCAAATATGGTTAATTACATAACTGTCTCTTCAATACGAATCTTTATTGGCGTAACATTACAGTAACACATGATACAATTTTCGTATATGATATCGCGCTAATGCGTTATAAACTGTTGTGCTCTTTGGTGTCTCTGTGTGAGAATGCGTTAGCACATATTAAGTCTTCTGTTTTCTAGTACCCGCTTCTTTGCAAAGATTACTAGAGGAACGATAACTGTCCAAAATAGTGGTCATTGTTTAATTGTACTCTTGCACTTTCTATAAATTACCGTAAATAACATTACTTTTTATATATTTCTGATAAATTATGTTATCGATTGTTACATAATGGTACGTAGCTGAAAGTTTGTTTATGGATGCGTCATTGCCTAGTGTGATAGGTGTAAGCTTATTTGACCTGTCAGTTTATATATTAAATCACCGTCAAGCTGACAACACTAAAAATCTATCAGCTGTCATTGGTATGGAGCACCTACTAATGTGTCCATTTATGTTGAAAACTTATTTATAATAAGAAATACGAAGAAAGCGCCGCACGTATGTTAAGTGCGTAACAAATATTATTTCATGTTAACTATTTCTCTTCAATATTTGTCCCTTAATTTTATCAAATCACCTAACCTCGAAGTTAATTAATTCATAACATCAATAGAACTTCTAAATGCCAGTTTCTTAATGTGTATAACGATAAGAAATCAAATGAAAACGGTTTTTACATCTTGCAAGTATTCGGAATTCATCGATATTACCTTATTCTTTATTGCTATATTTGTTAAACTCGCTTTTTGTCTATAATGTTTTTTTTTTGTAGATAATACGTTTGAACAATTTACATAATTTCAAACACTGTGCAGATAGCAATATGTTCAATATCAGACGAAAAATTAAAACAAAAACAACTTGGTATCACAAATTAGCTAGCCTATGGGAAGAAAATAAGAGAACAAGGTTAGATTCCCGCTACCAGCCCGCTGGTTATCTGGATATGCTGGCAAAGACTTCAGGTCTACTCACACGAATGGACCACCGAGCGAGGTGGCGCAATGGTTAGCACACTGGACTCGCATTCGGGAGGACGACGGTTCAATCCCGTCTCCAGCCATCCTGATTTAGGTTTACCGTGATTTCCATAAATCGTTTCAGGCAAATGCCGGGATGGTTCCTTTGAAAGGGCACGGCCGATTTCCTTCCCAATCCTTCCTTAACCCCAGCTTGCGCTCCGTCTCTAATGACCTCGTTGTCGACGGGACGTTAAACACTAACCACCACCACCACCACATGAATGGTGTGGGTCCTCTTCTGGAGTCCTCAGCCATCAAAAGAAGCTTTGGAGTTAATTATCTGCTAACTGATCTACCGTAGAGTTAATTCTTTCCTGATGTAAGTACAAACAGTGTGGTACTTTAACACGATTTGTCACCTAGTAAAATCAGTTTCTTATTATGCCTCACGCCACTTAATAGTTCATCGGTATTCGGACCTGGTAACATTTAATCGTTGGGACACAATTACTGCGACAAAAACACAACTGCTTATCAATGGTTGATAATAAGAAATACGAGTATTGTTTATAAACTATTATTATTGTCGAGTGTAATTATGGGCTGCGTGTGCTGGCGTTTCTCATTCAACACCACAATTAATTTTTCGTAAATAATTTACAGAACAGTAGAGTAATTATCGAATAAATAATGAAACACATATTGCTAGAGTGGGGTAAATCGTTTCTCTTTCCGTTATGACAGGTTTCGAAAGCAGTCATCATTGCTAAATATCAGCAGGTAATAACATGGGCATTTATGTTTTGCATAGCACTAAACGTTTTAATGCACACTCACACACACATACACGTCGCTCTTAGCCTAAGAAAAAGTATTAGTGTTTTGCAGTCTTGGACTTTTTATCTTTCGTTCTCATGATTATAGTCTTGCTATCACCACAGACTGTGCCTAGTAAACTGTTCTGGTTCAAAAGTCTGCCACATTGTTCACAAGAAGAAGGAACAAGACGGTTTCAAAATTATGTAACGGACGTTCGTATTACCCTGCTCTGAGTTTGAATCATTTTTTGAAGTGAGATAATTTATGCACGAACATTGATTTACTCTTCATCGTTTGTTTCTCGAGTCCTAGCATGAGAAACATAGTCAGTACCAATAGTTAGATGTGTACAGTTCTGCACTCAGTGAAAGAAACCGCATTAGATTTTCACAGCATTCACAAAATACTTTCGCTATGTCAGTTGCGTAAAAAATAAAAATTTTAATAGTTAATTACACTGCTGCTTCAGTTAATTCTATGTCAAAAGATACTTACACCCACAGAGGTAACGAAGTGTGTGGACACTGGATAACTATTCAGATTCCCCGTCCACTCACATTGGCTTAGGTTTTTAGTTCTTTTCTTTAATCCTCTGCTTGGATGGTAGCTGTCAATTTCTCTCTCCCACGTTAACCCAATTCAGGTTTTCCTTGCTGTGAAGTGTTCTAGATGTCGATCTAGATGGGATCATAGGACTCTAACCTCCGGCTGTGAACGAATACGTCCTTCAAAGTGCACTGAATATCTCCGTTTCTCTGTTTTAGTGTATCTTCTAGGAAGCGGTGTTTCCTCTGAAACGCAACACAGAAGTTCTCATAGTATATGAGTCAACGTTTTAATTTAATGGAGAAAGGGTTCTCCGGATACAATATCTTAGATAACTTAAAGGACAGCTAGAATCGTCTTGAAAAGTATACTTCGATGCGCTTTACCAACGTTGTGTCTGTGGTGTTATCACATAACCATTTCGCCGAGCGTTTAATAACACGTTTTTTACGACAGTGTCTAGCACTCAGCTGATTAAAGAGGAAAAAATGCTATTTCCCGAATTCTCTGAATATATGAAATGAGCAGTCATCAGTGGGTGTAGATTCTGAGTTAAGGAAGATAGCGGTCCGCTTTCGTCAGCTTTTATTTTTAATCTTCGTTTATTTTTACCAAATCTGAACGTCTTATTCATAACATTAACGACAGATGTTAAACTCTTGTGAGAATGTTCACAACTATGTCAGGTGTTCGCGTTACATATCCTCGTCTCTGTATTAGTGCTCTTCCACACAGAAAGGTAGCAAATAGAAATTATAAAATGAACACCCTCTCCCATGTTATTGTTTAAATACGTAGTTTCGAATTTCAGTGATTCGGATGTGACGACCGCTGGGGTAGACGTCTATTCTATACAAAAAACTTACATGAATATCAAGCCGAGTGAAAAGGTGGATTGTTAAGAGACTGAATTAGTATTCGCAAGGAATTGAATTTAAATGCACGTCCTACCTATGTGAGTTTTCCGTAGTTTTATGAAAATACTCTCTTGATGTTTCAGGTGGTTCCAGACCAGTGCGACCGTTTTTCTCCCACCACAATCCATATGTAAATGAGCTAATACTCCATTGCAACTTACACAGTAGTCAGATATATAAAATTTCAAGAATTCTATTTGGGCTTCGCTTCATTTATGTACGTATTATAACACATATTTTGACTCTGTAATCTTGTTAATCAACTGGCGAACAAATAAAAAGGAACGGTGGAGGTAACAAAGTGACACATGGCAATGGGAAGAAAGGACTATTTCCGCACGTGAGGCTATCTAAGAGAGCCGAGAACTCTGTGACGTAACTTGCGACAGAAGATGGCCTGATCGTACGTCAAAGACTCTTGTGAAATTCGGCTAGGTTCATTTTGGGCGTATGATCCATAAGGCACTGAATCGGTGCATCCAGGCTAATGCCATATCCATTGGCTCACGGAGTAAAAGAAAAGATGAAGTATAGTTTAATGTTTCATTGGCAACGAGATCGTTAAAAGCGGAGCACAAGTTCGGATTGCGAAAGGACCGGGAAGGAAACAGGCCGTCCCCTTCGAATTGGCATTAGTTTAAAGCTTAGGCAAATCTCAGAACACTTAAAGTGACCAATAGACGGGGATTTGAGCATCGCCGGCCGGAGTGGCCGAGCGGTTAAAGGCGCTACAGCCTGGAACCGCACGACCGCTACAGTCGCAGGTTCGAATCCTGCCTCGGGCATGGATGTGTGTGATGTCCTTAGGTTAGTTAGGTTTAAGTAGTTCTAAGTTCTAGGGGACTTATGGCCACAGCAGTTGAGTCCCATAGTGCTCAGAGAAATATGAACCATTTTTTTTTTTTTTTTTTTTTTGAGCATCCGTCCATCCTCCCGACAACGAATCCACTACGGCTCCTCACTCGGTACCTCAGGGCGACATCATTCAATATGATTAGACCTCGCCCTGTGAACAAAATATTGACTTACCGAAAATCGCAACAAATGTATTTCCCAACAAGAATAGCTCACCCCGCCGCTCTCGAAAGGGGCAATAGTCAGTTGGAAAATTAGTTTCGGATGTTCCTCACGGGGATTCTTACGGGGCCATTAATTTTCATGATATCCATAAGTCACCTGACAGATATTCTGGACGTCTCAGTAAGGTCGATCCCGAACGATACTGTTGTTTATGTGAAAGTCCGAACGCCAGAAAATTCTAGCGAAATGTCAAATTCTTGCAGATAATGAACGCTTGGTTCAAAGGCTGGCAACTGACATTCGACTAAAGCAAATCTGATGTATTGCTAGAAAAATGAAATGTCCCGTTTTCCTAACTACAGCATTGATAAACAGCCACTGAAACTAGTGATAACCATTAACTATCTAGTAGTATGCTTACAGGTTTCGAAAGCAGTCATCTTTGCTAAATATCAGCAGATAATAACATCTATCCATACAGCGGACATTTACGTCTTGCATAGCACTAAACGTTTTAATGCACACACACACACACACACACACACACACACACATATATATATATATATATATATATATATATATATATATATATATATATATATAGAGAGAGAGAGAGAGAGAGAGAGAGAGAGAGAGAGAGAGAGAGAGAGAGAGGGAGAGAGAGAGTAGTATGCTTACCCCACTCTCCATCAGTATTAACCACAGCCACACAAAGTTAATGAGGACACAGGAAAGTTTAAATATTGTCGACATTCGATAAATATTTAATCAGCACCATAACGTTGCGCAGGCGCCATAAGCCTTATTCTTAAAATTCCGAGAACGGACGTTCCACGAAGAGCCAAAATACGTCTCGTAAAATTAGCCTGAAGCTATAATCTGAGGAATTCGACCTAATATGGATGCTTTCCGACAGTGGATCTTGATACACAGCATTCGCGAATGGGCTATACGTGACGGGATGTACGTTAGTGATACACGAGATACATTCCCCCACTCACTGCTGAGGTCGGTTGCTGGTTACTAACATAAAAGGCCATGAAATCAGGTACTTTGACCTTCGGATGAGAGACATGACCTTGACAACTAAAGCAACTGAAAAATTACCACTTGCTCATATTTTAATTTCATGTTTATAGTCAACATCAAATCTTAAAAATGCAACGACGCAATAAAGCCGACGCGAGTTATCTGCTAAAGTAAAATAAAATGTGACTAAGGACGCTAATTATACTGTTTTTTTTTTAAATATAGAAGCCCTTTTCTACTGACAGTGTTTAGAGCGATTATCACAGACTAGTTCCAACAAAATGGAGTAGCTTTATTTCAAGACGGCCGCTGTGGCCGTGCGGTTCGAGGCGCTTCAGTCTGGAACCACGTGACCGCTACGGTCGCAGGTTCGAATCCTGCTTCGGGCATGGATGTGTGTGCTGTCCTTAGTTAGGTTTAAGTAGTTCTAAGTTCTAGGGGACTGATGACCACAGATGTTAAGTCCCATAGTGCTCAGAGCCATTTGAACCTTATTTCGACAACACAAGAACCTGTTCCAGTATGTACAACAAAAAGAAAAAGCTTAGTCCGTCTGTTCGTTGTTACTTGCTTTACAGCCTAGCTGTACAGATAATTGTACTTTCCTTTCGCGATTGCACCGTCCTAAGATGTCGATACATCATAAACCAATTTTGCGGAACAGTAAATCAGAAATTCTTCAATAGCTATAATCTCTAGAGGAACTTCATAGGAGCCAATCACTCTGAAACCTGCACGATAAATCAGAAAAGGTCGTAGTCGATCTGACACAGTTTTCGCGCTGATAACTCAGTTCTTCAACATCACAAAACATACTGTATTAGCAGTCGGATTACTGGCTGTCGGCCTTATCACAGCTGGCACTAACATGAGGAATAAGGTGAGTAATGCGCAAATGGTTGCTAGTGATCAGTCAAACACAGCACTCTACTTACCACTTCAAAAGGTATTCGGAAGAGAAGACGGGAATAGTAACAGTTTGCTCACAGTCACAAGAGCAATCATCCTTGCCACAAGGCATGTGCAAACGAAAATCTGAGAAGCCTGACCACATAGGATGTCATGCCATTGGGGAGCTCGAGGACGTTTTAATTCTGCAGTGCATTTCCTACAGCTGATGATAATGATGATGTTGTTAAAGATGATGGCGATATTGTAGACCGCTTTGTGGTTCATAGATACTCAAGGCGATATATATCGCAAAATTTGTGACTGTGTTGAAGACTACTTGATTCTAACCTCCATATCATTGTCTGTCCTTAAATTTTCTGAACTACAGTATTTTTGTTCGGCCACTGTTTCTACAAACTGGTTTTGGGAAACGAGTCCCATTTCAGTAGTTTACACCGTTCTTTTTGCGTTTACAGGTCGTTGTAATCGTACACAAGTGTTTGAAATGTTGAATTAGTATGTGTAACTGTGAAATAAATTTGAATAACATACTAACGAGGGGTGTCAAACCTCAAAGCGGTTTCAGTGTGTAAATTCGTCAATAATCGGTTTCGTCATTACCTATTACAACTATATTATCTGTTACCAAAACAGTCGCGCTTTTCAGTCTGTCCATTACGAATAAAATATTTCCCATTAATACCAAAAAGCATATCTGCACAATTCCTTGTAGAATACAATCTATGTCGTCTTCCAACACCGTTCCGAGTACTGACCTTTTCCAACATACACCTGAGCGACCGACACACCTCATAAGAACGCACGTTTTCCTGATTTTCCCCCCGGTTCATCGCAGTAATGTAGAGGTGCAAAATAGGTCCATCGATATCCTGATTTTATGGTTATGTTGGCTGGCGAGAGAGTACTTCTTATCGTACCCTGTATTAAAGTTTCGTTTCCTTGTATTCACGGATGGTTCGCGAGAACAATAATTATGTACCTCCGTGAGAGCTATTGATACTGACTCTTATCCAGTCTTTATCTGCCGAAACTCAAGAATATTGCGGTTATTGCACTTACTTACGGTTCTTGAAGTTTTGTAAGCGGCTTCTTCCAAGATATATGACATTTCTCTTCTGGCGCCTAATAGTTAAAGAGTTTCCTGCATTTCTTTTACAGTCTCTTGTCATTCAGGCAAGGATGTAGCCCCTCGTACCACCCTTCATTGTATGTGATCGATGAGCCATTTTAGTATGAGCGAGTTTTGGTCCGATACGCTTTGGCAATATTGAAGTATTGACTTGACACTACAAGTATTCTGTATGTAATATCTATTGCAGACTGACTACAGTTTGCGAATAGTTTACCAGAGTCGTATAGATGTTTTCCAAGTAATAATAATACATGCATGTGGCTTAATTTCTGAGTGCAATGTTTTTCAGCTGGACGTCAGTGCAGCGACTTGGGTGTCCATAACATACCGCAATTGTCCAAACGGAGAAACGGGACCAACAGTTTAAGGTGAAATCCAAACAGCGTGTTGTTCCTAGCGATTCCTCACGTGGTTGAGAGGTGAAGATTAGATTACTGGTAGACTGCGAATTTTCGTAGGTCGACCAGGATTCGATACCGCGACCTTTCGGGTTCAGGAACGCAGTTTATCACTAGACCACCAGACGTGCGCTGTTCCAAGTATAACCCGAAGCCCATTTCAAGCCAAATTGTAGCTCTTCGTTTGATACTTACATGCACAAGCTTTGAAACATATTGAAACTGATAAATTGTATAATATGTTGTTGATGCAATTTCTGTTCAGATGACGGAGTACTATTTATTAGCTAGCTGTTACTTCTGAATACCACAAATGATCTTTTTTGCTGAGGAAATATGGAACTAACCGTAAACTGAGTGAAATGGAAGAAGAACTGCTTCGTATGGAGACTTGTTGGCGGTCGTAATTTCCAAACACCGTTCGCGAATGAATCCAAAAAGGACGGAAGTCGTAGTGGAACCCCCAGGTGTCGCCACTCCACCCACGCACTCATGAACACGCACGCACACAGATACACATGCGTGCATACATACAAACACTCACACACACCGTTCACCTTACAGCGACTGATGGAGTATGGATGTGGATGGACTAAGGTATGACACAAGTGGTCGACGTGTAGTATATTGAGCTCAGTTGGTTATGAGGTCTCGTTTTAATCGCTTTCTGTGTAGCTACAAAGCACAGTGAGTTTCATTTTAGAACCGAATTTCATTAAAAAAATTGGTATTTTTAGTTAGAAATTTCATGGAGGAATTATACTCCTGTCACTTATTGCGTTAAAACTTGGGCTATTGTAAGACATTAACATCTCCATTTTCATCCACACGATTACTCTGCAGCCCACACTTACGTGCCTGGCAGCCGGTTCATCGCGTCACCTTCACGATACTTCTCAGTCGTTCCAGACATGAGCAACGCGCACGAGATAAGAAGACTTAAATCTTTCCGTGCGAGCTCCGGTTTCTCAAGCGTAGTGTAAGCAGTCTCTTTAGCCGACTTCTTATATTTTCTAAGCGTTCCGGCAATAAATCGCAGTCTTGTTCCAGTTATTCTTAATTATAATCCCTAAGTATTTCTCTGATTTGTAGCCTTAAGATTTGTGTGATTTATCTTGTAACCGAAATTTAGCGGATTCCTTTTAGTATTCATGTGGATAACTTCACACTTTTCGTAATTTAGAGTCAATTTCCACTTTTTGTACCATATAGATATCTTGTCTAAATCATTTTGCAATTCGTTTTGATCATTTGATGACTTTACAAGATGGAAAATAACAGCATCATCTGCAAACAATTTAAGAGCTCTGCCCAGATTGTCTCCTAAATCATTTATGTACGTTAAAATGCTGCTCTCTGTCCTTCGGACGATATTTCCTCGGTTTTCGTATAAAGTGAGGTCCATGTGAGCAGCGATCTGAAAGTAATTCAAATTCATATTTGAACTAGCATGCCCCCAAAACACGTTTCACCTTATTTCCTTTCTTCATTTCTAGTATTTCTTTTATTTTCATAACTAGAAGTATGTGTTGCAGGGTAATGACGTATTGATTCCATGCCTCATACTAAGAGGATTCTATCAAACATTGCCGGCCGCGGTGGCCGAGTGGTTCTAGGCGCCTCAGTCCGGAACCGCGCGACTGCTACGGTCGCAGGTTCGAATCCTGCCTCGGGCATGGATGTGTGTGATGTCCTTAGGTTCGTTAGGTTTAAGTAGTTCTAAGTTCTAGGGGACTGATGACCTCAGAAGTTAAGTCCCATAGTGCTCAGAGCCATTTGAACCATTTGAATTCTATCAAACATTGGAAAAAGTTAGATTTAGGAAAACAAAAAAAGAAAGAAGAAAGAGGTGTGGCTCGTGGAATTCTAGACCATTAGAGACGAATGAGTGAATCACTTCGACAACGATGATCGACAACTGTCTGAGAAAGCACGCAGGGATTTTTGTATCAAGTGATCAGGGATACCACAGTACCAGGTAGCCTGGATGGAAATCCCAACGCCAGTCCTCTGGAACAGTTCTTCAGTGCCTTAACCACTGCTCAAGTTCGCTCTGTTATTTTGCTTGACATTAAAATATCGTAAATATTGCGTGAGAGTATTGAAGATTGTGGAAATGGGCCTTATTTTCTATTTTTAATGCTGCAAAATTCTATTTCAAAAAATTGCAATTTTACATACAGTCACCAGCAGAGAAAGTGTTTCTTGAGACTTCCTAAGCATTTGATAGCTGCCAGTAACATTATCACGCTGTTTGCTGCTGGTTAGTGTATTAATTAGTGGCTGTTTGTCACCTACCACGTATCTTCTGAGGATGCACGATTATAAAATTTCTTATCAGTCTCCAAAGCTAATATTTTGGCTGGTGGCAATGTTTTAATATTTCTGCCTTTCGGTATTCTTTCAATCCGTAGCAGAGTATAAATCCTTCATATGACCTAGACTAATATGTTTGACTAAAAGTACTGCAAATTTTCTCTTATAAAATACGACTTTCAGTTAAGTGAATATGCAGGATAGAAAACCATTTATACAGTGACTGAGATAATATGATTCACAAATGTTGTTGCGGTGATCTAATGTTGCAATTTATAATATTAAAAGGTACGATCACTTGATATTACATAATTTATTTCATTAACCGTTTCCACAGTAATTAGCTGTCATCCAAAGATTATCAGATCTACATCTAGCGATAGAATAACGTTAACTACTAATATGCTTACGTCTACAACAATTATACCCAAGGAACCATGTAATCTGAATAACGAAAAGTACACAGCACCCAGAAATATAACTATACATCAGTCTCGTCGACATACTGAGAACATGCTCCAATTAAAATATGTAATACAGCACCATGCTGGTTTGTCAAATACATAAAATTTTCTAAATAAAATACCCACAGCACAAATAAAGAGTACAGGAGTAAAAATGGGTACATCAGTAAAGATACATCGATGAAAACTCAGGATGAGTGCGACCTCAGCTTGAAGCCACTTAACATGAGCTGTAAGACGCATCGGTTCAGTCTTTCTGAGTTGCCGTCGAGGTATCATCGTTACTGATGTACCTGTTTTTGCTCCTGCACTCCTTATATGTGCTGTGGATATTTTATTTAGTAAGTTTTATGTACTTGACAAACTTACATGGAAATGTAATGTTGTAATTAGAGCATGTTCTTAGTATGTCTGCGAAACTAGCGTGTAGTTATATTTCTGGGTGGAATGTAATTTTTGTTATTCAGATTATAAGGTCCCTTCTATATAACTGTTGTACGATCATGCACGTTACTAAATTAACGTTATTCTGTCCGTACACTGTAGATCTGAGAACTTTTGGATGACAGCTAGTAACTGTCGAAACTGGTCACGAAATAAACCGTTTGACAGAAAGCGATCTTGGCTTCTAGTATTATAAGTAAAGACTATATGAAAGCATATCAGGAAATAGTTTCGGTTTCTGTTCGAAGCAAATGATGTGGGACGTTTAGGAGGAGCGTGACCATAGAGACTTTTCATGATTTCTGTAAATCAAAGCGAGTGCCAATTTGGCTTCTTTGAAAATATCTCATAAAAATCTGGATGGTTTTTTTTCAATCCAGTTGCGTCCTGGACGGAATGCTGATGCGTAACGCGAATTTTTTCTCTTCTTTTAACGTCCCTTCTCCCTACAATCACACTCGTTCCTCGAAATATAGTTACGTGAGCGATGAAAGTGCGGACACTTCTTTTATATCAAAGGAGCCACTGTAACAAAGCCATAAAATTTACCAACGACTCTGAAGCCAGCTGTATGAGATAATATTTCAAGTAATCGTAGCTTCAGGTTAGTTTAGCCTAATCTTGTACTACTTGAATTTTTCCAAATATGTAAAAATCTGCCGGCCGGAGTGGCCAAGCGGTTCTAGGCGCTACAGTCTGGCACCGCGCGACGGCTACGCTCGCAGGTTCGAATCCCGCCTCGGGCATGGATGTGTGTGATGTCCTTAGGTTAGTTAGCTTTAGGTAGTTCTACGTTCTAGGGGACTGATGACCACAGCAGTTAAGTCCCATAGTGCTCAGAGCCATTTGAACCATTTTTTGTAAAAATCTTACAATTATTGACATTTGCGTCATTTCTTAAACCACATAAGTGACCAAGGAGCTAAATCTTACACAGTCTTCTTGAAAAACACAAGTTCAGAGTAATTATTTATAGAAGCCTTACATTCAGCCTATTTAGATGCAACCATACCATATACACGCCTAACGTATGATTGTTCTCCCGTTTTGTCACTGAATAGGTTACATTAGACACTAAAGACGAGTAGTAACAGACATTTGGGAAGGTTATTGAAAAAAGTGTTACGTTCTCCATGTTCAACCCGTTATACGTGCTTTCAAATGATAATTTCTACTTCCTCTTTGTATTTTTGCTACTAGATAAATGATGTGTAAAGGGGAACGATATAAAGGTTCTAAGCAAAAATAAAAAAAAAAATTAAAAAAAGGAGTGCGGGTCATGAATTTCGAGGCCTGCTAGGTAAATATCTTCGTCCGATAACTCGTTGAAGGAGAGGCCTGATGGGTAATTTTGGGAAGTCGGATGAGTACTGTGATTTTTATGCGGGCAGTTTCCTAGTGGTATTCACCAGGAGCTAGCACCCGGGAGGCCTCTGGAGATGGATGGTGGCACGCGACTCGCAGGCCACGTGGTGCGCGGCACACACCTTGTGGGGCGGGCTAGCGGCCGGTCGGTCGCTCGGTCTGTGGCGCGCGTCCTCAGGAGCGCTGGCGGCGGGCGGCGGGCGGTGGGCGGCCTCAGCAGCGGCGGAGGCGGCGGGGGCGGAGCTGCGTGGCGCGGCGGTCGCTGGCGTCGGTGCTGGGCGGCAGGAGGCGGCAGGGCCGCATCCGCATGACACGTCCGACGGGGGCGCCGATCCGCAAGACACTGTGCGGCGGCGGGCGGAGGCAGCGCGCGCGCGCCGCCGGCCGGCAGCCGCCCACCGTGGGGGCGGCGGGGGAGGGGCAGAGGGGGAGGGGGCACCTGCAGCGGCGCCGCCCCGCCCTGCGGGCGCCGAATTGCTCGCGTTCTGCGGATTCCTCAGCGTCCCCTCCTCTGCCGTCTCTGCTTTTCCCGCCCCAAATTGCAGCTGTCTCTCGGATGTTTTTATAAGGATGCGTAATAGGGCAAACATTTATATCGCACAAAACTTTTGCGTTAGCTTCGTTTTCCACAGTATCTGCAAGCCGATACACGAAAGGGAAGAGCAAAACAGAACTTATAAAAAAAGTTTATTTTCCAGCGCTCTCATGCTGAATTTAGATAAGAAATTGTTTCGGCCGTAACGGGCCATCTTCAGATGTGCAAGACAGACGATAACAGAAATAAGTTTAAAATCTGAATAGATTACGTCAAAATTCGAAGAAAACAAACATTTATAAGACATTTCACGACCATTTGTTACATCCAGATGCCCCTTATTCTTATTCAGTCCCCTTCACTTGTAATTTGTACATAATCTGATTATGTCCTACAAGGGCGAAACACGTAATTGCTATTAATAAATACAATTTTTCAACCGAAACTATTTTGTTAAAAAATGTAAGTTTTTATTCTGTTTTTCTGTTTGAGTTCTTAAACTTTACCTCTGTAAAATAAAACCTACTCTTATTTCTATTTACTCCCACATGTTTCGACACTCATGTCCATCTTCCGTGGGTCTCAGTTTATTTTAGTAAAAATATTATACAAAATTTGTGGATGTTTATCTGTTTGGGCCAAAAACGTAAAGCATCCGTCAGAGTTCCCTCACGTAACTCTCAGCCTTTCTCGCTCGATGAACTGTTTTGACACTACCTAACTCGATTGGTTCAAATGGCTCTGAGCACTATGGGACTTAACATGTGAGATCATCAGTCCCCTAGAACTTAGAACTACTTAAACCTAACTAACCTAAGGATATAACACACATCCACGCCCGAGGCAGGATTTGAACCTGAGACCGTAGCGGTCGCGCGGTTCCAGACTGTAGCAAAATAATGTTCAAATGTGTGTGAAATCTTATGGGACTTAACTGCTAACGTTATCAGTCCCTAAGCTTACACACTGCTTAACCTAAATTATCCTAAGGACAAACACACACACCCATGCCCGAGGGAGGACTCGAACCTCCGCCGGGAGCAGCCGCACAGTCCATGACTCAGCGCCTAGAACCGCTCGGCCACCCCGGCCGACACCTAACTGTTTGGGAACGTGGTAAAGTCTCTCAGAAGGAAGAGTGTCATTCCATTGCTTAGGTTTTGATGATCAACAAATGATGATATGGGATCTTTTCCCATGGTACATAATATGGTAAATACGTGAGACAGCGAATAACAGTCCGCCCGCGGTAGCTGAGAGGTCAGCGCGAGAGACTGTCAATCCTAAGGGTCCGGGTTCGATTCCCGGCTGGGTCGGAGAATTTCCCCTCTCGGTGATTGGGTGTTCTGTTGTCCTAATCATCATCATTTCATTCCCATCGACGCGCAAGTCACCGAAGTGGCGTCAGATCGAAAGACTTGCACCCGGTGAATGGTCTACCCGACGGGAGGCCCTAGTCACACGACATTGTTTAGCGAATAAGAAATAGGGAAATTAATAAGAGAACATTGGAAGATGATGGAGTGTGCCTTACCATTCAACTCTGAGTTAGGCATCTCCCTGCTGTCATGAAAAGTCGTTTATGAATAATTTCCGCCAGTTATTCCAGTGCAATCAGAAGCACATATCACGTAGAGCAGAAGCAACTGCTATCAGCTCAGTAGCTAACCTCCTTTTACCAGCTATATGTTTAATTAGACGCTTCTCTTGACACGGCAAGAAATAAGGAAGTCGGATTTCATTAAAATAACAGCATTTTCCACCTGGTGTAACGTTCACGTGATTGGGTTCTCACTTAAATCGCGTATTTCCTGGAAGACCTACATATATGTTCCTCAGACTTCTCCACGTAATACATTCTGAGAAGAAGAAGAAGAAGAAGAAGAAGAAGAAGAAGAATAGGAAGAAAAGACGTACCACGGAGAAATGACGCAATAGGACGGAAACAGGTATGTTTGCTGTTCATGTACAGACAAACAAATGACTACAAGGACAGAAACATTGAATGATTTATTCAAGAGAAAGGGGTTCAGAAATTGGACGAGTCAGTAACACGTTCGTCCACGTCTGGCCCTTATGTAAGCAGTTATTCGGCTTGGCACTAATTTATCGAGTTCTTGTATGTTCTCCTCAGCCATATCGTGCCAAATTCTGTCCAATCGGCGCGTTGGACCGTCGAAACCCGAGATGGTTGGAGGGCTCTCACTACAATTCACTAAACATTCTCAATTGGGAAGAGATTCGTCGAACTCGCTAGCGAAGACAGGGTTTAGCCAGCATGAACACAACCAGTAGAACCTCTATCCATGTGAGGGCGAGCATTATCTTGCTGAAATCTAAGCCCAGGACGATTTACCATGAAAGGCAACAGCAGTTGTAGAATATCGTCGACGTACCAATGTGCTGTAACGACTCGGCGGGTGGCAATAAAAGGGGTCCAGCTGTGAAAGGAAATGACTCCCCAGATCATTCCTCCTGGCTCTCGGGCGGTATAGCAGCCGTCTGGTATCCCAAAGCTGCCAGATACGTCTCCAGACAAGTCTTCAGCTTGGAATCTGGTTGATTTCTGTTGAATTGTCGTCAGTGATGAGTCCCACTCCGAGCTGTGCTATGATGACCAACCAAAACGTGTCTGGAGGCGCCCCAGACAGAAATGGGTTGCCAGCCTGCCTGTCACCTGCCATACGGCCATCAACCAGGAGTGATAGTTTCGTGTGCCATTTCACGACCAACGCGCTATTGACTTACCCAGTTTGCGAAGATCTTTATCTTGAATATGTGACTGACGTATTCCGACACTGTAGTAAATTGTTTGCCTGTGTGTGCACCCGTGGTGTAGGGGTAGAGTCTTTGACTAACCATCAAAACGGTTTCGGTCTTGATTTCTAAACCCGCCACTTCTTAAATCAGCACTGACGGCCGTAGACCTCCGGCATAAGAAATTACCCACATATTGCAAACGGCCTTGTCAAAGAGGGCGGAGGAGCGGACAGGTATCCTGGGCATTCTCTTGTCCTAGAGGTGGGAAACTTCCTCTAAAGGCGGAATAATCAGCAAAGATCAACGGAATGAAGACTCAAAAGGCACTGGAAACCACTGTATTAAAGACACGTAAAGTGTATCTACAGTACGGGTGGCCTGTAACTGAAAAAGTGTCAAAATGATCTCTCCATTGACAAGAGATTCCGGAATTGTCCTCCATTCGGATCTCCAGCAGGGGAATGTCAAGGGGGAAGGTGACCTTGAGAAAAAGATTGGATAACCAGAAAAAGGATAACTTTCTACGAGTCGGGGCGTGGAATGTCAGAAGCTTGAGCGTGGTAGGGAAGCTAGAATACCTGAAAAGGGAGATACAAAGGCTCAATATAGATATAGTAGGGGTTCAGTGAAGTGAAGTGGAAAGAAGAGAGGGATTTTTGGTCAGATGAGTATAGGGTAATATGAACGGAAGCAGAAAATGGTATAACGGGGGCAGGATTCCTTATGAATAGCAAAGTGGGGCAGAGAGTGTGGCACTGTCAAGTGCTGAGCTATAGGGTTGTTCTTTTGAGAATCGAAAGCAAACAAGCACCGACAACGATAGTTCAGGTATACATGCCGACGTCACAAGCTGAAGATGAAGAGAGAGAGAAAGTATGTGCGGATATTGATATTGCAGGCAACGGCCTTGCCGCAGTGTGTACACCGGTTCCCGTGAGATCACCGAAGTTGATCGCAGTCGGGTGTGGCTGGCACTTGGATGTGTGACCATCCAGGCCGCCATGCGCTGTTACCATTTTTCGGGGTGCCCTCAGCCTCGTGATGCCAATTGAGGAGCTACTCGACCGAACGGTAGCGGCTCCGGTCAAAGAAAACCATCGTAACGCCCCTCCTATCCGCATCCTCAACTGAGGATGACACGGCGGTCGGATGGTCCCGATGGACCACTTGTGGCCTGAAGACGGAGTACTTTTTATTGATATTGTAGTACATTACATGAAGGGAGATGAAAATCTAATAGTCATGTGGTAGTGGAATACAGTCGTAGGTGAAGGAGTAGAATAAAAGGTTACAGGAGAATATGGGCTTGGGACATCGTATGAGAGAGGAGAAAGGATAATTGAGTTCTGCAATAAACTTCAACTCGCAATAGCGAATACTCTGTTCACCAATCACAAGAGGGGATATAAACCGGAAAAAGGCCCGGTGATCCGGGAGACTTCATTTAGATTACATCATGGTCAGTCAGAGATTTCGAAATCAGATACTGGATTGCAAAGCGTTCCCAAAAGCAGATACAGACTCAGGTCAGAATGTAGTAACGATGAAGAGTAGGCAGAGGTTTAAGAGATTAGTCAGGAAGAATCAATATGCAAAGAAGTGGGACACGAAAGTACTAAGGGATGACATGATATGCTTGAAGTTCTCTTAAGGCTATATATACAGCAATAAGGAAAAGCTCAGTAGGTAGTACAAATGAAGAACAATGAACATCTCTAAAACGGGCAATCACAGAAGTTGGAAACAAAAGCCTTGGTACAAAGAAGGTAACTGTGAAGAAACCATGGGTAACAAAAGAAATACTTCAGCTGATCGATGAAAGAAGAAAGTATAGAAATGTTCAGGGAAATTCAGGACTACAGAAACACAAGTCGCTGAGGAATGAAATAAATAGACAGTGCAGGGAAGCTACGACGAAATGGCTGCATGAAAGATGTGAAGAAATTGGAAAGAAATGATTGTCGGAAGGACTCACTCGGTGTATAGGAAAGTCAAAACACCTTCGATGAAATTAAGAGCGAGTGTGCTAACATTAAGAGGGCAGTGAAAATTCCACTGTTGAATGCTGAGGAGAGAGTGGAGAGGTAAAGATTACATTGAAGACCTCTATGAGGTGAAAATGTGTCTGATGAAATAGAAGAAGAAATAGAAGTCGATTTAGAAGAGACAGGGGATCCAGTACGAGAATCAGAATTTAGGAGAGCTTTGGAGGACTTAAAAAGGCAGAAGGGTTAGATAACATTACACCACAACTTCTAAAATAATTGGGGGAAGTGGCAACAAAACGACTATTCACATTGTTGTGTAGAATGTAAGTTTCTGGCGACATAGCATTTAACTTTCGGAAGAATATCATCTACACAATTCCGAAGACTGCAAGAGCTGACAGTCGCGAGAATTATCGCGCAATCAGTTTAATAGCTCATGCATCCAAGTTGCTGACAAGAATAATATACAAAAGAATGGAAAAGAAAATTGTAGATGTGCTAGATGACGATCACCTCGGCTTTACGAAAGGTAAAGGGATCAGAGAAGCAATTCTGACGTTGCGGTTGATAATGGAAGCAAGGATAAAGAAAAATTAAGACACGTTCATAGGATTTGTTGACCCGAAAAAGACGTTTGAAAATGTAAAATGATGGAAGATGTTCGAAATTCGGAGAAAAACTGGGAAAAGCTAGACGGAGAGACGGGTAATATACAATAGGTACAAGAGTCAAGAGGGAATAATAAGAGTGGACGACCAAGAAGAAAGTGTTAGGATTAGAAAGGGTGTAAGACAGGGACATAGTATTACTCCCCTGCTGTTCAATCTATACATCGAAGAAGTAATGATGGAAATAAAAGGAAGGTTTAGGGGCGGAATTATAATTCAAGGTGAAAGGATATCAATGATACGATTCGCTGATGACATTGGTATCCTGAGTGAAAGTTAAGAAGAATTATATGATCTGCTAAATGGAATGAACCGTCTAATGAGTACATAATACGGAATGAGAAGAAAGACGAAAGTAATGAGAAGTAGCAGTCTTGGTCAAGAGAAGGGCTGACGGCTCCCTAGGTCATGGGGTGTATCGGAAGACAACGCACACTGATCTGTATTTGCACGCAGACAGCTGCCACCACCCTTCACAGAGGAATGGGGTACTTAAAACTCTAGTACATAGGGCGCGCACTATCTCTGACGCAGAGAGTCTACCCCAGGAATTGGAACATCTGAGAACTGTATTTCGAAAAAATGGGTACTCAGAGTGGCAGATTCAACGTGCTCTCCGCCCAACCACTACAGCATAACCTGTGGATATGGATGAAATCACGAGGGAGGAGGTAGGCACTGCGTTTATTCCATACACAGGCGTACTCTCGGGGAAAATCGCCAGCATTTTGAAGAAACAGCGGGTCGGAACTGTGTTTTGTCCTCCGAATAAAACTCGTTCACTGGTGGGGAGCGCCAAAGATGACCTCGGTTTGAGGGAGGCCGGCGTGTACCAGATTCCGTTTCAATGTGGCAAGTATATTGGTCAATCGATGCATACCGTCGAGGATCGATGCCGTGAACACCAGAGGCACACTCGACTGATGTATCCGAGCACGTCGGCGGTCGCTGAACATTGTTTGTCGGAATATCACGCTATGGAGTATGAACGCACGAAGATTCTGGTACAGACGTCGAGATACTGGGACAGCGTTGTTAGAGAGGCCATCGAAATTCGCACCAATGACGACCTCATAAACCGTGACTGTGGCTATAATCTTAGCAAGGCTTGGGAACAAGCGATTGGGTTAATCAAGAGTAAATCGAGCAAACGTATAGCTGTGACTACCACGGCGGACAGAGCCATCACACCGACGTCACCTCAGACGCCGTCGCATTCTGTTCCACCGCGCGACCGTTGCGCGGGGCGCGGACGGCGGAGTGAGCGCGCCGCGGGCGGAGGGTATTTAAATCGCCCGCCGCCGCGACCGAAACCAGTTCCTCCTGAGCATCCATAGCGTACGGATCTCCGTGCCGGCACGTTCACAGGAGCTCAGTCCGTCAGTTCACCTGATGAGGGTGACATGTATGATCGCCGAAATATTGTGCCCGTTGGGTACTGTAGACCGGCAGTACACCCGTTGATATTTTGAGCATCACGATGGTCGCATCCGTGTTTGGCGACATCGCGGTGAACGCACATTGGAAGCGTGTATTCGTCATCACCATACTGGTGTATCACCCGGCGTGATGGTATGGGGTGCCATTGGTTACACGTGTCGGTCACCTCTTGTTCGCATTGACGGCACTTTGAACATTACATTTCAGATATGTTACGACCCGTGGCTCTACCATTCATTCTATCCCTGCGAAACCCTACATTTCAGCAGGATATTGCACGACTGCATGTTGCAGGTCCTGTACGGGCCTCTCTGGATACAGAAAATGTTCGACTGCTGCCCTGGCCAGCACATTCTCCAGATCTCTCACCAATTGAAATTGTCTGGTCAATGGTGTCCGAGCAACTGGCTAGACACAATACGCCAGTCACTACTCTTGATGAACTGTAGTATCGTGTTGAAGCTGCATGGGCAGCTGTACCGGTACAAGACATCTAAGCTCTGTTTGACTCAATGCACAGGCGTATCAAGGCCGTTATTACGGCCAGAGGTGGTTGTTCTCGGTACTGATTTTTCAGGATGTATGCACCCAAATTGCGTGAAAATGTAATCACATGTCTGTTCTAGTATAATATATTTGTCGAATGAATACCCGTTTATCATCTACATTTCTTCTTGATGTAGCAATTTTAATGGCCAGTAGTGTAACTGGGCAGGTTCCAGCAGAGCAGCCACATGTTCTCCGCAGCGACCCGTCTCCGCAAAATCTCTCCCCTACCTACTCCTTGTTTTCCATCCCTTCCTAATGGTAAAGACGTCGGCGGCGGCAGTGGCCGTGACGTAGATCGACAGTAGGGCGGTGTCTTGAAGGGTTAAGTGAGGCCCAGAGAAAATCTGGAACGCTAATCCCACGGGGCCAGAAGCAGCCACGTGGCAGCCCTACTACTGTGCTAGCCCTGCGCAGCGTCCATAACGCCGATCGGGGATGTATAATCAATGGAAACCAAACCAGGCGGATCTGAACAAGAACTATCATAGTGGACGAGGATAGCTTTGAAATAAAGGAATGTCTTAAGATAGGAACTTGGAATGTAAGAGTTTTGAGTGTGAAGGCGGTAGAACCGCTCAAGAAATTTTAGAATGGGAGAGCGCAAACAGATATATGAACTGTAACCAAGAAGAAGCTGAAGAGTATAAGAGAGGTTAATGGATACACAATGACATATAACGGCGATGAAATAAATAGACGAGTTTGCGGAGGGATGGTGCTGGTAACAGACTGAAAATAAAGAGCAAGGAAAGAAATTTATTACACTGATGGAATTGTTGCTGTCAGATTTATTACACACAGTGGTCATACAACACTTACAGCAGTTCTAATTAATTTTTTCTTGAGAAATATGAGTCTTGCCATTATCTACGATAATGATGGAGGCTGAAGAAGATAATTAAAATTTATGTCATAGCTAGAACTTGCACCCAGGTCTCCTTGCTTATTTAGTAGGTGTGCTAGTCATTACACGACCACAGTAGTATATTCGAATTATATTAATACCGTCAGCTGCTCACGGGCGTTGATATATATCAACGGGGACAGGTGAAAATGTGTGCTCCGACCGGGACTCGAACCCGGGATCTGCTTACATGGCAGACGCTCTATCCATCTGAGCCACTGAGTACACAGATGACAGTGCGACGGAGTATCTCGCCCCCGCCTCCCGCGAGACTCACATTCTCACCTTGATTGTCCACACACTACATTCGCACTGTCCCAGCCCAACACACTCATTACTTGTGGAAGACGTTCTTACTTACCAAGTCCCGTAAGAGTTCGGGGAATATGTGTGCATTCGCACAGAAGAAGGTCATGGCCGATATTGTCAGAATTATATATACTTCGTGGGTATGGTGTATGTTATTTCGGACATGTCCGAATGAACAGAAACCATATCTATACAAGTTTACAGTAGTATATGTTACCCAGCTGTACAGACTACCCTAGCACAATTCCCTTCCTAACATAAATTTCGATTCACATCTTCAGCTTATTTTCCACTTCCTAAATCATCATCATTTCTGAGGGTCTCTAGTATTAAAATAACACCCCGGCTTTGGGCAAAACGGGGAAATCCTGCCTGTACCTCAGGCATAGATGATCTACAGATCTGATATAATTAAATTTTCCTTGTGACATAGCAGTCTCGACGTTATCTACTCAAGAACGGGAAAACAGTCCAAAACGGGAAATGATGTTTCTGTTAGGGATGGCATTGGAATATGGCATTCCGTGCAACTGTGTTAACTATACAGCTGTGATTGGCATTCCGTGCAACTGTGTTAACTATACAGCTGTGATTGTATAATACACTCCTGGAAATTGAAATAAGGACACCGTGAATTCATTGTCCCAGGAAGGGGAAACTTTATTGACACATTCCTGGGGTCAGATACATCACATGATCACACTGACAGAACCACAGGCACATAGACACAGGCAACAGAGCATGCACAATGTCGGCACTAGTACAGTGTATATCCAACTTTCGCAGCAATGCAGGCTGCTATTCTCCCATGGAGACGATCGTAGAGATGCTGGATGTAGTCCTGTGGAACGGCTTGCCATGCCATTTCCACCTGGCGCCTCAGTTGGACCAGCGTTCGTGCTGGACGTGTAGACCGCGTGAGACGACGCTTCATCCAGTCCCAAACATGCTCAATGGGGGACAGATCCGGAGATCTTGCTGGCCAGGGTAGTTGACTTACACCTTCTAGAGCACGTTGGGTGGCACGGGATACATGCGGACGTGCATTGTCCTGTTGGAACAGCAAGTTCCCTTGCCGGTCTAGGAATGGTAGAACGATGGGTTCGATGACGGTTTGGATGTACCGTGCACTATTCAGTGTCCCCTCGACGATCACCAGTGGTGTACGGCCAGTGTAGGAGATCGCTCCCCACACCATGATGCCGGGTGTTGGCCCTGTGTGCCTCGGTCGTATGCAGTCCTGATTGTGGCGCTCACCTGCACGGCGCCAAACACGCATACGACCATCATTGGCACCAAGGCAGAAGCGACTCTCATCGCTGAAGACGACACGTCTCCATTCGTCCCTCCATTCACGCCTGTCGCGACACCACTGGAGGCGGGCTGCACGATGTTGGGGCGTGAGCGGAAGACGGCCTAACGGTGTGCGGGACCGTAGCCCATCTTCATGGAGACGGTTGCGAATGGTCCTCGCCGATACCCCAGGAGCAACAGTGTCCCTAATTTGCTGGGAAGTGGCGGTGCGGTCCCCTACGGCACTGCGTAGGATCCTACGGTCTTGGCGTGCATCCGTGCGTCGCTGCGGTCCGGTCCCAGGTCGACGGGCACGTGCACCTTCCGCCGACCACTGGCGACAACATCGATGTACTGTGGAGACCTCACGCCCCACGTGTTGAGCAATTCGGCGGTACGTCCACCCGCCTTCCCACATCCCACTATACGCCGTCGCTCAAAGTCCGTCAACTGCACATACGGTTCACGTCCACGCTGTCGCGGCATGCTACCAGTGTTAAAGACTGCGATGGAGCTCCGTATGCCACGGCAAACTGGCTGACACTGACGGCGGCGGTGCACAAATGCTGCGCAGCTAGCGCCATTCGACGGCCAACACCGCGGTTCCTGATGTGTCCGCTGTGCCGTGCGTGTGATCATTGCTTGTACAGCCCTCTCGCAGTGTCCGGAGCAAGTATGGTGGGTCTGACACACCGGTGTCAATGTGTTCTTTTTTCCATTTCCAGGAGTGTAGTTAGCACACCTGCCTAGTAAGCAAGAAGACCTTAGTTCAAGTTCCAGCCCTGACACAAATTTCAGTTAATTTCTACAGCCTCCGTCATTGTCGAAGATAAAGTCGAGACTCATATGTCTCAAGGAAAAATTAATTATATCGGATCTATAGATCACCTACTCAGGATTTTCCCATTACGTACAAAGCTGTGCTGCTATTACAATACCAGAGGGCCTCAGCCAATGGTGATGATTTAATAAGGGAAAAATAAGCCGAAAATGTGAACTGAAGTTTGTGTTAGGGAGAAAAATGGACTAGAGTAGTCCAAGGACGTGTGTTACCAATACTGGTGTAATGGCGAGCGCACGTATATAATAAGCAAGAATAACCAAGGAGACCCATGTTCAAGTCCTAGAGATAGTACAAATTTTTATTCATTTCTTCAGCCTCCATCATTATCGGAGTTATAGGAGTATATGAGCCACAGGAAGGGATAGACGAAGAAACAAAGGAGTTTTATGAAACACTTCAGACAGAGCTGGACAAGTACAATAAAACAGATCGTATTAAGACAAACAGCGATCTGTGAATATTGCTGAACCAAATGTAACGAGCTCTAATGGGAAACTGCATATTAGAAAGAATAGAGGAAATATAATTCATTTCAGAGTTAGCAGAAATCTTACACTTTTAAACATAGCTGAGAGGCAGCACTTGTACAAGAATATGATGTGTATAAAATAGTCAACTGATTTAACAAAATTTTACTTTTACGATGTTCCGATACCGACTATGTATGTCTTCATCAGAAAACTCAATTTTACCTAAAAGAATTACAAATAAACTATAAGAAAGAGAAAACTGAAGAACAACCAATTCTTATTCCGAACAGAGTTGTTAGAAGACTGTACCCAAGTGTGTAACTGAAAAGCGTATTTAAGAACCATAATGCTCTCCTACCATAAAAAGCTTCATTAAAAAGTTAATACTATAATTACATGAAATTAAAAACATC
The DNA here is from genome assembly GCF_023864275.1 of Schistocerca cancellata. NCBI lineage: Eukaryota > Metazoa > Arthropoda > Insecta > Orthoptera > Acrididae > Schistocerca > Schistocerca cancellata. The sequence continues at coordinate 79,892,286 of NC_064628.1, forward strand.
GAAACTGACATAAATCTGATTACTACAAGTAAAACTATAGCTACGCCGCGTAGCGCGATACTAGCCGATGAGAGCTACAAGAGATGAGTCACTGGAGGAGGCATCAGACTGAGAGGCACACATGCCGAAATTGCCACAACTTGGACACAAAACAAGTCGCGCAATTTACTAACAATGGAAGGTAAGAGATACCTAACTTTTTAAAAATATTTTGAATAGTACATAAATGTTTATTTCAAATAGAAATAGCCAGTATAATGGAAATGAAGAAAATATGCATAACATAAAGATACGAAAAATATTAGGTACATTTTTGAACTGAACGATTACAATGCAATAAAGAAAAAAGAAAGAAGAAAATAATATTTTACAGTGTACTCAGTGATAAAAAAAGGTGGCTCAATTTTTGGCATCTCCAAGTTTAGATAAAAAACTGTTTATTCTACAGTTTTTTCTGTGTTAATGTTTGTTTACCCCGAGGTGAGAAAAGTCATGGAATGTCTCCTAATACACTACTGGCCATTACAATTGCTACACCACGAAGATGACGTGCTACAGACGCAAAATTTAACCGACAGCAAGAAAATGCTATGATATGCAAATGATTAACTTTTCAGAGCATTCACACAAGGTTGGTGCCGGTGGCGACACCTAAAACGTGCTGACATGAGGAAAGTTTCCAACCGATTTCTCACACACAAACTGCAGTTGACCGGCGATGTCTGTTGAAACGTTGTTGTGATGCCTCGTGTAAGGAGGAGAAATGCGTACCATCACGTTTGCGACTTTGATAAAGGTCGGGTTGTAGCCTATCGCGATTGCGGTTTATAGTATCGCGCCATTGCTGCTCGCGTTAGTCGAGATCCAATGTTAGCAGAATATGGAATCGGTGGGTTCAGGAGGGTAATACGGAGTGCCGTGCTCGATCCCAACGGCCTCGTATCACTAACAGTCAAGATGACAGGCATCTTATCCTCATGGCTGTAACGGATCATGTAGCGACGTCTCAATCCCTGAGTCAACAGATGGGTGGCCGAGCGGTTCTAGGCTCTACAGCCTGGAACCACGCGACTGCTTCGGTCGTAGGTTCGAATCCTGCCTCGGGCATGGATGTGTGTGATGTCCTTAGGTTAGCTAGGTTTAAGTAGTGCTAAGTTCTATGGGACTGATGACCTCAGAAGTTAAGTCCCATAGTGCTCAGAGCCATTTGAATCATTCAACAGATGGGGACGTTTGCAACGCAACAACCATCTGCACGAACAGTTCGACGACGTTTGCAGCACCATGGACTATCAGTTCAGCTGCGGTTACCCTTGACGGTGCATCACAGACAGGAGCTCCTGCGATGGTGTACTCAACGACGAACCTGGTTGCACGAATGGAAAAACGCCCTTTTTTCAGACGAATCCAGGTTCTGCTTACAGTATCATGATGGTCGCATCCGTGTTTGGCGTCATCGCGGTGAACGCACGTTGGAAGCGTGTATTCGTCATCGCCATACTCGCGTATCACCCTGAGTGATGGCATGGGGTGCCATTGGTTACACGTTTCGGTCACTTCTTGTTCGCATTGACGGCACTTTGAACAGTGGAGGTTACATTTCAGATGTGTTACGACCCGTGGCTCTACCCTTCATTCGATCCCTGCGAAACCCTACATTTCAGCAGGATAATGCACGACCGCCTGTTCCAGGTCCTGTACAGGCCTTTCTGCATACAGAAAATGTTCGACTGCTGCCCTAGCCATCACATTCTCCAGATCTCTCACCAATTGAAAACGTCTGGTCAATGGTGGCCGAGCAACGGGCTCGTCACAATACGCCAATCACTACTCTTGATGAACTGTGGTATCGTGCTGAAGGTGCATGGGCAGCTGTAGCTGTACACGCCATCCAAGCTCTGTTTGACTCAATGCCCAGGCGTATCAAGGCTGTTACTACAGCCAGAGGTGGTTGTCCTGGGTACTGATTTCTCAGGATGTATGCACCCAAATTGCGTGAAAATGTAATCACATGTAAGTTCTAGTATAATATACAGGGTGTTTCAAAAATGACCGGTATATTTGAAACGGCAATAAAAACTAAACGAGCAGCGATAAAAATACACCGTTTGTTGCAATATGCTTGGGACAACAGTAATTTTCAGGCGGACAAACTTTCGAAATTAAAGTAGTTACAATTTTCAGCAACAGATGGTGCTGCAAGTGATGTGAAAGATATAGAAGACAACGCAGTCTGTAGGTGCGCCATTCTGTACGTCGTCTTTCTGCTGTAAGCGTGTGCTGTTCACAACGTGCAAGTGGTTTATTCCTTAGAACAGAGGATTTTTCTGGTGTTGGAATTCCACCGCCTAGAACGCAGTGTTGTTGCAACAAGACGAAGTTTTCAACGGAGGTTTAATGTAACCAAAGGACCGAAAAGCGATACAATAAAGGATCTGTTTGAAAAATTTCAACAGACTTGGAACGTGACGGATGAACATGCTGGAAAGGTAGGGCGACCGCGTACGGCAACCACAGAGGGCAACGCGCAGCTAGTGCAGCAGCTGATCCAACAGCGGCCTCGGTTTTCCATTCGCAGTGTTGCAGCTGCGGTCCAAATGACGCCAACGTCCACGTATCGTCTCATGCGCCAGAGTTTACACCTCTATCCATACAAAATTCAAATGCGGCAACCCCTCAGCGCCGCTACCATTGCTGCATGAGAGACATTCGCTAACGATATAGAGCACAGGATTGATGACGGCGATATGCATGTGGGCAGCATTTGGTTTACTGACGAAGCTTATTTTTACCTGGATGGCGTCGTCAATAAACAGAACTGGCGCATATGGGGAACCGAAAAGCCCCATGTTGCAGTCCCATCGTCCCTGCATCCTCAAAAAGTACTGGTCTGGGCCGCCATTTCTTCCAAAGGAATCATTGGCCAATTTTTCAGATCCGGAACGATTACTGCATCACGCTATCTGGACATTCTTCGTGAATTTGTGGCGGTACAAACTGCCTTAGACGACACTGCGAACACCTCGTGGTTTATGCAAGATGGTGCCCGGCCACATCGCACGGCCGACGTCTTTAATTTCACTGTTCTACAAAAAAACCTTTTTTGTATTTCTGATAAAAATTATTGTGATCCTAGTTGTATTTTGAGTGCTGAATTGGAAACTGTTTTTGGTTTTTTTCTGTCAGGGATAGTTTATGAGTAATCGCAATTTTATTTCTCTTTTCAGTTTCTGATATAGTGCAGCAATTGTGAGGTGAAATTCGACAAACAAATGCACATCTTTATGATGTCATAAGTTCATCACATTAATGGAGGGTGGGATCTAACATATAACACAATAACCTTTGTGTATACTCTTTGAAGCATTTATTTGACATGAGAAATTACAGAAAATTGACAAACAATGAGCCACTGCCTTGTAATGCACATCACTTTTTTCTCTTGTATTGTGAATCTTTCTTCTCGCGAATGATATTCCAGCAATAATCTGCTAACATAGAAGGTACCCACTTCCCTTCATAGCGCCTTTCTATGGTAGAAATGTCTTTATGGAATCTTTCCCCATGTTCGTCCGCAGCTCATGGTCATGCGGTAGCGATCCCGCTTCCCACGCCAGGGTTCCCGGGTTCGATTCCCAGCGGGGTCATGGATTTTCTCTGCCTCATGATGACTGGGTGTTGCGTGATGTCCTTAGGTTAGTTAGGTCTAAGTAGTTTTAAGTTCTAGGGGACTGATGACCATAGATGTTAAGTCCCATAGTGCTCAGAGCCATTTGAACCATTTTCCCATGTTCATCCGATACGTCACTACAACTCTCTGTGAAGTAGTCCAGATGAGAGTCCATCATATGTACCTTCAAAGAAATATTGCACCCCAATACCTGATATGCTTTGATCATATCCTTCACCATTGCTTTGTAGTTAGTAGCTCTTCTTCTTCCGAGGAAGTTTTCAGACACCATCTCGAAACAGTCCCATGCGGTTTTTTCTTTATCAGTTAAACATGCTTCAAAATTTGCATCTTTCTGCAGCTCCCTGATTTGTGGGCCCACAAATACACCTTTCTTTATTTTTGCAGCTGAAAGACGGGGGAATTTGGTAGCTAGATATGCAAACCCACAGCCTGTTGGATCCATGGCCTTCACGAATTGTTTCATCAGGCCAAGTTTGATGTGAAGCGGTGGAAGTAGTATATATTTAGGAGCTACCAGATTTTCACGTTGTACATTCTTTTCGCCAACTTTCCATCTTCGCCTAGGCCATTTCTTTTTCATGTAGTGAGAATTTCGGTCTCGACTATCCCACTCGCAAAGAAAACAGGCATACTTTGTGTAGCCTTGTTGCATTCCCAGTACCATAGCAATTACCTTGAAATCTACACATATTTTCCATTTGTGTTCATTGTATTTTAATGAATTTAGCATCCTTTGAACGAATTCGTAATTCTCTTTTGTCAAACTAGCGTAAGCTACTGGAACACAGGGTATTTTATTTCCGTTATGGAACAAAATACCCTCAGACTTGTTTTCGATGCATCTATGAAAAGTCTCCACTCCTGTGAAATATAAGTGAAGTTCAGCACTTTCATCAGACCAGCAACGTCATTGCAAAATGTCAGTGCTTCGTCAGTTGAAAAATAAGAAATAAAGTCATGTTCTCTGTGCCTGAACACACTGATTTTAGTACTTTGGTGCAGTAGATTATACTCTTGTAATCTTGAACCAAGCAGCTACGCCTTTTGTTTACTTACTCCTAGATCACGTACTAAATCATTTAAATATGCTTGTGTTAACAAATGTGGCGATGACTCACTTGTGCAGTGATATAAAGAATCATCATCTGTGATTTCTTCAGTACTACTTATTTCACTGTCACTCGGAATTTGACCTCGAGCTCTTGAAGGTACTGGAAGGTTGTCGGAATGCTGCACTGGCATTCTCGCTGAAGGCAGATCTGGGTAAACAATGTGCCTCTTCGACTTTTTGTTTGTAAAACCCTGAATTTTTGTTAGACAGAAATAACAATCAGTAACATGGTCCTTAGGCTCCCTCCACACCATGGGAACAGAAAACAACGCCACATTCTCTTTACCTTTCCACCACTGAATTAGTTTGCAGTAACATGTAGCACAACAGAAATGTGGTGCCCATTCTTTGTCTCCTACCTGTACTCCAAAGTAATGTTTCTATGCTTTCTTTATGACTGAAGAAATTTTCTTCCTATTTCTGGCAAAAGTGAACTTCCCACATATGTAGCAGAAGTTATCCAGCTTATATCGACATCCACGATGACGTGGCATTTCTGAAAATCTAAAAATACCACTTTGGTAATACACCTGTATTAAATTAATAGTAGGGAACTAGAGGAACGCTGATGTGTAAAAATAAGCAGTCGTTTTACCTCCAGCACCAGGCTCAATCAGTTTACACACAGGAACTAAAAAATTCAACCATGCTCGGAAATATGACAGACAGTTACTTGTCAGCCAAAACACCCACTCCTTAAGACTGACACAAATTGCGGCTAACACCACTGTTGTAAACTCGATGCACCTGCCTCTAAGAGGCTTTACTGCCGAGCCAGCGACCGGCTGTCGCCATTCGAGTTAATGACATGTTTCAGGTGGTCTTAATGACATAGGTGTGGCGGGGGATAACCTAATAATGTCTGATTCCTCCCACCTGCTGTTGCACAAGAAATTATCACGTTCTATCACTACTGGATGCGGCAACATACCCGTATTTCTCTATAACGTCTCTGTGTTTGCCTTGAATTGTGAATATACATATATATACATATTACATAAAAAGTATCCCTGACAACGATATTTTATTTACATATTTGAATTTCCCAGGGTAAAATGGTGTAGAAGCACATACTTTAATATCAGAAATAGAACCCATGTCGAACAGTGTTTCCTGATGAATATTTCGATGATCGTGTGATTGATTTGGGCTATCCGAAACATACAGGAGGCGGCGTGGATTGGCCTCCCTATTCGCCAGACATAACCCCTGTGACTTCTTTCTGTGAGGACACTTGAAAGACCAGGTGTACCGCCAGAATCCAGAAACAATTAAACAGCTGAAGCAGTACATCTCATCTGCATGTGAAGCCATTCCGCCAGACACGTTGTCAAAGGTTTCGGGTAATATCATTCAGAGACTACGCCATATTATTGCTACGCACGGTGGATATGTGGAAAATATCGTACTATAGAGTTTCCCAGACCGCAGCGCCATCTGTTGTTGACAATTGTAACTACTGTAATTTCGAAAGTTTGTCTGCCTGAAAATGTACTGTTGTCCCAAGCATATTGCAACAAACGGTGTATTTCTATCGCTGCTCGTTTAGTTTTTATTACCGTTTCAAATATACGGGTCATTTTTGAAACACCCTGTATTTGTTCAATGAATACCCGTTTATCATCTGCATTTCTTCTTGGTGCAGCAATTTTAATGGCCAGTAGTGTATCGTGTAGTGCCTCCTTTTGCTTGGCGTAATGCTGGAGCTCCAAGTGGCATGGACTCAACAAGTCGTTGGAAGCCCCTGCAGATATGTTGAGCCATGCTGCCTCTATAGCCGTCAATAATAGCGAAGGTGTCGCTGGTGCAGGGTTATGTGCAGGACCTAACCTCTCTTACGTACCATAAATGTTCTGTGGGTGGCCACATCATTCTCTCGACTGATCCATAATGCTCTTTAAACCAATACCGAACAACTGCGGCCCACTAGCAAGGCACATGGTCATCCAAAAATCTGCATTGCTGTTTCTGAACTTGAAGTCCATGAATGGCTGCAAACGGTCTCCAAGTAACCGAACATAACGATTTACAGTTAAAATTTGGACCAGAGGACCTAGTCCATACCATTACGGAGTCCCCATCAGTTAGGACAGTGTCTTGTTGACAGCTTGCATCCGTGGTTTCCTGACGCCTGCACCACACACGAACCCTAACATTATCTCTGATCAGGCCACGGCATTCCAGTCGTCTAGGGCCCAACTAATTTGGCCACGAGCCCGGGAGAGGCGCTGCAGGCGATGTCGTGCTGTCAGCAAAGGCACTTGTGCCGGTCATCTGCTGCCATAACCCATTAAATTTCGGGTCACTCTCCTAGCGAATACGTTCGTTATTATGTTTTAATTAATTTCATTTATTTATTTAAGAAATTCTGTTTCAGAAAATTCTCTGCTTCTTGTTTATTTTTGATATTTTTAGTTATGATTTCCAGTGGTTTTAGTTTGGTTTCAGCTTCAGTCTTTTAAAAGCTAAAGAATATGTCTTTAGTTTTACATACCGCAAGGGAGCCAGATACATGTCCCGCAGCGTCGATCTCGCCGATACTCCTTGTCTGAACTGCTCCACTTAAAATCTCTAAAATGTTTATTTCACTATGAAGACCGTTAGGCACAACTAGGTGCTATGTTGTGTGATGCTTATGGATTGATGTGTCTAGCTTTTTTATCAACGAAAAGTTTATTGCTTCTGGGATATTCTCTCGAAGAATATTGACCGTGAATAGATGCAGGCTCGGAGTATCATTCCACACGGCACCTCCGATCGATCTACGTCATTTGATATCTGGAAAAATGTTTTTAAAATCTTTAATAAACTGATAAATACACACCTTGAGTGCGTATTATTTTCTGGAATTTGTTTATTGTGTCATCGACTAACTAAATATTACAATGGAGCTTAATAGCGTCGCACAACAATAGTAAAATCTCTCCAACATAAAACACGTCCGATCTCTGTAATCGCTTCACACAGAGTCCTCAAAAATACGTCTTTGTTTACTTATTCCAGTGAGATGCGTGCTTAGCACGAACGTCCAACTCTCGCAGGCTGTTTACACTATTCTCGGGATTAATAATTCGCCCTAAAAAAAAAGGCTCTGGGCACTGTAAAACTTTACTGCTGTGCTGATCAGACCCAACCCAGCCAACCTAAGGGCGTCAAACAGATCCAAGCCCGAGGCAGGACTCAACCGCTCTAGTGATCAGTCCCCAAGAATTTGGGACTACTTAACTGCTGTGGCGATAAGAACCAACCCAACCAACCTATGGACGCCAAACACATCCAACCCCGAGGCAGGACCCAACTGCTGTGGTGATCAGTCCCCAAGAATTTGGAATTACTTAAACCCAACCAACCTAAGGATATCACACACATCCGTGCCCGATGCAGGACTCGAACCTACGACCGTAGCGTTCGCGCGGTTCCAGACTGCAGCGCAACTGCTGTGGTGATCAGTTCCCTAGAACGTAGAACTACTTAAACCCAACCAACCTAAGGACATCACACACATCCATGACCGAGGCAGGACTCGAACCTGCGACCGTAGCGCTCGCGCCGCTCCAGACTGTAGCGCCTAGAACCGCTCGGCTACTCCGGCCGGCAATTCGCCACAGCTGAGGCCTTCTTGTTGTGGATCTAGTAGTGAATTTCCGAAATGGGACGTCCCATGCGTGTTGCCCCTCCTTTTACTCGGAGTTATGCTTGTTAATCCATGTAATGCGGCTATAGTCACATCGGAGGAGCCACGTGAGTACAAATGACAGTTCTGTCAAAGCACTTCTCTTTAATACATTATGTACGCTATACTGTCGAGATCTGTATATGTACATATTGGGATCCCATTTCTGTCACCTTTGAATATAATATTTTTAAGTAATCTTGTATTTTCTGATGAACACACCGATACCTGGTGAAAGTAAAATTTTGTTGCAACCTATTGGCTGTTTCATACCTATCATACGGCATCAATCTATGTAATGTCGACATATTTCTTGTTTAGAAAAGAAAGAGATCAATAAGTTCGTGGCAGTGGTATAAATTCTGATCACTCCCTACTACGGTCAAAAATCGCTTTGATAGCTGGATGGAGAAGTACAAGGTCGATCTATAAAACGAAGACGGAAACTGAAGAAGTATATAAAGTGTATCTACCTCAGGATCAAGGAATTAGTGGCCTATGTTATAACTGGCTATGCGCTTGCTTAAACAGTGAAGAAATGTAGAAAAAAAAAGAATGGGAAAGTATTAGTACTTGCATCCACAATACTGCATTTGAAGTAATTGTAAAAAGCGTAAATAAAGGATTTGGATGAATGTTAAAATATGGAATAACGAAGTAGCTCAGGCATAGAGTACAAAAAAAAAAAAAAAAAAAAAAAAGCTCATAGTGTAAACGTACTGATAAATATAAACAAAGTAAAAACAGTTGTAAGAAAAACCAAAGATTAGGCATGGAATGGTTACTAATATCTAAAACGACCTTCATATCAGCCAAAGAACAGCGTACAAAATAATTAAACGCCCTAATAAGAAGGAGAAGGATACAGCCTCTGTAAACTCAATATCACAAGAAGAGTGGAAAGGTTATCCCAAACACGTCGTAAACGTTCTGAGTGATATGCACACAGGCATTAAGGGGAAGTGATATCAGAAATGATGCCTGTGAATCAGGGTGTCAAAAAAGGATGCAGTTCATGAGCGACATCATTTCATTTAAACAATGATGACATTGCAAGATGGAACCAAGAAGTGCATCCTGGGCTACAAAAATCACAACATAGAACAGTAAACACCCGCCTTTTTGCAGACAATCAGTATGCTACATTTGACGATGACAATTTGCCACGCAAAAGTTGCTCCTAGTAGGCGAAAAATACAGTATGGAAATTTATCTTAATGAAATTAAGGTAATGGCATTTAAAGTAGTTCAGTTCCTGATCAAAAATTGTTATCAATAACAAATTAATTGTGTAAGTCCACAGTTTCAATTATTTAGGAAATCATTTAAGCTACCAGAGGAAACTGTTTATAAAGGAAGGGCTTTGACGTTTCTGCTGTACGGGAGTGAAATCAGGGTGCTTACAAAGAGGGATAAGAGAGATCAAAATACAGGCAGCTAACATGATATTTTTATGGACAGTGAAAGGTTGCACGCACAAAGACCGGATTAGGAATGAACAAATTATAGAAGAACTCAGTGATAAAGGAATAAACAAAACAAAATTGGAGAAATATAGAAATAGGGGAAAGAGTGAAATACGACAAATCAACATTTGAGATAAAGGCCAAAAAGAAGAAAATTACCCTAGTAGGCCCAAAATATGATGAACTCAACAAAAACCTCTGAAGACGGAACGATCAGTTAACCAAATATATGGAAGCGAAGATGGTAACGAATCACAAAGCCTGCCTTCCACACACCTTTTTACATTTCACTCTCATCTTTTGGCACACTTTTCACTCCATTTTTACTACAGAGAATCCTGATTTGGGAGTACACGTGTATGTAGCATTCTTGGATTTCTTGCCGTTTCAAAAGTGAGTAAAATCTAGATCTTTCGACGAAATTCTCTATTAGTTCATCAGGGACGACTGACTGTCGTGACTGCGGTTGCGGTGATCATTTATAGCCCGTAGATGCAGTATTTCGCCGAAAGCTCGAGGTTTTTCTCGTAACTGAAGCGGTGAGAGAACCGAAGAATTTTTGTACGCGTTTAGTGCAGTACGTCATCATAAATACTGTAGATCAAGTCTTGAGTTCTACGCTTGATGCTGGAAACGTTAATTTACACGATGCGATAGTTTTCCTAGGATACAGGTACAACTACTCCTTCCATAATTGTATCTCGGCACCATTGTACTCTAATGAGAGATTTTTATTGCAGTTTGGTATTTACTAGTACATACAATCCTCTCACAGTATTTTATCCCACATGTCGCAGTCAGCAACTTTGTTTGTCGTAGATATTATATTTTCACAAAGTGTGAAAATAAGGCCTTGCAGACAGAATATTTCTTTTAACATTTGGAACCTGTGGTTCTTTTTTCTACGGCAGGTGATGCAATACAAACGCGTTAAGCTTTATGACGAAGGGCTCTGATTCTTACTTGCGAATTATCTAAAACTTGTCGCAATAAGTCCATGAATAAAAACGAGATCTCTTGACGTCAGCAGTGAATCAGTAAATCATAAGCAGTTACTAGTAAAATTTGCATGTGGTAACTTGAAACCTTCAGTCGGTCACTGAGGCATGTTGAGAAGTAAGCTCCAGACCAAACGAGAAAAATATTTTCCCACCCCACCGGATAGAAATTCATGATTTACGGGCATTACAGTTGTTGTTGTTGTGGTCTTCAGTCCTGAGACTGGTTTGATGCAGCTCTCCATGCTATTCTATCCTATGCAAGCTTCTTCATCTCCCAGTACCTACTGCAGCCTACATCCTTCTGAATGTGCTTAGTGTATTCATCTCTTGGTCTCCCTCTACGATTTTTACCCTCCACGCTGCCCTCCAATGCTAAATTTGTGATCCCTTGATGCCTCAACACATGTCCTACCAACCGGTCCCTTCTTCTGGTCAAGTTGTGCCACAAACTCCTCTTCTCCCAAATTCTATTCAATACCGCCTCATTAGTTATGTGATCTACTCATCTAGTCTTCTGCATTCTTCTGAATTCCACATTTCGAAACCTCCTATTCTCTTCTTGTCCAAACTATTTATCGTCCATGTTTCCCTTCCATATATGGCTACACTCCATACAAATACTTTCAGAAACGACTTCCTGACACTTAAATCAATACTCGATGTTAAAAAATTTCTCTTCTTCAGAAACGCTTTCCTTGCCATTGCCAGTCTACATTTTATATCCTCTCTACTTCGACCATCATCAGGTATTTTGCTCACCAAATAGCAAAACTCCTTTACTACTTTAAGTGTCTCATTTCCTAATTTAATTCCCTCACCATCACCCGACATAATTCGACTACATTCCATTATCCTCGTTTTGCTTTTGTTCATGTTCATCTTATACGCTCCTTTCAATAAACTGTCCATTCCGTTCAACTGCTCTTCCAAGTCCTTTGCTATCTCTGACAGAATTACAATGTCATCGGCGAACCTCAAAGTTTTTATTTCTACTCCATGGATTTTAATACCTACACCGAATTTTTCTTTTTTTTCCCTTTACTGCTTGCTCAATATACAGATCGAATAGCATCGGGGAGAGGCTACAACCCTGTCTCACTCCCTTCCCAACCACTGATACCCTTTTATGTCCGTCGGCTCTTATAAGTGCCATCTGATTTCTGTACAAATTGTAAATAGCCTATCGCTCCCTGTATTTTATCCCAGCCACCTTCAGAATTTGAAAGAGAGCATTGCAGTCAACATTGTCAAAAGCTTTCTCTAAGTCTACAAATGCTAGAAACGTAGGTTTGCCTTTCCGTAATGTTCCTTCTAAGATAAGTCGTAAGGTCAGTATTACCTCACGTGTTCCAGCATTTCTACGGAATCCAGCATTACAATAATTTATTAAATTTAATGAAAGAAGTTTACATTTTCGTCCCTCTCTTTACCAACTCACTGCTTTTAAGCAGGATGATGAGGGCCTTAAAGCAAAAATATCGTAATAAACAAAATTACAAATTCATGTGTACATGTGTAAGCGTAAGGCTATTTCAGAGAAGTTACAAAGCGCTCTGGTTTGACACAGATGTTTACGTAATGAGGGAGTGTCCTGTATCCATGCAGAAAGAAGCAACCTGCCTCTCCAGTGTACCTCAAAATAAACTGTTTACACACGCACATATTTTCCGAGCGTTTCACAGGGAAAGGAAATATAAAACCAACCAAAATCTTGGCATTTACGTACGAGGTTTTGCTGAAAAGTAATGCCTCCGAATTTTTGTGCCAAAACTCTTAAAACTTTTTAAATAAAACAAACTTTATTGACATTCTAAATCTTTATTCTTCATCTCTACATACACGTTTCTCAACATATTAACCCGTGCGACGATCACATTTCTCCCAAGGAGAGACCATTTTCTTGACACAGTCACTGTAGAATGTCTTGCATTGTTGCCGGAGTTTCAACCTCCCCTCTGCTTGCAGTGTTTCATCACCATCAAAGTGAAGTCCACGAAGTGTTGGAGACAGATGAAAATCGGATGGAGCTTAATCGCGACTGTATGGAAGATCATTGACAACGTTGAACCCGAAGCGTCGGATTGTTGCAGATGTCGCAGTGCTCGTTAGTGGACTTGCATTGTCGTATTGAAGGAGATAGGGCTCCATATGTGGACGTATTCATCAAATCCGTGCTTTCAGTTTCTCACGCGCCGACGTAGTTATTTTACATACACCATGTTACACGCCACGATTCGAAGCCATCTAGCGGCAGAGGCTTGCAACTTGCGGCGGCGAAGCACGAAAGTCGGCAGAATAATATGCATGACATGTAATGCCTCAACCAATACTGAGAACAGAATAAAAAAATTCAGAGGCATTACTTCTCAGCTAGCCCTCGTACATTGTTGTAATACAATGGAGTCATTATTCGGAGCGAGACGAAAAATGAAGCAAAAGAGGTAATTGCAGACATAATTTCTGTAAATCCCACGATAGAGATTTCGATGTTTATAAACAAAATTTAATTCATATCTCCGCTTACCATCTGCGATCACCCGCCGCTACATAATGTAGTTAGTGCAGGTTTCGTAAAGTGGTCACTTTGCAGAAGAGACAGACAGTTGTCGCTTATTGGGCAATTTATTTCACGGCTGTTTTCGTTTAACTTAAAATCACAGAAGTTACAAATGGAACTATGAGGAGACTCACTGTCTGTTCCATCATTGTTTATAGGCTAACATGTGTGGCGGACTTGGATTTGTATACAGCCAGCAACGTTTAGTGTGGGCAGAGCTTCTCTAACTGAGACACTCGACGTCTCTACCCTGTCCGACACGAAGTTTCGATCTGCCGTTGTCTCTCTGCCAACGTCCTCATCACAGAGAAGCTATCCCACATACTGCTGTGACTTCAAGAATTTAGATGGCTCGGACGCCCAATGGACGGCGGTATTTTATTTTGTTTAGAAAATGTCATAGGAAGCCCAACAGATGTGAAGAAATATAAACTGTATGAAGGATCGAATAACATCGACACAATCGCTGTAAATAGGTTTCTGCTCATTAGAAGAATCCAAAATTCAGCCAGTAAGTAGTCTTCTGGAAACTCGAATACTAACAGGCAATTTTTGTGGAGTAAATGGGACAGTAAGTACATGGGAACATTACACTGGTGTGTAAAACGTGAGGACGAGAGTAGTTTTTGTACGGTGTGTCACTACTAAGTAACGTACCTTCGACCATACAAAGAAATAACTGCTACAGCACAGCACAGAATGTAACTGAAAGAAATATGCAACGAGAAATGACACTTTTATTCAGAGACAATAATTACACTAAATTCACCGCAATTTATGATGGACTCTGGACATTGCAAAAGGCGGGGTACTGTTCTTAACAGAATTTGTCATCACAGAGACGACAATGCATGCTCTGCGACGTACTTCTATGCTAGCCACAAGGTTTGTAGGGAGTGGCCGGCCTGGGTGACCGAGCGGTTCTAGGCGCTACAGTCTGGAACCGCGTGAGCGCTACGGTCGTAGGTTCGAATCCTACCTCGGGCATGGATATGTGTGATGTCGTTAGGTTAGTTAGGTTTAAGTAGTTCTAAGTTCTGGGGGACTGACGACTTCAGAAGTTGTGCTCAGAGCCATTTGAACCATTTTGAAGGGAGTGCTTGCGACTGGGTGCTCTATTCCGCCACCAGTGCGGTCGACACCTGCTGGATGATGGGGAGGAAGAGAAGATTAATTAATAAGATTTTCTCGGGCTTCCACCCACAAGGTGGTTAAAATCCCACGACTTCGTGGGATTTTAACCACCTGACGTGGCTGTAAGCCCCAGAAAATTGATTCATATCGCCGCCAAACCGTGCATTCATACAGAGAAGATTAGTGTTTAACGTTCAGTCGACAACGAGGCCATTAGAAAAGGAGCACATGCTCGGATCAGGAAAGGGTGGGGAATGAAATAAGCCGTGCCCTTTCAAAGGACCCATTCCAACATTTGACCGAAACGATTTAGGGAAATCACCAGGATGGTCGGACGCTGGTTTGAACCCCTGTCCTCTCAAAGGTGACTCCAGTGTGCTAGTCACTGCGCCATCTCGCTCGGTCTGGATGGTCTTTGGTGAATGTGGACATGCCACAATACGTCTCCCCAACGCTTCGCACAGGTGCTCAATGGGATCCGCCGAATATCCTCACCTTGCAAGCACATCTCCACATACGATCTGCGATGCTGTCGTGTATTCTCATCCATAAAAATGAAGTCAGGGGTGAATGCACCCCTGGAAAGAAGCACGTGGGGGAAGGAGCTCAGGGTCGCAATGATACTGCCCGGGCAAGGTTGCGAGTTCAAAGGTGTGGCGGTCAGTACGCACAAGCAACATTATACTGCGCCGCATTATAACTCCAAGAAACACCATTACGATCATCTTCGATAATGCTGGACATACGTTAAATGGCGAAAGGGGGGACCACGAAATGCACCCAAGGACATTGTCGAGTAAGACACTTGCAGAGCATGTATTGTTTTTCTGTGACTATTGTCTGTGAATAAAAGCACCATTTCTCTTTTTCTCAATGTGTATTTATTTCAGTTACCTACTATACTATACTGTAGCATTTCTGCCAAGGTATGGCGCAAGTGTCACCCAGCTATGTTACTTGGCAGTGACACATCACGCCGAAACTACTTTCGTCCTTAAGGTTTGCACAGGAGTGTAGACTGCAACAGTCGTCGGCTGTACTGAGACTCTGATGGGAGCCGCAGCAGAAACAGCAAGGAGAGCAACAACTAACTTTCCAATACGACGCTAGCGATGTATAATTGTGGACTAATGTTGGTCCTACGAAGCAACAGAGAGCTTTACTTACATAACGGACTCACTACGGAGTTGTGGCTTTCTAATTAGCTCATCTGTGAGCAGCTTACACGTACAAGATGAAATGTGTCATTTTCCAAGTAGTACCCAGTGAGAAAAAATGTTCAGAACTTATAATGTTACTTAAAATCCGTCTTGATTGCAATTTTTTTTTATTATTCATATGACCGGTTTCGGTTCATTCAGAACCATCTTCAGATCTGATATTTCAGTTACAGGAGTATCCCGTCCAAATCTAGCAACTTTCACATGCTACGTCATGACGTAGCATGTGAAAGTTGCTAGATTTGGACGGGTTACTCCACATACAACATGTGAAAGTTGCTAGATTTGGACGGGTTACTCCTGTAACTGAAATATCAGATCTGAAGATGGTTCTGAATGAACCGAAACCGGTCATATGAATAATAAAAAGAAATTGCAATCAAGACGGATTTTAAGTAACATACGTGACGTAGCATGTGAAAGTTGCTAGATTTGGTCGGGTTACTCCTGTAACTGAAATATCAGATCTGAAGATGGTTCTGAATGAACCGAAACCGGTCATATTTTGAATAATAAAAAAAATTGCAATCAAGACGGATTTTAAGTAACATACGTGACGTAGCATGTGAAAGTTGCTAGATTTGGACGGGTTACTCCTGTAACTGAAATATCAGATCTGAAGATGGTTCTGAATGAACCGAAACCGGTCATATGTTGAATAATAATAAAAAAATTGCAATCAAGACGGATTTTAAGTAACATACGTGACGTAGCATGTGAAAGTTGCTAGATTTGGACGGGTTACTCCTGTAACTGAAATATCAGATCTGAAGATGGTTCTGAATGAACCGAAACCGGTCATATGATTAATAAAAAAAAATTGCAATCAAGACGGATTTTAAGTAACATTATAAAATCACTGATTGCTGTTATCCCATAAGACATTATGTCTGCTTTTGCAAAAGGTTCAGAACTTTATGACGTCGAGAAGTAAATCATGTCATTACCACTACTGTCAAATTCCTAAAGAAAAGAAACTTCCTAAAGAACAATTTTGGCACTCTGAGCCTATTGGCAATGTAAGCTGCGGTATATAGAGAGGTCAGGACACTAGAATACAAAAAAAAGTGAAGAAAGAGCTAAATATTGTAATACACACAGGTAAGTAGAAAAGATTCGAAGTTTTTGGTCTATAAAATAGACGATGACTTTTTGGAAGGTGTCACTGTCTCAGCTACATGCATGTACATAGCAACGCGAGCTCCTTCCTCGCACTACGCTACCCCCAACCCCACCCACACCATCTCCTCAGAAATTGCATCCTCATGCGAGCGTATTTGATCTTTACTTTTGATCAGTCTGAGTTGTGTTATGGAAGTATTCTGTTACGACTTCTGCACCACTTGTTAGCAGCAGACACAGTGGCTGTGCCAAAGACTGAGACAACGTGGAGTTTTACAATTATTCACTGAACTTTCTTTACAATTTCTCCCTCGTCGTCGCTGCCCAGCCCTGCGGGTCCCTCCGGCTGGCTGTTGCTGTGTAGATTCTTCGACAATGGGCGCAACGCGCGCCGCTGATCACACTCAGGAGCCTCAGGACACCAGTACTCCGCTGAAGCCAGGATGCCCTGTGGTTGAGATGAACTAGCTGGGTCGCCGTGAGGTCAGCTGCCGACACCTGCTGCACCGGCGGCTGGGAAGCCGTCAGTCGCGATGTCCGCGAGGTCCTGTCATGGATGGACCACGCGCCGTGGGACCAGGTTGCCGTGAAGTCCGGGCGTCAGTCCCCGGCGGCTGAGACCGCGCTGCGGCCGGTCCTGCTGGAAGTTCTCGCTGTAGTTAGTCAGCCATGGTGCCGACCAAACGCGGGCCGACCTCCAGAGCTGAAGTTGACATCTGGCGGCGAACGGATGAGTCCTGCGAGCTGGAACAGACTTCCAGAATCGTCACCTACAAAGACTGAACATTCGAACACAGACCACGTCGGTCCTCAGATCCGAACTGCTTCCCAATGGCTTCTGTCTGTCGCTGCATGCGCTCCACTATTTATATCTGGCAGGAGGACTTTTATTACCCTCGGTGGTAGCTTTATGTTATTACTCTCGCAGTATATTGCAGCGTAACTTAGTGTGGTGGCCTCACTTCCCGTTACTCAGCACTCTCCAGGCTTTCCTCGGCGCTCGGTCTTTGTGAGTCCTTGTGTCAGCCTGTTGGTAGACTGCTGCTGTCAGCAAGGCTATCTGTGCGTGCTTACTTTGCAGCGCCTCAGTCGCCAGCGTGCCTCTGTTCTGCCATTCTTCACTGCGTGAAGCAACGCTTACTACTTGTGGCCGCAACAATTCTTTGAGATCCAGATGGATTGACCAATTAGGTCACAGCTCACCTCATGGCGAATTTTGGTGCACTTGTTTGAGGAGGCACTCGCCTTGTGTCGAGCTTAGCGGCAAGTCTTGTTTGGAGTCTGATGGTGCGGTTAACTGTTTGCAGCGCGACTTAGTGGTAAAATGCCGTTCACTACGCGCAAGAAATACACACATTTAATACAATTTTTTTAATAATTTACACCAAGTTATTAGTTCATGCGTAACTAATTTCTTGATCAGCATTGCAAGGATTTCACAGAAGCTTAGACGACTTGCAAGCGTGTATCCTATATGGAGATCTCGTCTTGGTACCATTGTGAGAAGAGTGGGTTTCCATACTTTGTACAGAATCTGTCTGTTACTAACCGAACAGAAGGAAACACATATTTAATTTATTCCCTACTCCCTAACGATGGGCCACTGTCGACGTTTTCCGACTTGTGCACATCTTTTTGTATTGTCTTCTTCCACGTTGGAGCTCTCTGTTCTATGTGGTTTCTGAGCATTAATGTTACTCGTGCTATCGTTGTTTAACTGTCTCTGAAGGCAATTTGTTTGGATTTATATTCAAACATTCTTTTTCATGAAATTCTCCTTGCTATCATTTTCCAGTTTAGACGAGATTATATCGACCTGCACTCAGTGGTTTGCATCCTATCACTCAATGCGAAATGTACTACTTGCCTTCGACAATCGTCAGAAATTTTATATAATCCCTACTGCGATTAATATCAAAACTAGAGTCACTGTGAAAATTATGCATTTCTATGCACAATTATTCAGCACAAAAGGTAGGTATTGGAACTGAAGAAGATAGCAGTGTGGCAGCCCTGCATAGCTCAGACGGTAGAGCACTTGCCCGCGAAAGGCAAAGGTCTTGAGTTCGAGTCTCGGTCTGGTACACAGCATTAATCTGCCAGGAAGTTTCAAGAGGAGATTGTGTTTAGGAACCTGTGGAACCCCAAACCACGGCTCCAGGTACTGGGTTTTATTTTATTTACTTACACGTCAAATTCCATAGGACAAAAATTGAGGAGAAAATCTTCAAGGCCATGGAACGTCTCAGTACATGAAATTACAGCATAAAAATAATAACACCTTAAGATCAAATGCTTATGACCCCGAAAAAAGTCAAGCCATAATTTTAAGTAAACGCAGTCAACAGTACATCAAGAATGTGCTTAATTTTTCAAGAAACTTTTCGAAAAAATAGAAGGCGTGACCCATGAGGAACCTCTTACGTTTCGATTTGAAAGCGCGTGGATTACTACTGAGATTCTGGAATTCTAGTGGTAGCTTATTGAAAATGGATGCAGCAGTATACTGCACACCTTTTTGCACAAGAGTTAAGGAAGTCCGATCCAAATGCAGGTGTGATTACTGCCGAGTATTAACTGTGTGAAAGCTGCTTATTCTTGGGAATAAGCTAATATTGTTAACAAGAAATGACAGTAAGAAGTATATATATATTGAGAGGCCAATGTCAAAATACCCAGACTCGTGAACAGGGGTCGACAAGAGGTTCGTGAACTTACACCACTTATTGCCCGAACCGCTCGTTTCTGAGCCAAAAATATCCTTTTAGAATAGGATAGTTACCCCAAAATATAATACCATATGACATAAGCGAATGAAAATAAGAAAAGTAGACTAATTTTCGTCTCGAACTATCACTCACTTCAGATACCGTTCGAATAGTAAAAATGGCAGTATTAAGTCTGTGAACAAGATCCTGAACGTGGGCATCCCACGACAACTTACTATCTATCTGAACACCTAGAAATTTGAACTGTTCAGTTTCAAAAATGGTTCAAATGGCTCTGAGCACTATGGGACTTGGCTGCTCAGGTCATCAGTCCCCTAGAACTTAGAACTACTTAAACCTCACTAACCTAAGGACATCACACACATCCATGCTCGACGACCGAGCGAGGTGGCGCAGTGGTTAGCACACTGGACTCGCACTAGGAAGGACGACGGTTCAATCCCGCGTCCGACCATCTAGATTTAGGTTTTCCGTGATTTCCCTAAGTCGCTCCAGGGGATGGTTCCTTTCAAAGGGCACGGCCGACTTCCTTCCCCATCCTTCCCTAATCCTACGAGACGGATGACCTCGCTGTTTGGTCTCTTCCCCCAACCAACCAACCAACCATGCCCGAGGCAGAATTCGAAACTGCGACCGTAGCGGTCGCGTGGTTCCAACTGTTCAGTTTCTCTAACCATATGCCAGTTCTGCGAAATTAAAACGTAAGGTTTTGTTGAATTCTGCGTTAGAGACTGTAAGAACTGAGTCTTACTGTGATTTAGCGTTAGTTTATTTTCTACAAGCCATGAACTGCACTATTTGAAACCGAGCCAATCGATCGGCGAAATATACCTAGAAAAGGGCGAAGAAGATAATGCTGTTTTCATAGACCTCGGAAAAGGCATCTGATAGATTGCAGTGGGATAAACTGTTAGATATCTTGAAGAAGAATGGTGTAAAGTGGAAGGGGAGAAGACTGATCGCAAATCTGTACCTGAATCAGAAATCTCGGGTACGAATAGGTAATGGGATATCTGAAGACAGCAAGCGTGGGAGAGGTGTTAGATAGGGCTGTTGTCCCTCGCCGATCCTATTTCACATCTGTCTGGAGGAAGTACTGGAAAGCTGTTTGGATGGGACAAGAGAAGTTAGGATAGGTGGGCGGTAAACTGAATGTATAAGATTTGCAGATGACATGGCGATCCTCGCAGAGAATCAAGAGACGCTGACTCAAATACTAAATGACCTGAATGAAGCCAGTGCAGTATAAGGGTGAAAATCAATAAGAAGCTAACCAAATGCGATGTCATAGCCCTAAAGAAAAGAAAAGTGAAAATTAAGTTGGGGTCAGAAATCACAGAACGGGTAATAGAATTAAAGTATTTGGGACGTTGGATTAAATATGGCATCGATCGCCAACAAGTGAGAATGGCTCTGGCGAAAGAGGCATTTCAAAAGCAGAGAAAACTCCTAAGTAGTTGTTTAAACAAAGAATTAAGGAAGCAACCTGTAAAGTTCTTGCCGGCCGGAGTGGCCGAGCGGTTCTAGGCGCTTCAGTCTGTAACCACGCGATCGCTGCAGTCGCAGTTTCGAATCCTGCCTCGCGCGTGGATGTGTGTGATGTCCCTAGGTTAGTTAGGTTTACGTAGTTCTACGTTCTAGGGGACTGATGACCTCAGAATTGAGTCCCATAGCTCTCAGAGCCACTTGAACCTTTTGTTAAGTGCTTAATATGGAGCGTGGTCTTGTATGGAGCAGAAACGTGGACTTTGAGAAAGCAGGATGAGGAAAGAATTGAAACTTGTGAAATGTGGATATGCCGTAGAATGACGATCAGCTGGACTGATAAAGTCATGAATGAAGAACTACTGAGTATAGTTTGAGAAGAACAGAAGATGCTGCTGACGGTGAAGAACAGTAAACTAAACTGAATAGGCCACAATCTAAGAAGAGATTGCCTTCTAGTAGAGGTAGTTGTAGGTTTCGTTCCGGGAAAGAGACGGAAGAGCAGAAGAAGATTCCAGATGCTGAATGATGTCAGCAGGCCACAAGGAGGGTACTAAAGAATGAAGAGGAACACAGAAGACAGAGATGCATGGTGGGCTGTGCAGTCAAAACCTGCCGCGAGGCAGACAACCCATTGATGATGATGACGATTGTCATTTTAATAAGCTTTTTACTGTTATAAATCATAGTCATTATAACCCTTGTTCCATTTAGTATAAGTTTTCCCATTCACAATTTTGGAGGGTACATTTGTAGAGCCGCACGGAGTGGCCGTGCAGTTGAAGGCACCATGTCACGAATCGCGCGGCCCCTACCGCCGGAGGTTCGAGTCCTCCCTGGGGCATGGGTGTGTGTGTTGTCCTTAGCGTAATTTAGTTTAAGTTATTTTAAGTAGTGTGTAAGTCTAGGAACCATTGACCTCAGCAATTTGCTCCCTTAAGAATTCATACACACACATCTTTGAACATACCACCGAACAACACGGCCCGCCCAGCCATTATACTGTAAATGACACAGTATATAATAAGCAAGTACAGTATTAACAAAGTTAATACTGTACTGTACTGTACTGTACTTGCCTACGGCTGTGTGTCTGAGAAGGACTATGGAAAGGAATGGGTGAGGTAATAACCCTTGGCCAAGTAGAATTTTCACAAGCAGTTTGTTTTATTTTTAACTTGCAGCACTTTTTGATCCAACATTTTCTCGTGAAGCGTGGGTGAGTGCTGGAGCTTGTAGATTGGACGCTCCAGGTTAGTGACCAATCAAGAACGCATCGACGAACTAGCAATTACTTTTTATGGCAACAAAATTAACTATTCTGCTGCTGTTATTGTTTTAGAAGAGTTATGGTATTACAAAGCCTAATCTTCAGCAACGAATTACACAATTCAGGGATGCATACAGAGAATTTGTTTTTATGCCAAATGGTATAAGGTGTACTCACCGTTATTATGACTTTAGGCAAGGACGATATAGGCCTGTATGGTACACTTATTAGAGCCACATTAGCTGAAACTCATAGTCCTTCTCAGACACACAGCCGTAGGCAAGTACAGTACAGTACAGTACAGTACAGTACAGTACAGTACAGTATTAACTTGGTTAATACTGTACTTGCTTATTATATACTGTGTCATTTACAGTATAATGGCTGGGCGGGCCGTGTTGCTCGGTGGTATGTTCAAAGATGTGTGTGTGTGAATTCTTAAGGGAGCAAATTGCTGAGGTCATCGGTTCCTAGACTTACACACTACTTAAAATAACTTAAACTCAATTTTGGCCGTATGTGCAAATGGCGCACTGAATATACGCAAGTTGGTGGTGTCCGGTTCGAGTATGGAAAAATGGGCTCGTCGGAGAAACATGATGAATTTGCAATTAATTTCTCTAAATTACAACGTTATGACATTACTGATGAGTTTAAGTTCTTTTCTAACAAATATGCAGGTGTAATAATTAATAAGGTAGCTACACTGCCAACGTTCTTTCTCCTTGTTTAACTTGTTGACAAGCCTATATTTGGGTCTACCCTCATTAGGAGACCTCACTGAACGTGAGGCCATTTTCTAGGATGGCCTACGGCTGTGTGTCTGAGAAGGACTATGAGGTTCAGCTAATGTGGCTCTAGTAAGTGTACCATAGAGGCCTATATCGTCCTTGCCTAAAGTCGTAATAACGGTGAGCACACCTTATACCATTTGGCATAAAAACAAATTCTCTGTATGCATCCCTGAATTGTGTAATTCGTTGCTGAAGATTAGGCTTTCTCATTACAGTAGATGCTACGTCCGTTGTCGGTAATACTAAGTTTATACTGTACTTGCTATCTGGAATTTGCTTGAGTATTGTATATACCACCGTCCCACAGCAAATATTTCATCGACGCCTTCCAGGACTCTGGTCACTAACCTGGAGCGTCCAATCTACAAGCTCCAGCACTCACCCACGCTTCACCAGAAAATGTTGGATCAAAAAGTGCTGCAAGTTAAAAATAAAACAAACTGCTTGTGAAAATTCTACGTGGCCAAGGGTTATTACCTCACCCATTCCTTTCCAGTGAGACATTGCTTTGCCTGTAATGACCTCGATGCTTATTGGCCGCTAACACTAGAGTTTGCACCGTGTGAAAATTGTAATCGCAGCATAAGACTGGAAGATATTCCGAGGAAAGGTTTAGAGGGGCTTCCGCCCGTTTATCGCACAGCGAACGACACCACAATACGAGTACACACATTCGACGAACGCTACTTCTCATGTGCGCGGGTGTGCTGGCGAATCGCCAGGCCTTCCCGAGGCCTTCCTGGTGGCTGCCATCATCCGTCCTCCCCCGCCATATCTCTAACCACGATGAATGTGTAACAATACTCACAAAATACGTTTCAAAAACGATCCGCTTAATAGCCGCACGATCCGGCTCGCGGCGACACATTAAAAAAACAAAATGTGGAAGAGAAAAAAATCGAGGGGGTGGGGGGGAAGCCGACAAAACCCATCGCATTGAAAATGTTGCACCCTGATTACTGCGCTCTGCCGGGTTGATTGGATGGCTTTTCTCGCCAACGCCACCGTTTGCGAATGTGTGAAGCAGGAAGTCGCTTTCATTCTCTTATACGAAACGCATAACGAACATTATGCTATTTGTACAGGTGTTCAGAAAATCTAAATTCACTTTGATATTCAATAATATTTCAGATATAAATGTCCTTAATTTTTAAAACATTTCGAGACAGTAATTGCAATTATGATTATTCTTTCTTAAAAACCATAAAAAGTTGTGCACTTCCATTCTTAATACTCAATAAATGCGTACCGGGTTGGAGGATGTTATCAGTCCCAGATCGTGCATGCTCCTAGTCACTTATCCTTCCGCAATGCTTATACGAAACTGGAAGCTGGTCTGCTATTGACTTACTTGAGTTAATTCCTTTGGCCCCCATGGGGGCATAGGGCATCCAGGAGAAGTTGCCATACATCTCAGTCTTTGGCCATTTGCCTCAATTCTGCCCAGGTCTTGCCAACTCTTTTTGCTTCCCCTTCCACTGTCCTCTTCCATGTGCCCCTTGGTCTTCCTCTCTTCCTTGTTCCCTGGGGATTCCATTCCAGTGCTATTTTCGCGATGGCTCCATCTGTTTTTCTCAAGGTGTGCCCCAACCAACCCCACTTTCTCTCTCGTATCTGGTCTTCTGTAGGTATCTGGTTTGTTATTCGCCAGAGCTCCTCATTACATATTTTTTTCCGGCCACCAGATATTCATGATGCGTCGAAGACATCTATTTATGAAGCTTTGTAACTGAGATGTTATCTGTTTATCCATTTTCCAGCTTTCACTGGCGTACAGAAGGACAGCCTTTACAATTGTATTAAAAATACGGATTTTTGTTTTGCACGTGATATTTCTGTTTTTCCATATTGTATACAATTGTATGAAGGCAGCATTTGCCTTTTTAATGCGGTTTTTCACGTCGTCTCCAGCTCCAACCATCTTCCGTCACTATACTACCCAGATACAGGAATGAGTTGACAGTCTCCACCCGCTGCTCACCTATTAACAGTGGCACCTCCATGTTCCCTGAATTTACTCTCATTTCCTTTGTTTTTCCTGTATTTATCTTGAGGCCAGCAGTCTCTGCTTCTTCTTTGAGCAAGTTTAATTTAGCTTGCATATCAGTCAGCCTTTGAGCTGATAAAACTATGTCGTCTGCAAAATCCAAATCCTCCAGACATTCATCGATCCCCCACTGGATTCCTCGTCTCCTGCCTGCTGTGACTCTTCTCATAACAGAGTCTAGAACAAGTAGAAAAAGTGTTGGTGACAAAATACAGCCCTGCCGGACTCAAGTTGTTACTTTTATGGGCTCTGTCATATTTCCCTTGTGGAGTACGCAGCATTTGTAGCCATCATATAGATCTTTTATGATGTTTAAGACCTTCTGTGGTATGCCATACTTCCGCAACACCTGCCAGAGCACTTTATGTTTCACGGAATCGAAAGCCTTTTGAAAATCAATGAATGCCAGGTACATGGTTACTTGGAATTCTTTGCTTTGCTCTAAAATGATCCTAAGAGTGTTAATAAGATCAACACGACTGTGTTGTGCCCTAAAACCGGCCTGTCCTTTCAGCAGTCGCTTTTCAAGGGATTCTTTAATTCTGTTTAAAATAATTCTGGTGAGGACCTTACTGGGCACTGACAACTATGTAATACCACGCCAGTTGTTACAGTTTGACAAATTTCCATTTTTTTGGAGCTTTACCACCAAACCATTTTTCCACTCCTTTGGAGATTTCTCTTCAAGCCAAATATGCTTCAGCAAAGGATAGAGCATTTTAACAGTATTTTCAATATTAGCTTTTGAGAGCTCCGATACTATGTTGTCTAGGCCTGGAGCCTTTGTATTTTTTAGCGTTTTCAAGGCAATCCTAATTTCGCCCATTGTGGGGCACTGCAAATTTATATCTCGACCTTCTACGACTTCCTCTGGAACATCTCTCACGTGTTCCTCTCGGTTGTCTTTACAATTTAACAGTTCCTTGAAGTGCTCCTCCCATCTCTGTAGCTGTGCCTATTGAATTGTAAGCATCACCCCGTCCTTGTTCTTAACTGGTTCTTCATGTCTGAAGTTCTTCATTGACAACCGTTTGGTAATATTGTAGAGCTATTTCATATTTCCTTGTCTTGCTGTCTCTTCTGATAATTTTTCTTGCTCATCTATCCATTTCCTTTTATCTCGATGTAGCCATAATATTTCAGATATAAATGTTCTTAATTTTTAAAACATTTTGAGACAGTAATTGCAGTTATGATTACTCTTTCTTAAAAAGAAAAAAGGTTGAGCACTTCCATTCTTAATACTCAATAAATGCGTTCCGGGTTTGGATGATGTTTTCAGTGCCAAACTGTGCATGCTCCTAGTTACTTATTCTTGAGCAATGTTTATACGAAACTGGAAGCTGGTCTGGTATTAAACTGAATAATGGTAAAAATTTCCTCAGCCTGTAAACAGTGTTTCTTTTCGACGTTCGGACATGGGTAAGGGATGATCAACTGAGAGAACACGGTTCGTATCAAACATCATCGTCGTTCGACGTGAGAACTGACCGTGTTCTCTAAATCGAAAACTTTCCTCTTTTCTTTGCGAATTTTAAAGCTGTTCAGTTTTAGGTACCAATTCTTGATTGGAAAGGAAAACAGCTATTTAGTGTTTTAATTTCTTAAGTAAACGCACCTCGTAACAACGGTTATACCCAGTACTGCTAAGATTAGCGGTTAAATTTTAGTTCTATTTTGGCACGGAAGTTCGCCGTTGCTGTACTGCTCCCCAAATCAAACTATCACTCCATAACTGCTGATGGTAGCCTTAATAACTGGTCGAATAATGATACAACCAGCTAACATATGGTACCGACTAACAATGACAGAGTGTTTATTGATTTTGTGTGTAATTACGCCAGCCCCCTTCTCTCGTCAACCCTGCCCGCGCCGGATAAACCGATTATCACTCAATGCAGCCCTACCGTTCGAAGGAAGATTTCCAAACTCGTATTTTATCAACTTCTCCAACTGGTCATACATTTTTGCAGCCGTTCTATTGCATACGACAGTTACACGCGAAACATGAACAAAGACTGCCCTCGCCTCGTATAAAATCGCTTGAGCGGTTGCGTTTCGGTACTATTGAACGAAACAACAAGACAATGTATACCGCGGGGATAGGGGTTCTCAGTGCCGAATGTCCCAGAGGACCAGCTCTGCGTGTGGGAAACGACTGACTGCGTCATACTACTGTCGATAATAGTCATCCTTTATAAATCCTAAAGTTGGTTCGAACACTCCACTGCTTTACTGGGCATGGTACTATTGGACTTGGTATGGTCTTCCTGTCATCATCCCAATCAGTTATGAGGGTGGGGGGGGGGGAGGGGGGACCACAGTTTAAGGTGCACTTCAAAACACTGTGCGACTTGGCATTATTATCAACAGCAAATGATTACCAGTCGTAAAAAAAGAGGTAAATTCTGAGTAACATTAGAAGTAGAATATAGGATCTTTGATTTGTAGAGACATATACACAAATTTTATTTCTTTATTCTTTATTTTTACACCCACTAAGACATCGATTCGTTCTTAACCCGAGTTAAGTCCACACAATATTCTAAATCCAGTTCTGTTCAAGTTCGTGAAAATTTTTTTGCTAGCACTAGGTAGACAAAGAACAGCTGTTGTTTTTTGACGTAAGAGGCATGCGAGGGACCTCGCTTCATTGATTTACTCTTTATTTTTTCCTGGCAGTCATAGTGAGCTATTTGACCTGTCATTACAGTTGCTGGTATGCAGTTCTTTGGTCTAACAGTAGGTGGCAGGACAATCACTAAGAGTGTAATCCCAAGTGCAATCATCACGTGGGCGGACAACATGGAGTATGATCATCAAGGAGAGGGCGCGACGGTGTAAACACTGTGGATATTCGCAGGCGGTTGGTGGCAGTTTGTGAAGAATCTACACTGTCACGGAAAGGCCTCGTGCAACACGACAACCAGTCATGAACAGTGCGGCTGGTCCCGGCGGAGGTTCGAGTCCTCCCTCGGGCATGGCTGTGTGTGTTTGTCCTTAGGCTAATTTAGGTTAAGTAGTGTGTAAGCTTTGGGACTGATGACCTTAGCGGTTAAGTCCCATAAGATTTCACACTCACAACACGACAACGCTCGCCCCCTTACTACCCAGAAAACCGCGCCTTCCCTGGGTGAAATGGGGTTCCACGTACTGCCGCACCCATCGTATTCTCTAGACTTGGCTCCTTTAAGTTCCGTAGGTCCTCCTCGAGCCATTTTCTCAAGTCCGTCCCACCCACGGCAGGACATGTCTGTTATTTATTTATTTTTTATTTATTTATTTATTGTTCCGTGGGACCACATTAAGGAGAAGTCTCCATGGTCATGGAACGAGTCAATACATGAAATTATAACACGATTGTAGAAACAGATAAAATGAAATATAAGAAACATATTCAGGCGACACGCCATTAGTTTAAATAAAGAAAATCAAGAATGTAACACTGGAATTTGCTTAATTTTTCAGCTCTTTCAGGAGCTCCTCGACAGAATAGAAGGAGTGAGCCATGAGGAAACTCTTCAGTTTAGACTTAAAAGCGTTTGGGCTACTGCTAAGATTTTTGAGTTCTTGTGGTAGCTTATTGAAAATGGATGCAGCAGAATACTGCACTCCTTTCTGCACAAGAGTCAAGGAAGTGCATTCCACATGCAGATTTGATTTCTGCCTAGTATTAACTCAGTGAAAGCTGCTAACTCTTGGGAATAAGCTAATATTGCTAACAGCAAACGACATTAAAGAAAATATATACTGTGAGGGTAATGTCAGAATTCCCAGACTACTGAATAGGGGTCGACAAGAGGTTCTAGAACTTACACCACACATATCTCGAAAAGCCCGTTTCTGAGCCAAAAATACCCTTTTTGAATCAGAAGAATTACCCCAAAAAATAATACCATATGACATAAGCGTATGAAAATATGTGAAGTAGACTACTTTTCTTGTTGAAATGTCACTTATTTCAGATACTGTTCTAATGGTAAATAAAGCGGCATTTAGTTTCTGAACGAGATCCTGAACATGGGCTTTCCACAACAGCTTACCATCTATCCGTACGCCTAGGAACTTGAACTGTTCCGTCTCGCTTATAACATGCCCATTCTGACTGATTAAAATATCAGTTCTCATTGAATTGTGAGTTAGAAACTGTAAAAACTGAGTCTTACTGTGTTTTAGCATCAAATTATTTTCCACAAGCCATGAACTTTTTCCATGAACTACATTATTTGATAATGTTTCAATATTACACACAAGATCCTTCACTACCAAGCTGGTGTCATCAGCAAACAGAAATATTTTTGAATCACCTGTAATACTAGAAGGCATATCATTTATATAAATAAGAAACAGCAGTGGCCCCAGCACAGATCCTTGGGGAACGCTCCATTTAACAGTGCCCCATTGGGACTGAACATCATTACCACTCTCAATATTGCGGAGAATTACCTTCTGCTTTCTGTTCTTAAAGTAAGAGGCGAACCAATTGTAAGCTACTCCCCTTTCTTCATAACGTTCTAACTTCTGCAGTAATATTTTGTGGTCGACACAGTCAAAAGCCTTCGTTAAATCAAAGAAAACACCTAACGTTCGCAACCTTTTATTTAATCCGTCCAAAAACTCGCAGAGAAAAGAGACTATAGCATTTTCAGTTGTTAAGCCATTTCTAAAACCAAACTGTACCTTTGACAGCAAATTATGTGAATTTAAATGCTGCAGTAACCTTGTATATACAACCCTCTCGATAACTTTAGCAAACACTGATGGCATAGAAATAGGTCTATAATTATCAACATTATCCCTGTCTCCGTTTTTATAAAGTGGCTTCACTACCGAGTACTTTAATCGGTCAGGAAACCGACCACTCCTAAAGGAAAAGTTACAGATATGGCTAAGTACTGGGCTAACATACATGAAACAATACTTCAATATTCTGCTAGATACCCCGTCATATCCATGAGAGTTCTTGGTCTTTAGTGATTTAATTATTAACTCAATCTCCCTCTTGTCAGTATCATGGAGGAGCATTTCAGGTAACATTCTCGGAACACTTTTTTCTACGAGCGCTATATGATTCCCTGTTGGGACTAGGTTTCAATTTAGTTCACCTGCTATATTCAGAAAGTGATTATTAAATACTGTACATATACGCGACTTATCAGTTACACGGACATTCCCACTAAGCACTGATTCTATATCTTCGACCTGTCTCTGCAGACCAGCCACTTCCTATACGACTGACCATATGGTTTTAATTTTATCCTGAGACTTAGCTATTCTATCTGCATACCACATAATTTTTGCCTTCCCGAAACTCTCAGGAACTGCAAGAAGCAGTCGTGCGACTGGTGCGACAGACTCCAGAAAAGTGATTCGAGGAGAGCCTGTAGAAGTTAAAGAAGCCAACTCACGAGAATACGGTGGGTATGGCAGTGTCTGGAATCCAGTTTCAGCGTGATTTTCCAACTCGGATGGAGACGGGCGTTGAAATGTTGGAAAAGCACTTTTCGTGATGGTGCACGCTCTCCATAGTGTCCAATCGCCCGTGAATGTCCTCAGTGTGCGCACTCTGCTTGCACAGCAAACACGCCGCTCAGCGCTCTCCGTGATGAACACACTCTGTGTTGCCCGCTCATTTCATAACAACAGCTAGGAAAAAGGGCAGGGATTACACTCCTACTGATTGTCCTGCCACCTGCGGTTCGACCAAAGTGCTACATCCTGTACTTGCAGTTAATGACGACTCTAATAGCGTAGCTTGTCTGATGCAAAAAAAAGTGTATAAATCAATATGAAACGTCCCTCGTATATGGGGATTTCTTCACTTCGTGTTAATGTACATCATATTTAAACAACTGCTCTCGACAGTCCAGTTCCTACGGCGGCAGATGATGGCTTACGTACGGAGAAATATAGGAACACGAACGCAGTACTGACTTAACGACATATCGTCGAGGACAGATTTAAAGAAGTTATACTCGTAGGTTTTGTGGTTTTAAAGAAACAACGTGACACACTGAAATTTTGAAAATAGTTGAGAAAGCTATAGGAAGCGAAAACCTCTGTCCAGTTTGTGCAGAAATCAGACTGAAGTATAAAAGTAGAACGAAGCGAAAGAGAGGCAGTAACTGTGAATTGAATGATACAGGGTTGCAATCTATTACCCGCTTTACTCTTACGTAGTGAAGAAAACCAAGGAGGAATTTGCAAAGGAAACTGAATTTCATGAAGAGGAAATATATTCCTCATGTTTTGGTAATGACAGTGTAAATCTGTGTGACAAGGCGAAGGATTAGGAAGAATATTTGTACAGAACGGATGGCATCTTGTAAAAAAATGGTTCAAATGGCTCTAAGCACTATGGGACTTAACATCTGTGGTCATCAGTCCCATAGAACTTAGAACTACTTAAACCTAACTAACCTAAGGACAACACACACATCCATGCCCGAGGCAGAATTCGAACCTGCGACCGTAGCGGTCACGCGGTTCCAGACTGAAGCGCCTAGAACCGCACGGCCACAAAGGTCGGCAGCATCTTGTAAGGAAGTTATAAGATGAATGTCAACAAAAGTGAAACATTAGTAACGGAGTGTATACGAATTAAATCAAATGACGTTGACGGAATCAGATTAGATAGTGAGACACTGAAAGTAATAGAGGTTTGCTATATATCGGCCAAACTTGACGATCGCGGAAGTAGACTAAATAAAAAGCAGATTTACAATAACAAGAAGAATCATCCCAAAAAAGAAAAGCTTGTTAACATCTATTGTAACTTTAAATGTTAGGAAATCTTTTTTTGAAGCCATTTGTCTGGAGTCCATCCTTATACGGAAAAGCAACGTGGAGCATAAACCTTATAGATAAGAATAATATGTTATGGTGCAGAAGAATGCAGACTATGGTAATTATTGAAGTGTTAATAAACTCAGTAGCGGAGGCAAAAATGTCTGGTAGAGCGCGACTACAAAGGTTGGTTGATAGGACTCATTCTGTGGTGTAAGCAATCGTTAATCTGGTAATAGACGAGTGTTTGGTGTAAAGGAAGATAATGTCTTGACTACACTAAGAAGGTACAAGTGACGGACGCATTAGCTTGCACAGGATTGACCAGCATGCTAATGAGCTCCTCTTCTAGCAAGATGTCTGCACTTGTTGTTTCTCTTCTTTATGCTAATTTTGTCCAGACACCACACGACCATGGCATTTTGCTGTATGCATCTTATTATTGACACTCGCAAATAATGCGTAATATATAACCTGAATAAGAAGGGCACTCATGCTTATTATTTCGTTATATTTAGGGTATTCGAAAATTACTGACTTATAGGACTTGAAGAGGGCAGTGAGTACGTATTTTCAGTAGAAACCCATGTCCGGAAACATACCGTTACCATTCTACAACGGTTTCAGTTTAGAAGCTTAAATCACCACTTTCGCTTCAGGAATTAAATTAGGCGTGACGCCCATTTACCAAAAAATGGTTCAAATGGCTCTGAGCACTATGGGACTTAACTACTGAGGTCATCAGTCCCCTAGAACTTAGAACTACTAAAACCTAACTAACCTAAGGACATCACACACATCCATGCCTGAGGCAGGATTCGAACCTGCGACCGTAGCGGTCGCGCGGTTCCAGACTGTAGCGCCTAGAACCGCTCGGTCACTCCGGCCGGCCCATTTATCACTTAAGCACATTTGCATACTATTACTTAAACATTACGTGTTTACATTACTCTAAAACGGAAAAGAACCCAACATCCTGTACGTACAGAACAGTACTGACGCATTTCAAGATCAGTTGACCGTCATTGTATCTACCCTGTTGCATACCAGGACAAGCTAATTTGAGACTTTTCTCTTTCCATCGCGGACGATTTACACATCTGAACTGAGAACGTCGTAGAACTGAAACGATATATTCCCCGGACATGCGTTCCTAATCGAAATATTATGTACTCATTCCCTTCTACAAGTCCTAGAAGTTTGTAAAGGGAACTTTCCGAACACACTGTATCTATGTATGCCGATGATTCCACATCCTACATAGTGATTTATTTTTATCTCGCTGTTTCTCTTTAGCAAGGCGAGTACTGATTTATAATCTGGTTTAATTATGTTATTGCTGTCGGTCGTTAATTCACAGTGAAGAACAGTTTTTAGGATTGAGCTCGCATAACATGTTGTTCTTCATGAGATGTGTTGACACTCCAGACAAGAAGATAAGCAATAATTTCTTTCTCTTTCTGTGCGCAGAAAGGTGACACACACACAAATAGCCAGAGCAAGATAGAGGCAGCAATTAAATGTGAATTTGCTTCTTTGTTTACTTGATGTAATATTGTGATGCATCAGCAACTAACTTAACTTGAATCTGTACATCAAGTGTGCCTACAGCATGGTCAGAAAGAGCCTGGACAGCTTGTAAAGGTGTTTCATGCTAGGTTGTACTGATAAATGATTATTAAGAGAAAAATGCGATGCGTTGTGCCGCTTCCGCTTTTAATTAGCTCTGAAGTTAGTCAACAGGTCGTTGCGCACGCACATTCATACAGCTTGACAGATACTATTAGTGTCAGCCCTGGAGACTGCTCAGCCATTGGCTGGGGTTCGATTTTTACTAGCGTCCCGTATCCAACTTTGTGTCGCCATCTTGTCTGGACATAGAAAACTAAATGAAGAACAAGTTTGATAACACCGTCTCGGGCAAGTTGTTTGAATTTGTGAAAACAACTGCCTGACTGGCTAACTTCAATGCTAAGTATATCGGACATGGCACAACGTATCGATTTTAACAATTATTTTTCATCACACCCTACTATGCAACAGAGTTTCAAGCTTTTCAAACTATTTCTTCAGAGTATTTCTTCAGAGAATTTTACAGAATATTTATCATTTAATTTATTACTTGACGTTATGTAAGGTGGCAGGGGTAAAATACAGGGAGCGAAAGGCTAATTACAATTTGTACAGAAACCAGATGGCAGTTATAAGAGGCTAGGGGCATGAAAGGGAAGCAGTGGTTGGGAAGGGAGTGAGACAGGGTTGTAACCTCTCCCCGATGTCATTCAATCTGTATATTGAGCAAGCAGTAAAGGAAACAAAAGAAAAATTCGAACTTCGAGGGTCGCCGATGACATTGTAATTCTGTCGGAGACAGCAAAGGACATGGAAGAGCAGCTGAACGGAATGAACAGTGTCTTGAAAGGAGTATATAAGATGAACATCAACAAAAGTAAACGAGGATAATGGAATGTAGTCAAATTAAATCAGGCGATGCTGAGGGAATTAGGTTAGTAAATGAGACGTTTAAAGTAGTAAATGAGTTTTTCTATTTGGGGAGCAAAATAAAGGATGATAGACGAAGTAGAGAGAATATAAAATGTAGAATGGCAATGGCAAGGAAAGGGTTTCTGAAGAAGAGAAATTCGTTAACCTCGAGTATAGATTTAAGTGTCAGGAAGTCGTTTCTGAAAGTATTTGTATGGAGTGTAGCCATGTATAGAAGTGAAACGTGGACGATAAATAGTTTAGACAAGAAGAGAATAGAAGCATTCGATATGTGGTACTACAGAAGAATGCTGAAGATTCGATGGATAGACCTCATAACTAATGAGGAGGTATTGTATAGGATTGGGGAGAAGAGAAGTTTGCGGCACAACTTGACTAGAAGTAGGGATCGGTTGGTAGGGCATATTCTGAGGCATCAAGAGATCACCAATTTAGTATTGGGGGGCAGCGTGGAATGTAAAAATCGTAGAGGAGGACCAAGAGATGTATACACGAAACAGAGTAATGTAGGTTGCAATAGGTGCTGGGAGATGAAGAAGCTTGCGCACGACAGAGTAGCAGGGAGACCTGCATCAAACCAGTCTCTGGACTGAAGACCACAACACCAACAACAACAATGTAAATTTTGTTAAGTAGCAAAAGATGTGATGTGTGGTTTCTTTTCCCATGATTTCTGTCTCGGTTGCATGTTTTGAAACTAATTCATTGTGAAATCACACGAAGTATAATACTTAAACATAGTTGTAAGTAGTCGAATCTCTCCATATATTCATTGCATACATACTAGTAATCCATTTAATAATCGAACTGTAATTAAATAATAAGGATACTTCTTACCACGCAGTGAGGTATTTACATGACAAGCTCTGCTATTTATAAGAAAAAAATCATAAATAATGTGCGGTAAATAATGTTACTCAACAAAAAAAATGGTTCAAATGACTCTAAGCACTAAGGGGCTTAACATCTGAGGTCATCACTCGCCTAGACTTAGAACTACTTAAACCTAACTAAGGACTTCACACACATGCAGGCCCGAGGCAGGATTCGAACCTGCGACCGTAGCAGCCGCATGGTTCCGGACTGAAGCATCTAGAATGGCTCGACCACAGCAGCCGGTGTTACTCACCCAGTACGTTTTTTGTGTCAGAATTTTTCTGACTGGTTTTATGCGGTTCGCCGATACTTCCAGTAGTAATACTTGCATCTCAGAGCAGTGTAAGAATGCAGAGCCTCACGGCGGTAGTACTGAATAAAAAGTTCTCGTGTGTGCTGCCTCGTCACATGATTAAATTTAAACGAGCTTTGGGCCAAGCACTACTTCGTCATTGTCAAGTGTTATGATTGGGAGACAGCTGCTGATAAGCCCCTTACATCCAGTAGCTACCGGCTGTGACGTCACTGGTGCTGACGGCATCGCCATATATGGGCGTACGTTGACTCAGCGTTCGATGTCCCACTTCATCCGCGCGGTCGCTGGATCCCACGTTGTGTTGAGTTGCAGGCCACAGTTTTTATTTAGAATGCTATCGGTGATTTTTATTTCATGGGCTTCTTTAATTACACAGTCCCAGAAGCCGTTAGTGCGCGTCACGATAGATGTTCCATTAGATTTTATCCAGTATGCGTTTTCTAAAGCACGTTCAGCTAATGCAGATTTCTCGGCGCAGCATCAGCGATAAAACCTCTCATGCTCCTTCTTACGTTGTTTCACAGTGCGTACTGCTTGACCGACGTAAGACTGGTACTACTCGCCAAGTAACTTGTAGACACCAGGTGTTCTGCGACCTGCTGCGTCTTGAACTGTTGTTGATAATACGCCCTATTGTGAACCATTTCCTCCTGTTGTAATGCCCAGGGACCATCATAAATCGCGATGAGTTCAGAATAAAAGCGCCATTCCCGTTCGTCTCATTGCGTATTTCTCGTACCTACCTTCTGTGCTATACTGTAGCAGTTATTTCTATGTATGGCCCAAGTTTCATCGAGCTATGTTCAAATGGTTCAAATGGCTCTGAGCACTATGGGACTCAACTGTTGTGGTCATCAGTCCCCTAGAACTTAGAACTACTTAAACCTAACTAACCTAAGGACATCACACACACCCATGCCCGAGGCAGGATTCGAACCTGCGACCGTAGCAGCAGCGCGGCTCCAGACTGGAGCGCCTAGAACCGCACGACCACCGCGGCCGGCTCATCGAGCTATGTTACTTGGCATAAATACAGCACGCAAAAGTTAATTTACCCATACCATTGTAGTACTGTACTTTTTGTTATGATAATTTATGCGTGAAACTTGAGCCCCCGGTTAGACAGGGAATTTATCGAATATCTTACATTTCAAATGCGTTCATGTCGATCAGAGCAGTACTTGATACTGAAGTAAGTTGCGGTTCATAAAGACATATTCGCAGTTATGTCGCAAATGGCTCGTTTTCGGACTCATGTTTACTGGAATCCTTTTGCTGCCGTACACTTACACCTTTTCCAGCTATCGCCATTAATTGTGCTACACACTATACGTCGTTCACACCATTGACTACCCGAAGACACATGCATAGCCAATTTATTTATCACGTCTGAAATTTCGCTTCTACTTCCGACGCAACACCACAACTAATTCGACAATTTAGCAGTAACAGTTTTACTGTTTATGTGCCATCGGATGAGGGTGCGGTGTTCCCTCTATGATTTAGCAGCTCGAAGCCTTGTCAGAGGAGAATGAAGACCCTCTTCGATTTTTTTATGATTTTTTTTTCAGTTCCTGTTCGCGGTCGACACCGTTCACAATGTACAGCAGCGAGCGGCATCTGCATTGACACGGCGTCGGCCCGACCATCAATCAGCGACCTGTCGAAGGCTAAACGAATTAGTTGCGCAGCACGAAAGCACGCTTAATGAGTAATGACTTCCATTGCTTGCCGCCCGTTCGTCGCTAATTACAAGGCAGCGGCAAGTACAACGACTGCATTCTACTGTGTTCCATTCAAAACAGATACGCTGAAGGCCAGACAAAATAATTGGGCTTTATTGTTGAGGTAAAAATCACAAAAAATGAACCTGAGATTTTCGCAAAGAGTAGTAAATATTAACCTTTCTGATAAAATATGTTTCTCCATTGACAACAGAGAACAGTTTACTCAGTTAGGACGTAAAATGACACAATGATAGATGTGCAAGTTGGATGAAATTTCTATCTCACACTGAAATGAGAAGGAGAAACATGATAATGGATCACAGCCGAAGTAAGTGAAGTTATTTTAAGTTACGTATTTGAATAAATATTTACGTCGTAGCAAATGCAACATGGCTCGAAATTGCGTCACTTAATGAGCATGTTGACAGCTACTGAGCATTCATTGTATTATATTCTGCTCGATTCCTTGGACTCTTGTAATAGTCCCTTCATTTTATGTTAGTACCTGAGAATTTAGGTAGATTTTCCCTATTTCCTCTTTTATAATATTTGAAATTCGCAGAACAGAACTTGAATTTTCTCATTTTGAGAGTACTGAAGGGCGATCTATTTAACTGTTAAAAATTATTCAACAATCAAGATCGCATAAAATATTTCTTTATTTCTGATAATCGGTTTCAGCAGACATTGCCGTCATCTGCTGCTCTTAAAAATCCTTTTATTGCAGAATAAACATGTTTTACAACAAAAATATTTTTAAGGCCTGAAGATGACAGGAAAGTGTGTTGAAACCGATTGTCTTAAATAAAGAAATATTTTATGCTCTCTTGGCTGTTGACTGATTTTGAGCAGAATATATCGTCTGCAACTGAGTGAACGCTATAATGTTCACGACGAGTGAGTGTGTTAGATAGATCCTCAAATCTGCGTTCTTGGTTTCCGTTGATTGCGCTGTGACCGGAAACGGTATTCGTACCCAATTCGCAGTCAGGCACAAAATACTACCAGACTGATGATGTTAATATGGCTCAGCTACACGCAGCTGCACATTATTTCATGACTGGAACATCTTGATACAAACTGCTTATTTTGAACTGCTCTATACATCTACCTACGTGTGGTTGAGGTGTAATGTGATAAGGCGGGGTTCTTCGGGTCTTATTGAAATATTTAGAGCTTGATATTTTAGAAAACTCCTACCTTTCGAAAGTAGGTGGTGTATGTTTTGCCTCCTAACTTTTATAAAATACTTAAAGTGCTTCTATTTGTACGATATCGTTACAGAAAGTGGAGGGAGACTGGGGGGAGGGGGGCGTGGAAGTAACTGTTGCACAATTTCAGAACGACGTACTGGGATCTATTGCGAGGTTTGAGCCGGGTTTATTTTCGTGAAGCAAGTAAACACCTAGCGTCCATCAACAATGCTGCACTTTGGCATGGTCGCACCGCAACCGTGCCAGAATGACACAATAAGCTCAAAATATACTACAAGGTAACTGTGTTGTATATTTAGCCTCGGCTGCATAGATGCAGGGACACTCGTGAAGGCCGACCGAGGTGGCCGAGCGGTTCTAGGCGCTACAGTCTGGGACCGCGCGACCGCTACGGTCGCAGGTTCGAATCCTACCTCGGGCACGGATGTGTGTGATGTCCTTGGATTAGTTAGATTTAAGTAGTTCTAAATTCCAGGTGACTGATGACCTCAGAAGTTAAGTCCCATAGCGCTCAGAACCATTTGAACCATTTTGAACACCCGTGAAGAGCCTCGGCTGCATAGGTGCACCGATAATCGGAAATACACAGACGAAGGGGAACACCTTCTGGGAACTCATTGGCAGGAGCAGTACTCTGCTGGCGTTTTTTAAAAACGTTGATCGTCACAGTCATTAGTAGAGCCAGGGTTCTTACGTAATATCAACACGCAAATTACGTATACATTTATGTGATGGATATGGGTAGAACATGTAAGAAAATATTTAATAACCAGGAAAATATTTCATTAAATATTGGCACAAAACAATGTTTTCTACTGAAGTCAACTCCTGAGTTACGCCATGTTCTATTAGACGTAAAATAATGCAGTGCCAAGAAGAGTTGTCCGACTTAAACTAAAGGTGGTAGTCGTACACTCCTGGAAATGGAAAAAAGAACACATTGACACCGGTGTGTCAGACCCACCATACTTGCTCCGGACACTGCGAGAGGGCTGTACAAGCAATGATCACACGCACGGCACAGCGGACACACCAGGAACCGCGGTGTTGGCCGTCGAATGGCGCTAGCTGCGCAGCATTTGTGCACCGCCGCCGTCGGTGTCAGCCAGTTTGCCGTGGCATACGGAGCTCCATCGCAGTCTTTAATACTGGTAGCATGCCGCGACAGCGTGGACGTGAACCGTATGTGCAGTTGACGGACTTTGAGCGAGGGCGTATAGTGGGCATGCGGGAGGCCGGGTGGACGTACCGCCGAATTGCTCAACACGTGGGGCGTGGGGTCTCCACAGTACATCGATGTTGTCGCCAGTGGTCGGCGGAAGGTGCACGTGCCCGTCGACCTGGGACCGGACCGCAGCGACGCACGGGTGCACGCCAAGACCGTAGGATCCTACGCAGTGCCGTAGGGACCGCACCGCCACTTCCCAGCAAATTAGGGTCACTGTTGCTCCTGGGGTATCGGCGAGGACCATTCGCAACCGTCTCCATGAAGCTGGGCTACGGTCCCGCACACCGTTAGGCCGTCTTCCGCTCACGCCCCAACATCGTGCAGCCCGCCTCCAGTGGTGTCGCGACAGGCGTGAATGGAGGGACGAATGGAGACGTGTCGTCTTCAGCGATGAGAGTCGCTTCTGCCTTGGTGCCAATGATGGTCGTATGCGTGTTTGGCGCCGTGCAGGTGAGCGCCACAATCAGGACTGCATACGACCGAGGCACACAGGGCCAACACCCGGCGTCATGGTGTGTGGAGCGATCTCCTACACTGGCCGTACACCACTGGTGATCGTCGAGGGGACACTGAATAGTGCACGGTACATCCCAACCGTCATCGAACCCATCGTTCTACCATTCCTAGACCGGCAAGGGAACTTGCTGTTCCAACAGGACAATGCACGTCCGCATGTATCCCGTGCCACCCAACGTGGTCTAGAAGGTGTAAGTCAACTACCCTGGCCAGCAAGATCTCCGGATCTGTCCCCCATTGAGCATGTTTGGGACTGGATGAAGCGTCGTCTCACGCGGTCTGCACGTCCAGCACGAACGCTGGTCCAACTGAGGCGCCACGTGGAAATGGCATGGCAAGCCGTTCCACAGGACTACATCCAGCATCTCTACGATCGTCTCCATGGGAGAATAGCAGCCTGCATTGCTGCGAAAGGTGGATATACACTGTACTAGTGCCGACATTGTGTATGCTCTGTTGCCTGTGTCTATGTGCCTGTGGTTCTGTCAGTGTGATCATGTGATGTATCTGACCCCAGGAATGTGTCAATAAAGTTTCCCCTTGCTGGGACAATGAATTCACGGTGTTCTTATTTCAATTTCCAGGAGTGTATTTCTGCATTTGAAAGATGATGTCCATTCAAATTTCGAATCAGTCGCGTAAGAGTGGTTTTGCAGGAAGGCTTGCCAGGAAAATAGCCACTTTACATGATTTCAGGCAATCGTGGTCACGGGAATGTGTGTTCATAAGAAGCGGATAGCCACGTGGCACTACCTAGAAGGAAGACCATTGTTTTCGACGTTTGACTCTGCCGCATCGTAGGACATCTGCGGTAGTTTGCACCACACTGAGACAACGGACTGTTACAAATCTGATACTTCAAGAACAGCTCCGAGCCAGAATTCCTACAGCGTGCATCTCACTGACCCGAAACCACCGCCATTTTCGACTACAATGGTGTCAAGCGAGAGCTAATTGCAAGACAGGGTGGAGGTCTGTGGTGTTTCCTGATGTACGGTGGTTGTGCCTTCGTGCTAGTGATGGCCATTTGTTGCTTAGAAGACCAGTCGAGAGCCTGCGACCAGCCTGTCTGCGTGCTAGGCACACTGGGCCTACTACACCTGGAGTTTATGGTCTGGAGTGCGATTTCTTATGACAGCATGGTTGTACCACGCACCCTGCCTGCAAATTTGTGCATGAGTCTGGTGATTCGACCTGCTATATTGCCAATCAAGAACAACATTCCAAGACGTACTTTCCACAGGATAACGCTTGTCCACATACCACTGTTGTAAGCCATCATGCTCTACAGAGTGGCGATAACTTGCTTTGGCCAGCTCGATCACAACATCTTTCTCCAGTCGAACACCTACTGGTCATCATGAAATCCAGTGTCATCCACAACCAGCAGTAACCGTCCCTTTATTGATCGGCCGAGTGCATCCCACATACTGATATCCAGCACTGTTACAATACAATAAGGTTGCTTGCCTGCTTTCAACATTCTGACGTTTAATCTGGTTATTGATGTACTAGCATTTCACATTTGCAAAGCGTCATCTGGCCCTTTCATTAATCTGTGATCTTACAATGTTATGTTATGTTAACCGGGGACCTAGAAACGACGGAGAGGCTCTGTCCCCGCCGCAGCCGCAGTGGTCCACAACCCCACGACGACTACCGCAGTCCACTTCACACCTCCGCCGCCCCACACCGAACCCAGGGTTATTGTGCGGTTCGGCCCCCGGTAGACACCCCCCCCCCCCAGGGAACGTCTCTCACCAGACGAGTGTAACCCCCATGTTTGCGTGGTAGAGTAATGGGGTGGTAAACGCGTACTTGGACCTTGGAGAACTTATTTGCGCAGCAATCGCCGACATAGTGTAGCTGAGGCGGAATAAGGGGAGCCAGCCTGCATTTGGCGAGGCAGATGGAAAACCGCCTAAAAACCATCCACAGACTGGCCGGATCAC
The DNA here is from genome assembly GCF_023864275.1 of Schistocerca cancellata. Taxonomy (NCBI): domain Eukaryota; kingdom Metazoa; phylum Arthropoda; class Insecta; order Orthoptera; family Acrididae; genus Schistocerca; species Schistocerca cancellata. The sequence continues at coordinate 79,934,709 of NC_064628.1, forward strand.
CGGACCTCCACACAAATCCGCCGGGCGGATTCGTGCCGGGGACCGGCGCTCCTTCCCGCCCGGAAAGTCTTACAATGTTAAACACTTAAATATGTTACCTAGACAAATGTATTCCGGAAATTTCATTTCGGCACATTCATTACGTTTTGGTGTTGAGATTCTTTCTTTTGTCAGTGCATCTTCTTAATGAGCACTTAAATGTACGAGAAACGTAAGAAGTACGCTAAGAATACACATTTTACGTTACTTAATGATTGATTTTGGACGTCAATATAGCGCTAAGAAAAGAAATTTATTTTCGCTGATATCCATTTTTCAACGTGTGCTAACTTATTAAAACAGGGTTTTTACTTTTGCTTATTTATTTTATTTATTTATTTATTTATTTACATGTCAAGTTCCGTAGGACCAAATTGAGGACAAAATCTCCAAGGTCATGGAACGTGTCAGTACATGAAATTACAACATAAAAGTAATAACAGATAAAAATAAATGTTCATGAACCTGAAAGAAAATCAGTCCATAAGTTTAAGCAAACGCTATCAGCATTACAATGAGAATCAGTTTAGTTTTTCAAGGAACTCCTCGACAGAGTAGAGGGAGTGACCCATGAAGAAACTCTTCAGTTTCGATTTGAAAGCGCGTGGATTACGGCTAAGATTTTTGAATTCGAGTGGCGGCTTATTGAAAATAGATGCAGCAGTATAATGCACACCTTTCTGCACAAGAGTTAAGGAAGTCCGATCCAAATGGATCACAGAGGAGTATTTCAGACGTCAATCTCGGAAAGGCATTTGCTGAGAAATTTATTTCCAGTAGAAACTAAATTTTTATTTAATTCACCAGCAATGCTCAGAAAATGGTTGTTAAATGCTGTACATATATCTGATTTATCAGTAACAGAAATATTATTAATGGGAACTGACTTTATATCATCAACCTTGTGCTGCTGACCAGACACTTCTTTCGCAACTGACTATATGGCTTTCATTTTATCCTGTGAATTAGCTATTCTATTTGCATACCACATACGTTTTGCCTTGCTAATAACATTTTTAAGCACCTTACAATACTGTTTGTAATGGGCCACCGTAGCTTGATTGTGACTACTTCTAACATTTTGATATAAGTCCCGCTTTGTTCTACATGATATCATTATCCCACTAGTCAGCCAACCGGGCTGTCCATTACTGCTAGTACCCCGTTTAGAATGTTCTAATGGAAAGCAACTCTCAAAGAGCATGAGAAATGTGTTATGGAAAGCATTGTATTTATCATCTATATTATCGGCACTATAAACATCTTGCCACTCTTGTTCCTTGACAAGTTTTGAAAAACTCTCTATTGCTGTTGGGTTAACTGTCCTACGTAGTTTGTAATTAAATACGACGTTGGTTTGAATACAAAAACCTTTTAATATTAAAATTTGTGCATCATGGTCTGAAAGGCCATTGACCCTTTTACTAACAGAATGCCCATCTAGTAATGAAGAATGAATAAAAATATTGTCTATGACTGTGCTACTATTCCCCTGCAGCATAGTTGGAAAAAACACAGTTTGCATCAGATTATATGAATTTACGAGATCTACCAACATCCTTTTCCTTTCACAGTCATGTACAAAATTAATATTGAAGTCACCACATATAATTACTTTCTGGTACTTCCTACAAAGTGAATCAAGAACCCTCTCTAGCTTACGCAAAAATACTCTGAAGTCGGAGTTATGGGACCTATAAACAACAGCAATTAGAAGTTTAGTTTCACTAAATTCAACTAATGCTGCACAACTTTCAAATATCTGTTCAGTGCAGTGTCGTGATACGTCTATGAACCCAAATGAAATACTGTTTTTTACGTACAGAGCCACTCCCCCACCTCGCAAGGAACTCCTTGAGAAACAGCCAGCTAATCTGTAGCCTGGTAAAGGAAGCCTCTGAATTATCAAATTATTTAAGTGGTGCTCTGATATACCAATAATTTCAAAGTTAACATCTATTAGCATTTCACTAACTTTATCTCTAATACCTCTTATATTTTGATGAAATATGCTAATTACTTCTCTACTTGGAAACATAACATCCTCTGGAGGTGAGCCCTTAGTTAGAGGCACTTCCTTTAAGCAGGTATACCTATCAGCTGACTTCAGTCTAAAAAAGGTGCAGCTCTAACACCAACTACTACAGGAATTTTTCCATGAGTGATACCACTACCACCACCACCACCCACTACACTGTCACCTATAAGCTTAGCCAGCCTCCCCTTCCCATACCTATTGAGGTGCAGGCCATGGCTAGTGAAACACCATCTACTGATTGACCTAACTGGCACCACTGAGGTGTGCTCCATGCCCTCCGCCATCAGTGCCCTCCCCAGCCCCACATTAACGCGCCTAACAGCCGCATTAAGGTGAGGCCGATCATGACGCTGAAACAGTTGCACGAAATGCACATTAGTGCCACCAGTTTGAGTAGCTATCTTAACCAAGTCACCCCTGACACCATATTCCCCGTCCCTATCGAGACTGTTCCCTGCTCCACCCACTATCACTACCTGATCCTCTTTCGTAAAATTCTTACATAACTCCCCTATGCTTTCAGTCACCTGAGCCAATCCTGCACTAGGCTTCACAATGCTGGTGACCTGGTACTCACTCCCCAACACTTCCTGCAACTACTGGCCCACACCTCTACCGTGAGAACTACCTAGCAGCAGAACCTTCTTTCTGCTAGACTTTGCAACTAACCTAGGCCTCCTAATTGCAGAGGACTGCTGCAAGTTACCTACATCTATGGCTACACGAGGCTCCTCTCCACTCAAACCTTTAGAGTTAACTGTGTACGTGATGTAACATCACGTTGGTTAGTAGTTGTATGAAACAATTACGTGTACTGAATATGAAGCTTCTGTGTTTGAAGTCCCTATGTGCCTTATTACTTACGTTATATTCAGTCCTTACGAGCACAACACATCTGTCATATATGAATAACCTTAACTGCTGTGTATATTTTATACATAATCTGAATACTTAGATTTCTAATGCAAAACACTTGCACAACCACTGAACTAAATAATATCAGAATTTAGGCCAAACCAATTACTGTTTCACCGCATGTAATTGTGAATAGGCAATCACTGTTCCCTAAGCGTCTAAAAGAATGTTCAACTTTGACCCTAATTTTCTTGTAAAAGGCTGAAATAAATCAGGCTGCTATTGCCGTTAGTTAAATAAATCTTATAAATCTTTCCAGGTGCATTGCAAGAGCGCTAAACACCAGCATAATACAGAGTTAACTGTCGGAACTCACGAACTGCAGTGCGAGTACGAATTGATTTCCTTTAAAAACTATTGAAAAGCAAGTGGTATGCGGTGGCTCAGTGTCGAACAATGTGTAGTCTTTTAAGTTATTTTTCTGTACTCTTAAACCAGATTAAAGAATGCAAACAGATATATTTTATAATGGTTGTACTTTCCATTACTCCTGCGTAGTGACACGTTTTCTGATAAGACTTCTTTCTGTGTATTCTGTCACAAACAATTTTGTTTTTAGTTTGTGTATTCTCTTTCTCTTAATAGCGATTCGAGTTTTAATAATGTCAAAGATACTGATGCGAATACAGTTCGATTTTACACAGAGTACGCGAAGGAACTTCTCCCCCTCCTTGCAGCTGTGTACCGTAGGTCTCTAGAAGAGCGTAGCGTTCCGAAGGATTGGAAAAGGGCACAGGTCATCCCCATTTTCAAGAAGGGACGTCGAACAGATGTGCTTCTAGACCTATACCTCTAACGTCAATCAGCTGATGAATTTTGGAACACTTATTATGTTCGAGTATAATGACTTTTCTGGAGACTAGAAGTCGACTCTGCAGGAATCAGCATGGGTTTCGAAAAAGACAATCGTGTGTAACCCAGATCGCGCTATTCGTCCACGAGACTCAGTATCTGGAACGAATTGACGTATGGTGCAGGGAATGGCAACTGAATCTCAATGTAGACAAGTGTAATGCACTGCGAGTACACACAAAGAAAGATCCTTTATCATTTTGCCACAATATAGCAGGTCAGCAACTGGAAGCAGTTAATTCCATAAATTATCTGGGAGTAGGCATTAAGGGTGATTTAAAATGGAATGCCCATATAAAATTAATCGTCGGTAACGCAGATGCCAGACTAAGATTCATTGGAAGAATCCTTATGGAATGCAATCCGAAAACAAAGGAAGTCGGTTACAGTACACTTGTTCGCCCACTGCTTGAATACTGCTCACCGGTGTGGGATCCGTACCAGATAGGGTTAATAGAAGAGATAGAGAAGATCCAACGGAGAGCAGCGCGCTTCGTTACGGAATCATTTAGTAATCGCGAAAGCGTTACGGAGATAACAGGTAAACTCCAGTGGAAGACTCTGCAAGAGAGACGCTCAGTAGATCGGCACGGGCTTTTGTTGAAGTTTCGAGAACATACCTTCACCGAGGAATCAAGCAGTATATTGCTCTCTCCTACGTATATCTCGCGAAGAGACCATGAGGATAAAATCAGAGAGATTAGAGCCCATACAGAGGCATACCAATAATCTTTCTTTCCACAAACAATACGAGACTGAAATAGAGGGGAGAATCGATAGACGTACTCAAAGTACCCTCCGCCACACACCGTCACATGGCTTGCAGAGTATGGATGTAGATGTAGATATGACTTCTTCCCTCTCTACTGTAATTTTTGTGATTTTTCTTCTGTAGGTGTTTGTGCTGAGTAAATGAAGATGCTTGGCCCTGGTTGTCGTTCATTTGGATATGGTTGTGAAATTTATCTCTGAAAAGACTGAATTTCAACTGCAGATTACGCATTGCACAGCAACACTTTCGCAACGTGCTCCATACCAGCCGACTGGAGATTTTGTCTACAGGTAGAAGCGCTCTAAAAGAGTGTCGATACATCACGAGAAAAACAATTTATCGTCGTCCATAATGCTACAGAGTTAGACTTTCTAAGTTATAGATCGTTTTGGTAACACAAATCTTTTAATGAAGGTAATATGTAACCGTTCTCACCCCACTACTGAAGATCTTGTGCCGGTAAAAGAGGTCTGTCACAGCGTAACGCTCAATTTAGATTATCACTGATAAAATAAAAGACGTTCCTGCCTTTATTCTAACGGTTATACACAAAAAAAAGTTTACTAAAATGGGTGTGGGGTACTATTTGTTCCTTACATAGGTTGCCATTCTTCTTAAACATACCTCTTTCATCAAGTGACACTGATTTGTTTAGCACTCGGATTTTTGAATAGATGGGAATGAAAATCTATACGTCTCCTTACTTTATCCGTTGTCTGTCTTATCATCGCTCACTCAATGTGCAGAGTTAATCGAAATCGTGCAACAGTTGCTGATTAAGCACTGGCGAAGTTGACAGGCACACATTAAAACGCTTAACGGTAAACTCTATGGTATGGCTACGATTACATACTGCGAAAAAATTCGTGAGGATTTATGATGTATAACGGAAGTAAGTACATCCTTTGTAATCCTTTGTGACAGTAAACTCTGTTAGGAATTTTGTGACTCTGATTATTGAACTTTACGAGGGAAAACACGTGTAAGGGGCAGTTACACCATCTGTGATCATATATGATCGAAATGGACGTTTACTACAATGAAATTCCCCTACTACACAAAACACAGTGGAAACACCGTGGACAAATATTGATGCTATGCGAACCATTACACACACTGTCACAGAAAATATTAATGCACTCCGGTAACCTAGTGAACACCAAATACCTCTATGGAAGATTTATGACATGATTCTCAAGAATTGCTAAGGAATGAATAATAAAAATCTGCGCCAAATAATCAGTCACACGGCAGAAAAGTGGAAACTACTTTACACGACGCCAGTGCAAGAAGAGTCCTTTGATTACGGGGAGTCACAAAGGATGGAAACCTAAGTGCGTTACATGCAAAAAAATTATTCGCTTTACTGAGTAATTTCAGCACTAAGTAATTTGAGAAGGTAATTAGGCACAGACAATTTCGATAAAAGTTGACAGACAAAATCATTACCATTTATGTAGGGGTTCGTTACATTCAGGATTTAGGCCAATCTAGCAGGAAGGCTTCCTACGTGGCGGTCGGTATCATACAAAGGACAAATTCGGCTTATGCTACGTGTAGCATTAAAAACGCGATGAAATGATGGGAACCGCACGTGAATATATGGAGAAAAATTGATGAAGGCGGTTAATTAATAGAGTGGTTAAGGAAATTAAGACTAGTAGTAACCAGAAAGGCGCCTGTTACTCTTGTTACACGAAATCTGATACACGCGATCAATTTCGCGCGCTACGAAACACTTGCGGTCCGCAAATTAGCGAGCATTATTAGGCGTGGGGCTGAATGTGAACTTAGCCGAAACGATTATGCTGAGGCCACGTGCCGGCCGGCCGATGTGGCCGAGCGGTTCAAGGCGCTTCAGTCTGGAACCACGCGACCGCTACGGTCGCAGGTTCGAATCCTGCCTCGAGCATGGATGTGTGTGATGTCCTTAGGTTAGTCAGGTTTAAGTAGTTCTACGTTCTAGGGGATTGATGACCTCAGATGTCCCATAGAGCTCAGAGTCATTTGAAGCATTTGAGCCACGTGCCGGCTTATCGGCGATATCGACTTTGATAGTGGCCTCTCATCTTCGACCGCAGGGCTTGGAAACGAATGTGTCCCCCTCTGGTGAGTGGAAGGGGGGGGGGGGAGTACGTGGCGAACTGGGGGTTGGTTTGTCTTTGGTCTTGGCAGTATGGGCTGTGGAGCGGAATCAAAAACAAGTTTTCTCGCAGCGTCCAGTCGGTCGGTGTAATAGATAAAAAGGCTCTCAGCATCGTGGCTGAAGGAAGCTTGCAGTCATCGTTTGGCATCTTGGAGGAGCGTGAAGTTAGTTACGAAAGAGAGGTACCGGGATTTCACAGGTGTGCTCACCGTGACGGACGGGTGTTTTCCTGCTGTGTTCTGTTCCTGGCTATTGCCGTTTACATGGTGGCAGACTACAGTGCGTTTCCTGTGGTTAAGTGTGCGAGCTGACATTAAGGTCTGTTAAATTTTGCTTCTGTGAGACTTTAAAGTTGTGTACTGGAACCATTGCTCTGATACGCCGTGCGTCTGAATTTTATTTATCTGGTTGGATTATTTTACAGGCCTGCAACAGATGTCAAGCGTTCTTGAAAGGAGGAGACCACTATAAATCGGCTTGGTGTTTAAACGAACTTCAAATTTTATTTCTCGTGCATGTCTGAGGCTTAGTAATCAGTGTGATTACTCCCTGCTATTCACAATAAAGTACCTGGCGGATCCAGAATGAGATTTTCACTCTGCAGCGGAGTGTGCGCTGATATGAAACTTCCTGGCAGATTAAAACTGTGTGCCCGACCGAGACTCGAACTCGGGACCTTTGCTTTTCGCGGGCAAGTGCTCTACCAACTGAGCTACCGAAGCACGACTCACGCCCGGTACTCACAGCTTTACTTCTGCAAGTACCTCGTCTCCTACCTTCCAAACTTTACAGAAGCTCTCCTGCGAACCATGCAGAACTAGCACTCCTGAAAGAAAGGATATTGCGGAGACATGGCTTAGCCACAGCCTGGGGGATGTTTCCAGAATGAGATTTTCACTCTGCAGCGGAGTGTGCGCTGATATGAAACTTCCTGGCAGATTAAAACTGTGTGCCCGACCCCCAGGCTGTGGCTAAGCCATGTCTCCGCAATATCCTTTCTTTCAGGAGTGCTAGTTCTGCATGGTTCGCAGGAGAGCTTCTGTAAAGTTTGGAAGGTAGGAGACGAGGTACTGGCAGAAGTAAAGCTGTGAGTACCGGGCATGAGTCGTGCTTCGGTAGCTCAGTTGGACCTCCTCATTCGCTCCGGCTCTGAGATTCGGGATGTCCTCGAATTGATTACCCGTTATGGGGCTGCCGCTGGCAGTGCCATGAATGTCGCCAAATCTTCTGCAATGCACATTGGACGAGGCCTCCAGGAGGGTGAAGTGGCACCACTGCCGCTTGTGCGGACTTTCCGGTACCTGGGCATTACCTTTACCCCCACGGTCACACGCACGGCGCCAACGAATTTCCGTCGCCTGTTACACGTCATCCGCAACGACGTCCGCCAGAACCTCTTGCGCCGCCAGGACACACTTCAACGGGTTGCGTTTATTAATCTTTATGTGGCATCAAAAGTGGTTCACATCGCGCAAGTTCTCCCTCTGCCAACTGCAATTGGGCGCAACCTTCAGGCGGCTTTTGGCTATTATCTCACGGCTGGTTCAATGTTCAAAGTCCGTTATGAGACACTTACCCTGCCCTCACGGTATGGTGGCGTCGGGCTCGTCAATGTCCGTATGCGAGCTGCAGCCTTGTACATGAGTACCATGAGAAAACAGTGGATGGGCCAGGGTACAACTCTAACACGCAGCTTGCTTGAGGTCCTCCTACCTGCTTCCACCTCACCACCGGTGTCTGTCGGCCATATCGTGCCTCATTTGTCCCATATTTCGACCTTTTTCGTCGACTACAGTTACATACATATCAGTCTCCCAGATACTCGCCCACCCAGGACTAAGGATTTTTACAGCCTGCTGCTGCGCTGTGTTCTCCGGAATGTGATGGAGACCAAACACCCCTCCATCCAGTGGCCCATAGTGTGGACTACCGTCCACCAGCCCTTCCTCCCTACGAACGTCCGGGCACTGTGGTATCACATAGTCAACAGGAAATTTGCCACGAAGCAGCGCCTGCACGACATTGGCTTGTCAGAATCCCCTCTTTGTCTTCTTTGCCAGCAACTGGACACTGATGAACACCGTCTGACATGCGCCTCATCGCGAGATGTATGGCGCTTCGTGCAGCAAATCATTGCCTGCTATCTCCGGGTGCCACCAGACACGTCGAGCCTCGAATGTTTCTATACCCGGAGGACCGACATTTTCCCGCCGCCAAAAGTCATGCTATTACGTGGGTCAAAGGGTGGGCGGTCGCTTATCTCTTTCATGAGGGACCTAAATCCCGCCTCGACTTCTGGACCTATTTACGAACAGCCCATGCAGCTCTCGAAAACACGCCACGTTACCGAACATTATTTGCTAACTATCTTCGAGCGGTCTTTGTTAGACCTCCACTGAGTTGGGGGGTGCCTGGCACAGAGGGCACCCACCCCTCCTCCCCCGGCGGTGTCTGAGTTTCAACCGCCGACGATCTATTCTACGTCTGACCTCCGCGGATGGGAGAGCGCGTCGCAGATTGCGCAGATTTTATTTCTTTTTGCTTTTCCTTTTTCCTTTCTTTTTCTTTACCCAGAATTTATATTTCATTTTCTCTTTCGCATATGTGTTCCCATAATTTCATGCTATTAGTGAATGTTACAAAAACACATGCAAATAAATAAATAACAAAGCCTTCCACTACTGTTGATTCCTGTTTCTCCCACTTCCCTAAGCACCACAGGCTCGGTGGTGGTGAGGGGGACACTGTGGCCAGGCCTCAGGTTTCGACCCCTGCCCACTTTGCCCCCCGAGCCCCCAACGGTCCACAAAAAAAAAAAAAAAAAAAAAAAAAAAAAAAAAAAAAAAAAAAAAAAAAAAGTTGGTAGAGCACTTGTCCGCGAAAAAAAAAGGTTGGTAGAGCACTTGCCCGCGAAAGGCAAAGGTCCCGAGTTCGAGTCTCGGTCGGGCACACAGTTTTAATCTGCCAGGAAGTTTTACCTGGCGGATGTTTGAATTGTTCACTGTCTCAAGTAGAAATCTACGGATACCAGTCAGTGAATGCTGGCTCCGTTTTAGCTGGTCCAAAGGAGGGAATCTTTCTACACGCTGGCCGGCCGATGTGGCCGTGCGGTTCGAGGCGCTTCAGTCTGGAACCGCGTGACCGCTACGGTCGCAGGTTCTAATCCTGCCTCGAGCATGGATGTGTGTGATGTCTTTAGGTTAGTTAGGTTTAAGTAGTTCCAAGTTCTAGGGGACTGATGACCACAGATGTTAAGTTCCATAGTGCTCAGAGCCACTTGGACCAGCCTACACGCCGGGCAGGGGGCCTGAAGATGGCGTAATATGCCGCCGAAACTGGTAGCCCAAAAAAATAACAATCTGGAAATTTGGACTGCCGAAAAGTGTTTGATTTTAGATTCTGTACTGAACAGCCGTGGTCTCGCAACCGTCTGTGAAAAGATGGACATACATGAGTACTGTTCATCAATCTTGGATCATTTCCAAGCAGGCCTGATAGGAGAGGCAGAGAATATCCAGCGAAGAATTGTGCATTTCGTCGTGGGAGCGTTACAGAGATGATCAAGAAACTCCAGTTGCAGACATTACAAGAGAGACGTCGTGCATCTCTGAGAGTTGTGCTGTCGAAATTTCTCGGGAGTGCATTCCTGGAAGGATCGGACAACAAATGAATTCCTCCAACATACGCATCTCGAAATGACTTCAGCCAGAAAACTGGAGAAATTAGAGCTAGTACAGATGATCACCACCAGTCATTCTTTCCACGCGCCATTCGCGAATGAAACACGAAAGGGGTGATCTGCTAGTGGTAGCAGAAGTATCCTCCTGCACACACCGTCTGGTGTGCTTGCGAGGTACTGATAGAGATGTAGATGGGGTCGGAATCCACGTTAAACGGTGCCTGTGCCCCAGTAGGATTGCCGGGGAGGGTAAAGGCCGGGTCTGCCGGAGCTCTACTTTGCCGCGTGCCTTACGACCATGAGCCGCAGCTGACAGGCCGCGCCGTTCAGATGTTTGTTAACTGCATTGTGTCAGTCTGACAGAGGGCCGCGGGCACCGCCCACTGACCTGCCGTCGCGGCTTACATCAGGCGCTCTCAAAATAGAGACGGCAGCTGTGTTGTGCCTCCGGACGCAGTTGTCGCTATGTCCTTGCCCTGACGACTGAGGCAGCAGTGACAGGAGGCAGATCTGTAGTATTGGTGATTTCATAGAGCACACGGTGGAACTGACGGAAACAGAAAAGCTTATCGAAGAGTTGGGGAAGAGCAATTTCTTTTACAACACAGGTATGCAGATTATTAGACCATGTTGAAGAAGGCCATGTCATGGAGGAATACAGCTGATAAACTCCATCAAAATGGTAAATATTTTTCCAAAGATTTTAACTTTTACACGTGCGGTATGTTGAATAAAGTGTCGTGAAGTACATTATTAAGTACTGGATATCAGTTAGTGCATATTACAACTTATAGGGCCTGAATTACAAATACTGCAAGTACATAAGAAACAATCTGATCAAAATGGAAAGCAACACGTAGAAAAATGAAAGAGAAAGAACTTTTACTTTTGTTGAAAACGGACTTCATCTAAGCCAATTACACTACTGGCCATTAAAATTGCTGCATCAAGAAGAAATGCAGATGATAAACAGGTATTCATTGGACAAAAATATTATACTAGAACTGACATGGGATTACAAAAAAATGGTTCAAATGGCTCTGAGCACTATGGGACTTAACATCGGAGGTCATTAGTCTCCTAGAAATTAGAACTATTTAAACCTAACTAACCTAAGGACATTACACACATCCATGCCCGAGGCAGGATTCGAACCTGCGACCGTAGCAGTCGCGCGGTTCAAGAGTGAACCGCCTAGAACCGTTCGGCCACCACGGCCGGCCATGTGATTACATTTTCACGCAATTTGGGTCCATAGATCCTGAGAAATCAGTACCCAAAACAACCACCTCTGGCCGTAATAACGGCCTTCATACGCCCGGGCATTGAGTCAAACAGAGCTTGAATGGCGTGTATACGTACAGCTGCCCAAGCAGCTTCAACAAGATACCACAGTTCATCAAGAGTTGTGACTGACGTATTGTGACGTGCCAGTTGCTCGGCCACCATTGACCAGACGTTTTCAATTGGTGAGAGATACGGAGAATGTGCTCGCCAGGGCAGCAGTCGAACATTTACTGTATCCAGAGAGGCCCGTACAGGACCTGCAACATGCGGTCGTGCATTATCCTGCTGATACGTAGGGTTTCACAGGGATCAAATGAAGGGTAGAGCCACGGGTCGCAACACATCTTAAATGTAACGTCCACTGTTCAAAGTGCCTTCAGTGCGAACAAGAGGTGCCCGAAACGTGTAACCAATGGCTCCCCATACCAGCACGCCGGGTGATACGCCAGAATGGCGATGACGAATACACGCTTCCAATGTGCGTTTACCGCGATGTCACCAGAAACGGATGCGACAATCATGATGTTGTAAACAGAACCTGGATTCATCCGAAAAAATGACGTTTTGCCATTCTTGCTCCCAGGTTCGTCGTAGAGTACACCAACGTAGACGCTACTGTCTGTGATGCAGCTGAAGGGTAACCGCAGCCATGGCCTCCGAGCTGATAGTCCATGCTACTGCGAACGTCAACGAACTGTTCGTGCACATGGTTGTTGTCTTGCAAACGTCCCCATCTGTTGACTAAGGGATCGAGACGTGGCTGCACAATCCGTTACAGCCATGAGGGTAACATGCCTGTCATCTCGACTGCTAGTGATACAAGGTCGTTGTGATCCTGCACGGCGTTCCGTATTACCCTTCTGAACCCACCGATTCCATATTTTGCTAACAGTCATTGGATCGCGACCAACGCGAGCAGCAATGTCCCAATACGATGAACCGCATTCGCGATAGGCTACAATCCAACCTTTGTCAAAGTCGGAAACGTGATGGTACGCATTTTAACTGAGGTTTGTGTATGAGAAATCGGTTGGAAACTTTCCTCGTGTCAGCACGTTGTAGGTGTCCCCGCGGCGCCAACCTTGTGTGAATGCTCTGAAAAGCTAATCATTTGCATATCACAGCATCTTCTTCCTGTCGGTTAAATTTCGCGTCTGTAGCACATCTTCGTGGTGTAGCAATTTTAATGGCCAGTACTGTACGTGTATCATTTAAATGAAAATTGTCTTTCTTAAGACTGAGTTGCAGGCTACTTGCACATGGCTTTCGTTTCAATCTTCAAAACCATGTTAGTATCTGAGCTATATTTAGTGTGCAGCAATGTTTCACCTAAATGCATTAGGCATAAAGGACCCACCTTCTTTCACAACAAACCCTTTAAATTTTATTCCACAGACTACTTCAAAATTAAATATCTCAGTAACTATTACCAACGTAAAATAAAACAGACACTTCATTATGAAGCTGTGGCTTGAAACTATAACATAGGACAAAAATCAGTTTTGTGGCCAATTCATTTCCTCATAACTGAATGACAATTATTATTACCAAGAGAACACACGAATTCCAAAGAAGTCGTTTTCAACAGGAATAGGAGATTCTCTACCGAAAAACTAAAAACAGGCGTTAATGTGTTTTTTGCGCTATTTGCATACGATATATTTTACAGCAAATATAAATGAAAACTCACTTTTCTAAAGCATTCCTATCTGCAGCTTCGTGGGAACTGTTGGTTACGTCCCGTGAAGCAAAGCTGCAGCCATCCGTCACGTCATCAGCCATTCCACCAGGCCACGTTTTGTCTGGCCAAATGGACATGCAAATTTCCAAAGTGGTGTCCAGTTGAAAAACGCATCAGGACACTGAGCCGTACGAAATATGAAGAAACAGATATGGAAGTCATGCTCGCCAGGTGACTCAGATGGGAGCGGATCCCCTCAGGATTTTCATATCTTCACCAGTTTCCAAGAAAGCATGTGCACCCTCACAATACGTCCACTTGTACAAGGCCTTAGAGGCGGAGTGCTGCATTGAATTTCATGTTACAGAAAATAAATCGTAGCGAATGAAATAAAAACATTTCCATTTATAGTATTAAATCCTAGAGAGAGAGGCGTTGTTCCATCGAGAAAGAAATAAACACTGTTAGTCTCTTTGGCAAATAATGTTGCCAATCTTATGTTTCGAGATGTCTATGAGTGATGCAATGGTTCTCTGTATTAAAGAGGCAGAGTGTGAGCTACACTATCCACCGCTATTTCAATGTCCAACGAGTTACTGTTTTAGCACAGATCGGAATTAAATGCCTCATACTACTGATTAAACAGCATCAAGCTGTCTTTGTTCGTGTCATAATTGTTTAACAAGGATTTTAAACAGGAAAGGTATTAGCAGCCCCCTTAACCTAACTATCATTGATCACCGTCAATCACTGTTTACTGAGCATCATTGATCATTGACCACCATTGATAACTGACCACCAGGTGATCACTGATCATCATTCATCATTGATCATAATTAATCACTGATCATCATTCATCACTGATTATCATTCATCACTGATACTCATTCATTACTGACAATCATTGTTCATTGACCATCTTTGATCATTGGCTACCATTGATCTCTGGCTATCACAGATCACTGGCTATCACTGACCACTGGCTATCACCAACCACTGACTATCACCGACTACTGGCTATCACCAAGCACTGGCTACCACCCATCACTGGCTACCACCCATCACTGGCTACCACCCATCACTGGCTATCACCCATCTCTGGCTATCACCCATCTCTGGCTATCACCCATCTCTGGCTATCACCCATCTCTGGGAACCACCCATCTCTGGCTATCACCCATCTCTGGCTACCACCCATCTCTGGCTACCACCCATCTCTGGCTACCACCCATATCTGGCTATCACCTATCTCTGGCTATCACCCATCTCTGGCTATCACCCATCACTGGCTATCACCGACGTCTGGCTATCATCCATCTCTGGCTATCACCCATCTCTGGCTATCACCTATCTCTGGCTATCACTGACCACTAGCTATCACCAATCACTGGCTATCACATATCTCTATCACCCATCACTGGCTATCACCCATCTCTGGCTATCACCCATCTCTACCTATCACCCATGTCTGGCTATCACCCATCTCTGGCTATCACCCATCTCTGGCTATCATCCATCTCTGGCTATCACCCATCTCTGGCTATCACCCATCTCTGACTATCACTGACCACTAGCTATCACCAATCACTGACTACCACTGATCATTACCTATCACTGATCACTGGCTATCATTGATAACCGACCATCGCTGATCACTTACCATGACTGATCACTGACCGTCATTGTCCATTTTCTGACACTGATGCAATGAAATTTTGTTTCAGTTGCGTGAGAAATGGACTGAAGAAGATTTGAAAATGTCTCAATCTTGGACCATAATCCAGCAGCGCCTAATGTTGAATGCAAAAACAGCCACACCGGATTATGTCAGGGGAGAACAAAATGTGAGCACACACGCTTCCAGCCAGATTCGGTGAGTAAATATGTAAAACAACGGCATTCATATACTCTCTTACTTTTAATTAACAAAATATTAATAAAAATTTTCAGTTTCATACCACAGTTCTACTTTTTCTAGTGTTGGTTACAAAAATACATCAGGTTTTTTCAGGAGAGAGAATGCGTGCACTTCAACTTCTCATTAGACACTGCGAGTATGAGTGTAAAGTAACAATATTTATTTAGTCTCTTACCATCACTTAACGGAGATATTAATGAGATATTATTCTCAAATTCAGACCGTATTACAGTTGTGTCTAAAATGATTCGTCAGGTTTTGGCAGATGTACGGAAGATGAGGTTCTAGAGTCATGCACTTTAACTTCCCATCTAACTTGCTTCTCAGAGACTGGGACAACTGTGTCGAAAGAAGAGTGACGAAGACGTTAAAAACTTTATATTTGTGACAGCAGAGGCAGCAAAAGAAGATGAGTACAACGAGGGAAATGATGATGATTGCGATGAAGAAGAAGGAGAAGAAGAAGAGGATAATGTTCACAATTGGAAGATGGTCTCCAACAAACTGATAGCAGATAACAACCCCAATGAACTGGTAGAGCGATTAGTATACAGAATTTTTCAAAATCGGTACACAGGTTTTAATGCTTTGTAGCATTTATTACAGTCAACTCACAATTGTAGATAACACATCATATTAAAGAGCAGCTCGAATAGCTTTCCTTACAAGTGTTCAGTATGAGCACCATTCGTCACACGGTACACGTCGGTCAGTGTGTCCGGACCAATAGTTCCAACAACTGCTTCATCCTTGTTTCTGAAGTCGGTTATGGTCCCCTAAACCTAAAATCCAACGGTCGGGTACGTCATTCAACCAATCTCATACTGAGTTATGCTGGTGCGGCGGCAAGCCATCTTTCATCCAAATAAATATCTGAGGATCAACTTCCTCCGTTTGAGACAAGAGCCATAGTTCTAGCACGATCAACATAAGAAACACCAGTTGAGGGTGCTTTATCGAAAAAGAAAAGTCCATAAGCTTTATACTCGGATGTGCCACAAAAACATTCGGTTCTGGAGAGTCTCGTTGCAGCTGCACCATATCGTGGGATTTACAGAACCCCAGAAGAGCAAATTATGTGTGTTCACATTTCCCCTTACGTGAAGTGTCGGTTCATAACTGAAGACGACACGATCCAGAAAACCATCATGCAGTAACATTTCGTTTGCAAAGTTGGCACTTTCGCACTTGATGTGTGCTGTGTGGCGAATGGTACTGACATTGTACGCTCGTAAGAAAGAACTGAATTTCTGTTTCGTTTGTTATATTATATCTGTTGTAAGTTGAATGTAATAAATGTTACAAAGCCTTAAAACCAAGATATTCATTTTGAAACACACTGTACTTGCTGGCTTTGAAAGCAGTGGCCAATAATTCACATGATAATGAAATACTGTTTATTGAAAATGGATTTCTAGAAGTGTCGATTATATCTGAAACTGGAAGGAAAAACAAAGTGAAGTTGTGTATGACAACATTATGTTATACCTAGATTCAGTAGGCTATTGAAGGTGAAAACGTGTCGTTCTTGTCGTGAAATGTTGAGAGCTTCACAGGATGCTCGTCTATGCAAAATTTATTTCCAAGAAGAGCTGTGAGTGCTATTTTTTCTGTGCAGACGTATCGCTGTTGGCATTAAATGTACACTTTCCCTTTCCTCAAGTGCTCTGTGTCAGATTTCGTTTTAGCTACAGTAAGAGTATTTGTCTTAATAAAATCATTAATGATGATCACTTTTGACGTATAGAGTGCTTACGTTTTTGTACTTCATTTTAACTGTGAGGAGTAAATCAATGTTCTTAAAAGAATAAAATTAGTTGTTTTGTAGGACTAGACTTAGGTATAACACACTTGTGTAACTCAGATGAGTGATGTGTAACATAAAGGTCGCATCAGTAGTGCCAATATGCAAGATGCGAGTATTATAACAAGTAATACAGACAATTTAGCTGTGAAAACATTTAATTTGAAACTTAATTGTGCTTGTAAAGTGTGAGAAATCTTATACATATTTAAATTTTCTTTCGACTCAATTTTCTTTGGACATGTCGCTATCTCTCACTCTGTCTCTGTTCGTCTCTCATATATACAGGGTGCTCCATTGATCGTGACCGGGCCAAATATCTCACGAAATAAGCGTCAAACGAAAAGACTACAAAGAATGAAACTTGTCTAGCTTGAAGGGGTAAACCAGATGGATCTATGGTTGGTCCGCTAGATGACGCCGCCATAGGTCAAACGGATATCAACTGCGTTTTTTTGAATAGGAACCCCCATTATTATTACATATTCGTGTAGTACGTAAAGAAATATGAATGTTTTAGTTGGACCACTTTTTCGCTTTGTGATAGATGGTGCTGTAATAGTCACAAAGTTATGACTCACAATTTTAGACGAACGGTTGGTAACAGGTAGGTTTTTTAAATTAAAATACAGAAAGTATGTACGTTTGAACATTTTATTTCAGTTGTTTGAATGTGATAAATGTACCTTTGTGAACTTATCATTTCTGAGAACGCATGCCGTTACAGCGTGATTACCTGTAAATATCACATTAATGCAATAAATGCTCAAAATGATGTCCGTCAACGTCAATGCGTTTGTCTATACGTGTAACGACATTCCTCTCAACAGCGAGTAGTTCGCTTTCCGTAATGTTCGGACATCCATTGACAATGCGCTGACACATGTTGTCAGGCGTTGTCGGTGGATCACTATAGCAAATATCCTTCAACTTTCCGCAAATAAAGAAATCCGGGGACGTCAGATCCGGTGAACGTGCGGGCCATGGTATGGTGCTTCGACGGCCGATCCACCTGTCATGAAATAAGCTATTCAATAGCGCTTGAACCGCATACGAGCTATGTGCCGGACATCCATCATGTTGGAAGTACATTGCCATTGTGTTATGCAGGGAAACATCTTGCAGTAACATCGGTAGAACATTACGTAGGAAATCAGCATACATTGCACCATTTAGATTGCCATCCATAAAATGGAGGCCAAATATCCTTCCATAATGCCGCAGCGTACATTAACCCGCCAAGGTCGCTGATGTTCCACTTGTCGCAGCCATCGTGGATTTTCCGTTGCCCAATAGTGCATACTATGCGGGTTTACGTTACCGCTGTTGGTGAATGACGCTTCGTCGCTAAATAGAACTCGTGCAACAAATCATTCATCGTCCCGTTATTTCTCTTGTGCCCACGGGCAGAACTGTACACGATGTTCAAAGTCGTCGCCATGCAATTCCTGGTGCATAGAAATATGGTACGGGTGCAGTCGATGTTGATGTAGCTTTCTCAGCACAGACGTTTTTGAGATTCCCGATTCTCGCACAATTTGTCTGCTACTGATGTGCGGGTTAGCCGCGGCAGCAGCCAAAACACCTACTTGGGCATCATC
Source organism: Schistocerca cancellata (assembly GCF_023864275.1). NCBI lineage: Eukaryota > Metazoa > Arthropoda > Insecta > Orthoptera > Acrididae > Schistocerca > Schistocerca cancellata. The sequence continues at coordinate 79,953,441 of NC_064628.1, forward strand.
ATTTGTTGCAGGTCGTGGTTGACGTTTCATATGTGGCTGAACACTTCCTATTTCCTTAAATAGCGTAACTATCCGGCGAACTGTCCGGACATTTGGATGATACCGTCCAGGATACCGAGCAGCATACATAGCACACGCCCGTTAGGCATTTTGATCACAATAGCCATACATCAACACGAATCGACCTTTTTCGCACTTGTTAAACGGTCAATTTTAACATGGTAATGTATCACGGAGCAAATACCGTCTGCACTGGCGGAATGTTACGTGATACCAGGTACTTATATGTTTGTGACTATTACAGTACCATCTATCACAAAGCGAAAAAAGTGGTGCAACTAAAACATTCATATTTCGTTACGTACTAGACGAATATGTAACAAAAAATGGGGGTTCCTATTTAAAAAAAAAAACGCAGTTGATATCAGTTTGACCCATGGCAGCGCCGTCTAGCGGGACAACCATAGCGCCATCTGGTTTCCCCCTTCAAGCTACATAAGTTTCGTTCTTTGTAGTTTTTTCGCATGACGCTTATTTCGTGAGATATTTGACCCCGTCACGATCAATGGAACACCTGAGGAAGGGGAGGGGTCCACAGGGGGCGCGATCGGACAATACCCTGATAGAGTGGTTCGGTGGGGGGCAGCGGAATGGTGAAGTGGACTGCGGTAGTCGTTGGGGATTGTGGATCTCTGCGGCTGCGGCTTGCACGGAGCCTCTCCGTCGTTTCTAGGCCTCCAGTTAACATACAGTACACTAAAATACAAAGGGGTGCATGATTTCCGTGCGTCGCACTGCCACCGTTCAATTCCAACTATGGTCAGCAGGTGCCGTGGTCAGTCACCGTGATTAATAGCTAACACACCTGACCAGTCGCAGTGCGCTTACTGACATGTCAACATGAGCTTGGGAAAGAGGAACGGACCAAGGAATAGAAAAGCAACTGGAATCACTCAACAGAGGAAAGTCCACTGGACCTGACGGGATACCAATTCGACTCTACACAGAGTACGCGAAAGAACTTGCCCCCCTTCTAACAGCCGTGTACCGCAAGTCTCTAGAGGAACGGAAGGTTCCAAATGATTGGAAAAGAGCACAGGTAGTCCCAGTCTTCAAGAAGGGTCGTCGAGCAGATGCGCAAAACTATAGACCTATATCTCTGATGTCGATCTGTTGTAGAATTTTGGAACATCTTTTTTGCTCGAGTGCCATGTCGTTTTTGGAAACCCAGAATCTACTAAGTAGGAATCAACATGGATTCCGGAAACAGCGATCGTGTGAGACACAACTCGCTTTATTTGTTCGTGAGACCCAGAAAATATTAGATACAGGCTCCCAGGTAGATGCCACTTTCCTTGACTTCCGGAAGGCGTTCGATACAGTTCCGCACTGTCGCCTTATAAAGTAAGAGCCTACGGAATATCAGACCAGCTGTGTGGCTGGATTTAAGAGTTTTTAGCAAACAGAACACAGCATGTTGTTATCAATGGAGAGACGTCTACAGACGTTAAAGTAACCTCTGGCGTGCCACAGGGGAGTGTTATGGGACCATTGCTTTTCACAATATATATAAATGACCTAGTAGATAGTGTCGGAAGTTCCATGCGGCTTTTCGCGGATGATGCTGTAATATACAGAGATGTTTCAGCATTAGAAAATTGTAGCGAAATGCAGGATGATCTGCAGCGGATAGGCACTTGGTGCAGGGCGTGGCAACTGACCCTTAACATAGACAAATGTAATGTATTGCGAATACATAGAAAGAAGGATCCTTTATTGTATGATTATATGATAGCAGAACAAACACTGGTAGCAGTTACTTCTATAAAATATCTGGGAGTATGCGTGCGGAACGATTTGAAGTGGAATGATCATATAAAATTAATTGTTGGTAAGACGGGTACCAGGTTGAGATTCATTGGGAGAGTCATTAGAAAATGTAGTCCATCAACAAACGAGGTGGCTTACAAAACACTCGTTCGACCTATACTTGAGTATTGCGCATCAGTGTGGGATCCGTACCAGATCGGGTTGACGGAGGAGGTAGAGAAGATCCAAAGAAGAGCGGCGCGTTTCGTCACAGGGTTATTTGGTAACCGTGATAGCGTTACGGAGATGTTTAACAAACTCAAGTGGCAGACTCTGCAAGAGAGGCGCTCTGCATCGCGGTGTAGCTTGCTCGCCAGGTTTCGAGAGGGTGCGTTTCTGGATGAGGTATCGAATATATTGCTTCCCCCTACTTATACCTCCCGAGGAGATCACGAATGTAAAATTAGAGAGATTAGAGCGCGCACGGAGGCTTTCAGACAGTCGTTCTTCCCGCGAACCATACGCGACTAGAACAGGAAAGGGAGGTAATGACAGTGGCACGTTAAGTGCCCGCCGGCACACGCCGTTGGGTGGCTTGCGGAGTATAAATGTAGATGTAGATGTAGCATTACTGGTGAAGCTGTATTATCAAAACAACACTAATACTGCAACTGCACTTCGAGAATATCGCCGCCTGAAGGTATTACGGAAGGTTCTCTTTCTCCACCTGCTGCCTGGAGCGTGATGAAGAAGTTCCAGTCAAATGTAGAAGTGGGCGTTGCTCTGGGAAGAGGCCGACGATCGGCTGTACCACAGGTGGTTGATGTTGCCATGGCAGGCAACGCTCCACCCAATTCCTGTTCGTCAGGCAGCACGCATGTTGAATCACGACAGTCGAACATGCCGTGGCCCGCTGTACGGGAGGTGCTGCGAACCATTCTCAAATGGTATCCGCACAAGATCCATATCACACGGTGAGTGCACCACAGGACGCACAACGACGTGTTGACTTCACCCTCCAGAACTGAAGTTGACGCGGTATGGCTCTGGACCATCCTACGGAGAGACGAAGCTCATTTTTCTCTGACAGGTGAGGTGAACACACAGAATTGCCGAGTGTAAGTGCACGATGTTCTTCTGTACGGTGAACGTGTCAAATGGTATAGCTTGACGGCTTCGTTCATCATTGGCCCATTCCTTTTTAAACAGCTTGGCGCTCAAGGACCAAAGACGCGCACTGTGTCTGGCCAGCACTACTGCGATATGCTTCCAGCATCTCATACCCGCCCTACAGGAGAGGGACACATTGCAGTCAAGGGTTTTCATACAAGATCGGGCCCTACCGTACATCGCTCGTGAGGTTCACCTACTTCTCCGAAACACATTTGGAAACGATCGAGTTATCAGCCGATCGTTTCCAAATGTTTGGCCTGTATGATCACCGGATCTCACTCCCTGTGATTTCAGGTTGCGGGGCTACCTCAAGGACAGCGTTAATCAGGGGCACATTCACATGTGCTGATCTGAAGCGCATCACATCAAGATAGGTAGCCAACGTACCTACTGACATCCTTCGTTCTGTTGTGCAGACTGCATCCTGCGCTTTCAGACTCCTCTTGACACTGATGGGCACCATATTGGGCCCCCTTTGTAGCAGTAATGGTACCGGTATGTAGTGGTATGATGTACCATAGCAGGAAATTAAAAGTGATTTAAGTGAATTGATTCTGCATTATTTCTCTTTCCCATGTCCTTGCCATCAATGCTACCAAGTGTGGTACTCGTAGAGTAATTAGTTTCCGTGCTATAACGCGTTAAATAGGGAAAGTTTAATTGTAACCAAACGGTATTTTAAAATCTATTTACATTCTGTAATATACGAAAGAATGTATTTTAAACGCATAGTAATCGAAACATTACATGAGAAGTACTTTAGAAATTTATGCGTACCTCGTTTAACTAACAGAAAATGTTCAGCGTCAATAGAAAGCAATCTCTTAGCACACGACCTCACGCTGATGGCTGTGCAACTCATACTGAGGTGGTTGTTGCTGCAAGGACTCTACAGGCATGCAGTCGAAGCTCTCCCCTTCATCATTTCTTACTTACAATGTGCTGCCACAATCGGAATACTTCCAAACTAGCCATTAAAGAGCATATGGCGTTAAAACCAGCACGGAGCTATTACCTTCAGTTTCTCTACATCCTTTTAGAGGTTTATAATTCACTCGAGATTTTTCGTTCTAACGGAATACTTCCAAATTAGCCATTAAAGAGCACATGTCGTTAAAACCAGCACGGAGCTATTGCCTTCAGTTTCTCTACATCCTTTTAAAGGTTTTTAAATCACTCGAGATTATTTGTTCTAACAGTGCCACGGAGTACATGAAATGATTACATTTACAGATCAATAGAACAAGGAGTTTTAAGGTACCAGGTATCGGGCCATCCCAAAACACTCATACTAGTACTTTCTCTAGCCTCCACAGGCGGCAGTGCAGGCGCTGACCCTGGCATCCAGTCAATCGTAGAGGTGGCGTATATGGTTCAAATGGCTCTGAGCACTATGGGACTTAACATCTATGGTCATCAGTCCCCTAGAACTTAGAACTACTTGAACCTAACTAACCTAAGGACAGCACAAAACACCCAGCCATCACGAGGCAGAGAAAATCCCTGACCCCGCCGGGAATCGAACCCGGGAACCCGGGCGTGGGAAGCGAGAACGCTACCGCACGACCACGAGATGCGGGCAAGGTCGCGTATACTGTCCTGGGATACGTTATTCCACGGTTGCTCGACCTGTTCAGGTAGTTCAGTAAGAGTTGCTCGCAGACGAGTCGCATGAGTCGTTTCTCGTCCTGTCATACACCACACTTGCTCGATTAGAGACAAGTCCATAGACCGTGCTGGCCAGGAAAGTTCCTCTAAGTCTTGCTGAGCACATTGAGTTTCCCAGACAATGCGTCCTGAAGCATTAGCCTGTTAGAAAAATACATCACCTCACAGTTGCAAGAACGGCAGAAGAATGGGTCTAAAGACATTCTGTACGACCGAGGTTGGTCAGCAGCGTCCTGTCCAGAAACAACAAAGGTGAACGAAAGTTGCAGCTTGTCGCATCTCAGACCATAAGAGCTGGGGTTGAGCCAGTGTCTCTTGGACGTATGACTCTACGAGACAGCCCTCACCAGGTCTACATCTACATCTACATCTACATACATACTCCGCAATCCACCATACGGTGCGTGACGGAGGGTACCTCGTACCACAACTAGCATCTCATCTCCCTGTTCCACTCCCAAGCAGAACGAGGGGAAAGTGACTGCCTGTATGCCTCTGTACGAGCCCTAATCTCTCTTATCTTATCTTTGTGGTCTTTCGGTGAAATATAAGTTGGCGGCAGTAAAATTGTACTGCAGTCAGCCTCAAATGCTGGTTCTCTAAATTACCTCAGTAGCGATTCACGAAAAGAACGCCTCCTTTCCTCCAGAGACTCCCACCCGAGTTCCTGAAGCATTTCCGTAACACTCGCGTGATGATCAAACCTACCAGCAACAAATCTAGCAGCCCGCCTCTGAATTGCTTCTATGTCCTCCCTCAATCCGACCTGATAGAGATCCCAAACGCTCGAGCAGTACTCAAGAATAGGTCGTATTAGTGTTTTATAAGCGGTCTCCTTTACAGATGAACCACATCTTACCAAAATTCTACCAATGAACCGAAGACGACTATCCGCCTTCCCCACAACTTCCATTACATGCTTGTCCCACTTCATATAGCTCTGCAGTGTTACGCCCGAATATTTAATCGACGTGACTGTGTCAAGCACTACACTACTAATGGAGTATTCAAACATTACGGGATTCTTTTTCCTATTCATCTGCATTAATTTACATTTATCTATATTTAGAGTTAGCTGCCACTCTTCACACCAATCACAAATCCTATCCAAGTCATCTTGTATCCTCCTACAGACACTCAACGACGATACCTTCCCGTACACCACAGCATCATCAGCAAACAGCCGCACATTGCTATCCACCATATGCCAAAGATCATTTATGTAGAGAGAAAACAACAGCGAACCTACTACACTTCCCTGGGGCACTCCAGATGATACCCTCACCTCCGATGAACACTCACCATCGAGGACAACGTACTGAGTTCTATTACTTAAGAAGTCTTCGAGCCACTCACATATTTGGGAACCAATCCCATATGGTCGTACCTTAGTTAGGAGTCTGCAGTGGGGCACCGAGTCAAACGCTTTCCGGAAGTCAAGGAATATGGCATCCGTTTGATACCCTTCATCCATGGTTCGCAAGATATGTGAAAAAAGGGCGAGTTGCGTTTCGCAGGAGCGATGCTTTCTAAAGCCGTGCTGATACATGGACAGCAACTTCTCTGTCTCAAGGAAATTCATTTCATTCTATCCATGTCTTACGCCCAAACCACCATCACTGAGAAGTTGCCTTCATCACTGAATGCCACAGCGCGCCATTCCATTCTGCAAGTGATCCTCTGATGGTACCAGTGTAGCAATGCACGTTGATGCTCTGTCGTGAGTGGAAGCCGGGCTATATGTGCGCGTGTCTGTAGTCCCACAGCTAATATAGTAACCGGTTCGCAACAGTTCTTGCTGATACGTCGGGACTCACAAGCCCTCTCAACTCTGCTGTCGTAGCTCTACGATCTGCTGCTATTGGCCTTGTAATAGGATGATCACTGGTGTGCGAATGTTCACGTGACCACTGACACCACCATCGCTGCGCAACTGACGCAGCACTTCCAACTTGTGTGGTGATTCTCCGAAAGGACCATCCAGGCACTCGTAAGGCCAAAGTTTGTCTCCTTCAAAACTCGCGCAGTTGGCTGTAAGGAGCACGAGTGCGTATCCTTGGGATGGTTGCGTGCTTGCTTCACACGTTTGCACCACACTGAGCCTTCTGGGTGTGAGCATTCTCTATTAAAGGGTAGACACAGATGGCGCTCTGGTGGTTGTGCCACTACGCTATCTGTTGGCGGACGACGCTGAAACCATTATCAGTATATGTACTATCCCCCAGGTGGTATATGCCGTCATCGGATCAAAATTGACGTCTTCTTTCTAGGTGTAATTATTTTTTCTTGCGGAAGTGTGTTAACAGATCATCAAAGTAAGAGGAAGGGGAGGAAAAAATATCAAAGAAACAAATATATGAACTGCTTAAAAGTAATATACCCTACATGGAAGGATACTGATGGAAAGGAAACTAACAAAACAGTGACAGTAATAAGGTAAGAAATAGAAGCCCCCCCCCACACACACACACACTTTTACAAGGCCCTCCAAATCCCCAAACACCATGCGCTCCGCCTTGTCTTCCGCATCCGCCTTCCTTTCTTCCCCCACCTCCTCCTTTTCCTCCAACATCTCTGCCATTTACACTGTCCGCAAGCTTGATCTCCCCCAACCTCTGGTTTCCTCCTTCCTCTCCACCCCCGCCCATTGCCTAGCCTCTATCACTGTATCCCTCCCTCTCTCCACCTCCACACCCTCCATCTTCTCCATCAAGGCAATTTCCAGCGCCTTCTCTTCCCAAATGCTGAACTTCACCGTGACATCTACCCTTCCTTCTAACTGTAACCTGGCCGTGTTCCCTCCCCTCCCCAGGGCCCACCTTTTCCTCTCCCCTCCTTCTCCCAGAACGGATTTTCCTCCTTCCCCCTGAGTCCCTGCACCCCTTCATCAACTTTGTCCCTCTCACGTCCTCCCCCCCCAGCCCTCTTGGATGCTCCCCCCTCGCCCATCTCGCCCCTCTCCACCCCTTCCTTCCTTCTTCCCTCCTCCCCACCTCTCCTCCCCACCCTCTCTTCTTCCCTTCTCCCTTGTCTGTATGCCCCTGGCAGATCCTCTCTGTTTGCTCATCGTCCTCAGTGTGTCAGTGTTGTTTTTGGTGCTGTTCAAAAATGGTTCAAATGCCTCTGAGCACTATGGGACTTAACTTCTGAGGTCATCAGTCCGCTAGAAGTTAGAACTACTTAAAACTAACTAACCTAAGGACATCACAAACATCCATGCCCGAGGCAGGATTCTAACCTGTGAGCGTCGCGGTCGCGCGGTTCCAGACTGAAGCACCTAGAACGCTCGGCCACACCGGCCGGCTTTTGGTGCTGTTCTCCTGTGTGTCAAGTGCTGTGATTTTAATTGTGTGCTGGACTTGCACATAGCGTTATTGTCAGTGATTGTTACGTGCTACGACGTCCATCAATACTTTTATGATCCAGTGTAATGTTTTGTTTTGTGTGCACTAATTTTTTTACGGTTTTTATCTTCATTTTACACTCCCTCCTTTTTTGTCTTTTCTCTTCCGTACTGTTCCCGATTTTTTTATATCTATGTACGCCATATTTTCTCCATTCTGTTATTTTAAATGTCTTCTTTGTATAACTACTGCTTTTCGGCTGAAGAGCAGTGCTTATGCTGCTGTCAGCCCGACCCAGTTGGGAAACTGAAACACAATAAAGGGAAAAAATAGAAGGCGACATGGAAGAAGAAAACGTATTAGCAGCAGTAGGTAACTCAGCTTTAAGATATCAGCGCCTTTGTTGTGATAAATGGCTTTACGTTATGTCAGCGGTTAATGCATTGATTAAGAAGGAAGCACAATATGGAAAAATTTTAATCTGCGGAGTGTATATGTATATATCGAATCGCAACCTCCGCTTTAATCTATAGCACATTTTACCCGTTACCTGTCCGCTGTCGCTCACAATATTTATTGATGTTTTGAGGGCGCGCGGTGAGAGAGATATCGCTGTGGCTAGTCGTCTGTGTGGGGTTACGTGGATACGTGGCCGGAGCTCTCACAGGTTCGCACTGGAAGCACGCGCGCCGGTTTTCCAAAAGCCATTAGCGTCAGCGGCAGGGCGGCGCGCCAGATTTACGCGCGCGGGCGGCGTCTGCCTCTTGCAAGTGCAATTGTTATCAATACGGGCGGCGAGTTACGGCGCGGCTGTAAACAAAGGTGTGTGCGGACAGCGTCGGCCGGGACACGGCGGCAGCCACGAGCCGGGCCGGCGCGCAACACCCACCACCGCAACATTTTACATCGGCGTATAAACCCCGCTCCCAAATCCGGGGGCACACCAGATGTACCCAGATAACGCCCCGTTCGCCAGATAAACTTGTCAGCAAATACGCACATTTTTTTGGCGCCTGTATTCCTTTTTTTTCCGAAGCGGATGAAAACTCGCCGGCTTCCGTGTGTTGCATTGTGGCATTCTGAGCAGATAACAATAGTCAGCTTTTGGTTTCAGGCTTTGGGGAAATCTGTTAGAACAAAAGTCAGGTTTGCAGCGAGGCAGGAAGGTGCACACTGCGGTAAGGTATCGTTTTATAGGACACGATTATCGGAAAAATTTTGGATCTTCGTTTTCAATAAAGACACCAAACACTTGACATGCGGGTTGCGTTTGCGATGTTTGTAGATTTTTAGTTTTGATTCGTGCTCTGTTGCGGTTTGGGTGAGAGACAGTGTGCCACGTTCATGCGGACAACGATGCTGGGTAAGTCTATTCACAATTCCCACATATCTGCAATTAGTCATACCGTCTATATAATACGCGAATTCTCTTATATGGAATTTTCTGTTTGCTACACATATCTATTTAACAGTTTTATACTTGGAAAGAACGACATTTCAGTCTACCGAGTGAGGTGGCGCAATGGTCAGCGCACAGGACTCGCATTCGTGAGGACGGCAGTTCAAACCCGCCTCCGATCATCCTGATTTAGGTTTTGTAATATCCATGACACTATGTTCTAGCCACAAGATGTTAAAATGAACTAAGTATACAAACTTCAACAAATATTATCGATACTACGTATAAAAAAGACTGTAAGTATAAAAATAACCATAATTATTTCTGTAATACTTTAATTTCTGTGTGAATTACAACTATTATCAGAGAACTACATTCATAGACAACGACAACTGTAATCTTTTTCTGTTATCTGTGATAATTGTGGTTCAGTTGTTCTTCTTGTGCAAACCGATGAACTGTACGGACGTGAGACGTGTGAGGTCTGTAAAGAGAAAACCTGTATTATATACTGTTAATTATTATTTGATAAATAGAGTCGCTATTGTCTAGACCTGGATTTTTTATTTATTTAAATTGTAATCCAATCTAATTAATGTTTTCAAATGTTAATTTTCAGCTCCGCAATTAGGAGCGCAGCCATTAGCGCTAGTAACTCACAACGGAGTTTACTAGTACCTGGTATAAAAAAATATGAAACATTTTTCATTGAGAATAATTTTAAATGCTAAAGAATAGAGAACAAAAGGCTAAAAGACATTTATCAGAATATATTGCTGTTGTTGTTGTGGTCTTCAGTCCAGAGGCTGGTTTGATGCAGCTCTCCATGCTACTCTATCCTGTGCAATCTTCTTCATCCCTCTGAATCTGCTTAGTGTATTCATCTCTTGGTCTGCCTCTACGATCTTTACCCTCCACGCTTCCCTCCAATACTAAATTGGTGATCCTTTGATGCCTCAGAACATGTCCTACCAACCGATCCCTCCTTCTAGTCAAGGTGTGCCGCAAATTTCTCTTCTACCTAATTGTATTCAATACCTCCTCATTAGTTATGTGATTCACCCATCTAATCTTCAGCATTCTTCTGTAGCACCACATTTCGAAAGCTTCTACTCTCTCCTCGTACTAACTATTTATCGTCCACGTTTCACTTCCATACATGGCTACACTCCATACAAATACTTTTAGAAACGACTTCGTGCCACTTAAATCTATACTCGATGTTAACAAATTTCTCTTCTTCAGAAACGCTTTCTTTGCCATTGCGAGTCTACATTTTATATCCTCTCTAATTCGACCATCATCAGTTACTTTGCTCCCCAAATAGCAAAACTCATTTACTACTTTAAGCGTCTCATTTCCTACTCTAATTCCCTCAGCATCACTCGATTTAATTCGACTACATTCCATTATCCTCGTTTTGCTTTTGTTGATGTTCATCTTATATCCTCCTTTCAAGACACTGTCCATTGCGTTCAGCCGCACTTCCAGGTCCTTTGTTGTCTCTGACAGAATTACAATGCCATCGGCGAATCTCAAAGTTTTTATTTCTTCTCCATGGATTTTAATACCTACTTCAATTTTTCTTTTGTTTCCTTTACTACTTGCTCAATATAGAGATTGAATAACGTCGGGGATAGGCTACAACCCTGTCTCACTCCGTCCCCAACCACTGCTCCCTTTTTAATGCCCATCGACTCTTATAACTACCATCTGGTTTCTGTACAAATTGTAAATAGCCTTTCGCTCCCTGTATTTTACCCCTACCACCTTCAGAATTTGAAGGAGAGTATTCCAGTCAAAATTGTCAAAAGCTTTCTCTAAGTCTAGAAATGCTAGAAACGTAGGTTTGCCTTTCCTTAATCTGTTTTCTAAGATAAGTCGTAGGGTCAGTATTGCCTCACGTGTTCCAACATTACTACGGCATCGAAACTGATCTTCCCCGAGGTCGGCTTCTACCAGTTTTCCCATTCGTCTGTAAAGAATTGGTATTAGTATTTTGCAGGCGTGGCTTATTAAACTGATAGTTCGGTAATTTTCACATCTGTCAACACCTGCTTTCCTTGGGATTCAAAAATGGTTCAAATGGCTCTGAGCACTATGGGACTCAACATCTTAGGTCATAAGTCCCCTTAGAACTTAGAACTACTTAAACCTAACTAACCTAAGGACATCACACACACCCATGCCCGAGGAAGGATTCGAACCTGCGACCGTAGCAGTCCCGCGGTTCCGGACTGCAGCGCCAGAATCGCACGGCCACCGCGGCCGGCTCCTTGCGATTGGAATTATTAAATTCTTCTTGAAGTCTGAGGGTATTTCGCCTGTGTTAGATATCTTGCTCGCCAGATGGTAGAGTTTTGTCAGGGCTGCCTCTCCCAAGGCTATCAGTAGTTCTAATGGAATGTCGTCTATTCCCAGGGCCTTGATTCGACTTAGGTCTTTCAGTGTTCTGTCAAACTCTTCACACAGTATCATATCTCCCATTTCATCTTCACCTACATCCTCTTCCATTTCCATAATAATGTCCTCAAGTACATCACCCTTGTACACACCCTCTATACACTCCTTCCACCTTTCTGCTTTCGTCTCTTTGCTTAGAACTGGGCTTCCATCTGAGCTCCTGCTATTCATACGAGTGATTCTCTTTTCTCCAAAGAACTCTTTAAGTTTCCTGTAGCCAGTATCTATCTTATTCCTAGTGATATCCAGGGTGGTCCATTAATAGTGACCGGGCCACATATCTCACGAAATAAGCATCAAACGAAAAAACTACAAAGAACGAATCTCGCCTAGCTTGAAGGGGGAGACCAGATGTCGCTATGGTCGGCCCGCTAGATGGCGCTGCCATTGGTCCAACTGATAATCAACTGCGCTTTTTTAAAATTGGAACTCCCATTTTATTACGTATTCGTCTAGTACGTAAAGAAATATGAATGTTTTAGTTGGACAACTTTTTCCGCTTTGTGATAGATGGCGCTGTAGTAGTCACAAACGTATAAGTACGTGGTATCACGTAACATTCCACCAGTGCGGACGGTATTTGCTTCGTGATACATTACCCGTGTTAAAATGAACCGTTTGCCAATTGCAGAAAATGTCGATATCGTGTTGATGTATGGCTATTGTGATCAAAATGCCCAATGGGTGTGTGCTATGTATAGTGCTCGGTATCTTGGACGACGTCATCCAAGTGTCCGGACTCTTCACCGAATAGTTACGTTATTTAAGGAAACAGGAAGTGTTCAGCCACATGTTAAACGTCAACCACGACCTGCAACAAATGATGAATGGCGCTGTAGTAGTCACAAACGTATAAGTACGTGGTATCACGTAACATTCCACCAGTGCGGACGGTATTTGCTTCGTGATACATTACCCGTGTTAAAATGGACCGTTTGCCAATTGCAGAAAATGTCGATATCGTGTTGATGTATGGCTATTGTGATCAAAATGCCCAATGGGTGTGTGCTATGTATAGTGCTCGGTATCTTGGACGACGTCATCCAAGTGTCCGGACTCTTCACCGAATAGTTACGTTATTTAAGGAAACAGGAAGTGTTCAGCCACATGTTAAACGTCAACCACGACCTGCAACAAATGATGATGCCCAAGTAGGTGTTTTAGCTGCTATCGTGGCTAATCCGCAGATCAGTAGCAGACAAACTGCGCGAGAATCGGGAATCTCAAAAACGTCGGTGTTGAGATTGCTACATCAACATCGATTGCACCCGTACCATATGTCTATGCACCAGGAATCGCATGGCGACGACTATGAACGTCGTGTACAGTTCTGCCCGTGGGCACAAGATAAATTACGGGACGATGACAGATTTTTTGCACGCGTTATATTTAGCGACGAAGCGTCATTCACCAACAGCGGTAATGTAAACCGGCATAATGTGCATTATTGGGCAACGGAAAATCCACGATGGCTGCGACAAGCGGAACATTAGCGACCTTCGCGGGTTAATGCATGGTGCGGCATTATGGGAGGAAGAATAATTGGCCATCATTTCGTCGATGGCAATCTAAATGGTGCAATGTATGCTGATTTCCTACGTAACGTTCTACCGATGTTACTACAAGATGTTTCACTACATGGCAGAATGCGATGTACTTCGAACATAATGGAAGTCCGGCACATAGCTCGGGTGCGGTTGAAGCGGTATTTAGTAGCATATTTCATGTCAGGTGGACTGCTCGTAGAAGCACCATACCATGGCCCGCACCTTCCCCAGGTCTGGTTCCTTTCTGTGGGTAAAGTTGAAGGATATTTGCTATTGTGATCCACCGACAACGCCTGACAACATGTGTCAGCGCATTATCAATGCATGTGCGAACATTACGGAAGGCGAACTACTCGCTGTTGAGAGGAATGTAGTTACACGTATTGAGGTTCACGGACATGATTGCGAGCGTTTATGGCATTAATGTGGTATTTATGGGTAATCACGATGTAACAGCATGCGTTTCAGAAATGATATGTTCAGAAAAGTACATGTATCACATTGGAACAACCGAAATAAAACGTTCAAACGTACCTACGTTCTGTATTTTAATTTAAAAAACCTACCTGTTACCCACTGTTCGTTTAAAATGTGACCATACGTTTGTGACTATTACAGCGCCATCTATCACAATGCGAAAAATAAGGTCCAACTAAAACATTCATATTTCTTTAGGAACTACACGAATATGTTATAAAAAAAGTGGGTTCCTGTTTTAAAAAAAACGCAGTTGATATCCGTTTGACTATGGCAACGCCATCTAGCGGGCCAACCATAGCGCCATCTGGTTTCCGCCTTAAAGCTAGACGAGTTTCGTTCTTTGTAGTTTTTTGTTTGATGCTTATTTCGTGAGATATTTGGCCCGGTCACTATCAATGGACCACCCAGTACACATCTACATCCTTACATTTGTCCTCTAGGCAACCTTGCTTAGCCAATTTGCTCTTCCTGTCGATCTCAGTTTTGAGACGTTTGTATTCCTTTTTGCCTACTTTATTTAGTGCATTTTTATATTTTCTCCTTTGATCATTTAAGTTCAGTATATCATCATTTACCCAAGGATTTCTACTAGCGCTCGTGTTTTTACTTACTTTATCCTCTGCTGCCTTCACTATTTCATCCCTGAAAGCTACCCATTCTTCTTCTACTGTATTTCTTTCCCCATTCCTGTCAATCGATCCCTAATGTTCTCCCTAAAACTCTCTACAACCTATGGTTCTGTCAGTTTAACCAGATCCCATCTCCTTAAATTCTACATTTTTGCAGTTTCTTCAGTTTTAATCCGCAGTTCATAACCAATAGATTGTGGTCAGAGTCCACATCTGCCCCTGGAAATGTCTTACAACTTAAAACCTGGTTCCTGAATCTCTGTCTTACCATTACATAATCTATCCGGGACCTTCCGGTATCTCCAGGCTTCTTCCATTTATACAACCTTCTTCTATGATTCTTGAACCAAGTGTTGGCTATGTTTAAGTTATGCTCTGTGCAAAATTCTACTAGGCGACTTCCTCTTTCATTCCTTTATACCATTCCATATTCACCTACTACGTTTCCTTCTCTTCCTTTTCCTAATATCAAGTTCCAGTCACCTATAACAATGAAATTTTCATCTCCCTTCACTCTCTGAATAATTTCCTTTATCTCATCATACATTTCATCAATTTCTTCGTCATTTGCGGAGCTAGTTGGCCTAAGACTTGTACTACTTTAGTAGACGTGGGCTTCGTATCTATCTTGGCCACAATAATGCGTTCACTATGCTGTTTGTAGTAGCTTATCCGCATTCCTATTTTCCTGTTCATTATTAAAGCTACTCCTGCATTACCCCTATTTGATTTTGTGTTTATAACCCTGTAGTCACCTGCCACCGAAATTCACTAATTCCCACTATATCTCATTTTAACCCATCCATTTCCCTTTTTAAATTTGCTAACCTACCTGCCCGATTAAGGGATCTGACATTCACGCTCCGATCCATAGAACGCCAGTTTTTCTTTCTCCTGATAACGATGTCCTCCTGAGTAGTCCCCGCCCGGAGATGCAAATGGGGGACTATTTTACCTCCGCAATATTTTACCCAAGAGGACGCCATCATCATTTAACCATACAGTAAAGCTGCAAGCCCTAGGGATAAATTACGGCTGTATTTTCTCCTTGCTTTCAGCCGTTCGCAGTACCAGCACAGAAAGGCCGTTTTGGTTAGTGTTACAAGGCCAGATCAGTCAATCATCCAGACTGTTGCCCCTCCAACTACTGTAAAGGCTGCTGCCCCTCAGCAGGAACCACACGTTTGTCTGGCCTCTCAACAGATACCCCTCCGTTGTAGTTGCCCTTAAAACGGTACGGCCATCTGTATCGCTGAGGCACGCAAGCCTCCCCACCAACGGCAAGGTCCTTGGTTCATGGGAGGGGGGGGGGATATAAAAGGAATCGAGAATAACAATAGACTGACTATCGTCTGCCTGCCACCATCTTAGCCAAAATATCTCCGCGACTGTTTTGAATCGAGAATTTTAAC
The DNA here is from genome assembly GCF_023864275.1 of Schistocerca cancellata. Classification (NCBI taxonomy): domain Eukaryota; kingdom Metazoa; phylum Arthropoda; class Insecta; order Orthoptera; family Acrididae; genus Schistocerca; species Schistocerca cancellata. Next base: position 79,969,365 of record NC_064628.1, read on the forward strand.
AAACATAAATGCTGTTAAATATTAATGAATGGAAATAAATGTGCACTGGTGGTCCCGAATCTACTTTAAAAGACAGAATTCAACTCAGATTGAATCTTTAAAAATAGTGTTCACAGCACGTTACGTAATATCAGTTTCTTATTTGCTGATCTATGAAGCCTAAATATTTCGGACGATTTACATGAAATATTTTAATAGGAGACATACGTCAGTGTTGTGTGCGGGTAGTATTTTGTAACTAAATGTTCCTTTTGCTAGAGAAAAATGCTTCAATCTTAGGTAGCAGTTGTGTGAAATCTGATAAATGATACGCAATTTAGTGCTACTCACACGACTTTACAGGCAACATTTGTACACAACGACAAGTGGAGATTTCTTCAGCAGAGTGACAAATATTAGCCAGGATAATCATTTTTGAGATCAAACGAATTGTTATATTTTTTGACCTACCTGAAATATCATTTATAAGTAATTAAAGTGTACCATGACAAAATATTTATCTTTCTGTTGTTCTTCATTTCATCACTGAGCTTGCTCTGCAAGTGTTTCTCAACTGCGGAGCAGGAGCCATGCTACACCGATTAAGCCATGCTGGCCATGAGTAGCTAATGAAATAGGTAGGCGCCTACATGCATCTTTACGAATTGCAAGAACACGCTCGAAATTAACGATGGGTGAGTCGATGTGACGAAATTTCATACACTAACGGCGGTAATAAATAGTACTACTTTTGTATTCCGGCTGCGAGTGAAATATTTTCAAGTATAGTTATCTAGTAAAATTTTATGCACACATTTGAACCATTTTAGTTATTGTTTGTTATCCATGTACATGTTTGAGATATAAGATATGTACATGTTTTAGATATAAGATTATAAGATTATTATATATAAGATTATTTTGTGTCAATCTTGTCATTGTCAGTGATATCTCTATATATTGTGCAAGATTAGTGATAAAATGGTTAGGCCAAAGACGCAGATAACACCGAATGAGCAGGCTGATGCAGAAATGGCATCAGATCCTCAAGTAGATCAATCTATGCACACTACTGTGCAATTACTAGAAAATCTAGTAATTGATGTAGGCAATCCATTAGCTGATGTCCCAAGCGAAAGTGAAACTGAGATGTTGTCACAGAAAACAGACATTCCTGCAGTCAAACAGTTAGAAATTAATGATGATATTTCTACTGGGCAAGAGGAAGAAGTTGGCAATCCTCAAGCTGTGTCACTACAGATTATGCTACCGTCACTATTAAAAAAGGTTCACCATCAAGCAGCAGCAAGAAAGGGCTAAGAAAGACAGGAACAGGAGCGAATGGAGCAAAAGCGTGAAAATCAACGCGAGCTCAGGGACCAAGAGCGTGAAAGGAAATTAATGGTACAGATAAACAGTATTTTCGCGGAGAGAGATAAGGAGATTGTTCACAGAATAAATCAGGCATAGGTCGATCGCAATAAAGCTATCATTACTCATTTTAACAAAGAGATCAGAGCTATAAAAACTACTATCGAACCATTAACAACCATACCAATTCAAGTCAATAGTCTTCAAACTGAAGTCGATAAATTAGAAAACCAGTTCAAAGCTTTGTCTACTACTGTGGAGTCAATGCAGGATGACATTCCCAAAGAAATTCAAAAACAAGTCAGAATAAAAGTAGCCAAGGTATTGAAGTTTGAAAATCAAAATTTTGGAACAACGTCAGCACACAGTAATGAAAACACTGGTACTGACAGGCAAAACATCAGTGAAAATCTGCCAACGAACTTTAATGCATTATATGCAAGACGAAGTTTTGGTAATCAACCCATAATACCCCAGCATTATGTGTCACCAAGGAACTCGAACTATGAAGCAGAGTGTACTTGTAATGGAGTTAGTACACCGTCTGCTAAGGACAATAACTCCAGGGACTTAACTATCTTGATGTATGAAGAAATATTGGTTAAACATCGACAGTTCCAAGTATTTAACGAAGAGAAAAAATGGCTCTGAGCACTATGGGACTTAACAGCTGTGGTCATCAGTCCTCTAGAACTTAGAACTGCTTAAACCTAACTAACCTAAGGACATCACACACATCCATGCGCGAGGCATGATTCGAACCTGCGACCGTAGATGTCGCGCGGTTCCGGACTGCGCGCCTAGAACTAACGAAGTGAGTAGGAAAAATATTCATCCAGTAGTTTTATTCGGAACTTCAAAAGTGTTCTTCCAAAGTCCTGGACGGAGTAACAGGAAATACAGTGCGAAAGATTGTCTATAATGCAGATATATATAATCCGAAGAAAGGTTCCTTAAGAAAATACTTCGAAAAAGATATCAGTATGACACTGTACTGGGATGAACCAGTAACCACGCGGGACTTGTTATGTAGGTATTGAAGGCTAGATTGCCGTTACATATTAGAGAAAAATTTTTCAATGTCAGAGATACCGATTTGAAGGAACTTTTATCTATGATCGATACCCTAGATTTAGTTCAAGAAGACGCCAGAAATAATTCTGGCGTGACAACTATTACTAACAGTCCTAATGGGAAAGCTTCCTGGAATGGAAACAGTGGAAATAGGGGCGAAGGTAGTCTCAAGAAAAAGAAAAACAAGACTTATAATAATGAGAAATATAATAATAGTAGAAATTCCTACAACCGAAATTCTGACTATTTCAATAATAACAATATTTACCAGAAGTCCAATGACTACCAGCATCCGAATGGTAATCAGAGGCAGTATGATAACGAAAATGCTAATAATAACAACAACAATAGTAATCGTAAAAGACGAAATGACAATCGATCAGACAGCCCGTACAAGGATAAACCGGTTCCGCCACAATTTTCCACGATTTTCCTAAATCGCCGGGATGGTTCCTTTCTGATCCCATGGGACCCATGACTTCACTGGTTGGTCCCTCACCCAAATCAACCAACCATTTCAGTCTTATACGAGACTAATTTGTGATTGTTTGTTGGTTTGTTTCGAAAATATTGTCAATGAGGGCTGAATCACAGTATCATCTTTTTGACTCTAAACGTGGTTGGTGATGTTGAAACCGGTCTTAGTAACGAAATTAGAGTGTTTGTACCGGGACAAGAAATTATTTTAAAATTTTGTTTTTGTATTACATTACTGTATTAACTTTATATATATATATATATATATATATATATATATATATATATATATATATATATATATATATATATATATATATGAAGAAAATACGTGCATATAACTCTGAAACTGACAGTCGGCCATCAGTCTTATTATTTGGTCAGCCTTATATTTTTGCATTTGTTGGTTTGTTTCGAAAGTATTGTCAATGAGGACTGAATCACAGCATCATCTTTTTGACTCTAACGTGGTTGGTGATGTTGAAACCGGTCTTAGTCACGAAATTAGAGTGTTTGTACCGGGACAAGAAATTAAGAAATTATTTTAAAATTTTGTTTTTGTTCTACATTACTGTATTAACTAAGAAAATACGTGCATATAACTCTGAAACTGACAGTCGGCCATCAGTCTTATTATTTGGTCAGCCTTATATTTTTGCACTTCTACTCAAGTATCTGTGAAACCATCAAAGCAGTATGATCTGTAATACAAAACGAACGGAAGCAAATCAACTGAATACGCTATCATTTTTTTCTATTTGACTATCTTTCCGTTAATGAATGTACATTCACACCACTGTGTTCCTCTTTCGTGACAGAGATTTAGTGTGTGTATATTTGTTTATAGCTGAACACTCGATAATAGCTTACAGAGCCGAACCATGTTGTGGAACCAAGTAGTAGTCTGAATAAATACATCCTAAGCCGTACAATGCCGCATTAATGGTAGTGGTGCGTACTATAAAGCGTAAGGCGTTATTCCCTATCATCTGCTAGTCAATAGTTTTAGTCTATTTTAAGTTCTCTTTTGGATAGCTAATAAGTGGTGATTCCAGATTAGCTTTTGATTGAGTGTTAGCACGAAGTATTTTAGTGTTGAGTGCATTGGATAGTTGTGTATTGTGAGGAGGGGTGTCACGATAGAATGCCCGAGTGGATTTTCCTTCATTTCTGACTTGGGTTTTTACAGGACTGGTGGAAAAGTACCGTTGATTACACCATGAGATGAAATTATTGGATTTGGAGGAATAATTGGCGAAAAAGAGGATTGAAACGGACAGCGAACAAAGCTCCTGCAAGTTGCCTTTCTCCAATATCTACGTGCTTTTCGCCGAAGTGACGAACACATTTTATGAATATGACCGAATGACAAAGCCATTTGAACTTTTAACTAATGATAAGAGATGGCAAACTCATATAACGCGCAACGAAAAATGGGGAAGTTATTCGGAAGTAACACAGCTGTATATTGTACGCGTACACGAAACCGTTAACCACATATTACACATCTTCGAAATATAGTAAATCGCAACTTGTGTGTCCAGTCTGTGCAAGGAAAAATGTCTGTGTTACCCACTTTGGCTAATAATCTACGAACATTTGGCAAACTTGACAAAAGAAATTACTTGCAGTTACGCAATCTCTGCAGCAGCAGCGGGGAATCTGGGGTGTTTGGTCAGAGACAGCTCACCTTGTTCACTGCATATTTTTTATATAGCAAGAAATGCTGGTATTGAACGCATATGCAATGTAACACTGATTCAAAGGCAGCAAAAAAACGAGAAGCACACCGCCAGTTAACAGTTCATGGGAATTCTAACGTGGAGACAAACACACGGGGCTGAAATAACAAATACGAGGTAAAGGTACGAATTTATGAATTCACGAAATCTAAATACAGTAACTAAACAGTAGAATTTAGCATTAGATTAGTTGTACTACTTCGCCGTGGTCGTGATATATATAAATCGAATCGGAGTATCTCACATTCCTTCCGAACAACATCTTAGCGTTACAAATGAAATAATATTACAGATCCACTGGAAACCTCTTCGTGGGTGGCAACAACTGCTTGTATCTCACTTGAATTTACATATGCCTAGTACAGAGATAGATTAAATTAATCACGTGTCCCGTATTAATAGAAGTGTAAACATGATATTTCGCATGTGGAATTTGCACGTAAAAGGACACACACAAACGATGCGACTTCATCTAAACTGATTTCTGTCATAGCTCCCAGTCATATGAGAGTTATTTCATTGCACACAGCTTGCTGCGTCCTTGCCATTATACCAGTGCTTTCTGGTCGAATGGATTCATATTCACTCCATACAAACGTGTACAAAGATATTTGCCACGGAGTGCTGCTCCGAGCGACGAAGAAGAAGTGTCTTTGTCGATCAGTGCAGGAGGGACAGAACCGAATTCTTGGCGCCTAGCGTTCCAATTGGCCGATGCCAGTGAAAGCTCTCCACTCACGGTAATGCAGGCTCGTACCTTCTCGATTTAACAAAGAGACATCACTCAAGCAGAAAGAAACGACGCTTGACAGAATGTCTGTGATCAAACAAGTGACTTACGCCGAGCTTGGACCATTTCTGTGATGTAAGAAAAGAGTCCGTTCCGAAACGACCGTCGTCATCAGCATATTGAAGTGCGTGTATAGGAATGGGTGGCTTCTGTACAACGGCTGTGTAGTAAAGATTTAGGGTCTGTGACAGGCCAGATCCTTGGAGCATGCGTTTAGCTCGAGGAAAAATGCTGTAGTAGCTATTTTCAATGTTCACGTTGTGTGGAAAGTTAGTTAGAGTGGGTGCAATTAGGCGAATGTAACTGACTTCAAGTGTATACCAGTTGAGTCTGAACAGGAGACCAGGTTCCTACGCAAGAAAGAATATATACTGTTACTTAAAATCCGTCTTGATTGCAAATTTTTTTATTATTCATATGACCGGTTTCGGTTCATTCAGAACCATCTTCAGATCTGATATTTCAGTTACAGGAGTAACCCGTCCAAATCAGCAACTTTCACATGCTACGTCACATTCGGAGACTCAAATTTTAAAATTTGTTCCCAATGTGTTTGGGTCGATGAGCGAATCCTCTTAAGCAACGACAGGTACTCTCGGATTCTTAGATCGTTGTCAAATCACACCAAAAGGCCACAAAGGGACAACCAAGTACCATACCATTACCAAACGGAGTCTCCCTCAGGGGAAGTTCTCGTTGGCCCAGTTATACTAAGGGTAAAGAACTCATTGTGAGAGATGAACTCTCGACGCTGTAACAGTTTTGGCAGTTTTCACATGAAAGTGCCATGAAGCGCTAACCTCTATGGTTTCCGGCCAGCTACGTTTGTCATAACATGCACGTGGATGCAAGGGAATTAATAAACATCAAAGGAGATTGCCCGTGGCACCGGGCGATAATAATCAAAGGACGAGTACTACAAACCAGCAGCTCGACATCCAGAGCCCAGTCGAAATGTACAAAGGGATGATATGACGAATTCCCACCTATGGTCGATGTATCGTACGGCACAACATGGAACTTCGCTTAACACTGCAAAGCAGATCCCAAAGACACAATCCGTATACTGTGGACTAGCGCTAATCTATATGTCGATATGTTAAACCATAATGCGTTATTTGCGATAAAAGGTTCATTTCATGATGAATTACAACGATAGTTTCGCACGTTTCATATTGCACCGCTGCCTCCTTTTATGGGATAAGTAGTTTTGCCTGTTAAGGAGCAGTTCTGGGATGTTTGGCAATCAAATCCACTGGCGGAAAAAAATCGCCACATCAAGAAGGAGCTGTGAGCTATAAACAGAAGTTGGCAGCCGTGCTTCTACTTATGAAAGGTCATGTCTGTTCAAATTTCGCACGAGTTGCACAAGAGTGGCGGTAGTAGCGTCACTATAAGTAAGGAAATCACATTTGCTTTAAACAAACGCTGTAACAGCTCTGAGCATTTTTTACCTTGCAGATTGGACGTGGTGAGTTAAAGTTAGTCAAGAACGCCTTTAAGGCGACAGAGACACCATTATCATCATAGCACTGAGTTAGAACGAGGTCGTGTAATATGACTCCGAGAAGCTGGATGTACCTTCTGGGAAACTGCAGAGAGACATGGCTGGAATGTAGCCACTGTGCATTACTGTTGGCAGCAGTGGTCATTGGTCGGTAGAAGACTGGGCTCCGGACGGCCACGTCACGTTATCGAGAAAGAAGACCGTCGAGTGTGTGTGTGTGTGTGTGTGTGTGTGTGTGTGTGTGTGTGTGTGTGTTTGGGTTTATGGGCGCTCAACATCGAGGTCATCAGTGCCCTGAAGAAGACCGTCGAGTTCGCCGTATGGCTCTGGAGTGTCGTACTGCATAAGCAGCAATTTGAACAGGAGCTGGCACCAAAGTGACACAACGAAGTGTTACGAATCGGTTACTTGAAAGACATTTCTGAGGCAGACGCCCTGCAACGTACATTCCATTGACTCCAAACTACCGCCATTTGCGAATTCGGTGGTGCCAAGCTAGAGCTCACTGGAGGGCAGGGTGGAGGGCTGTTGTTTTCTGATGAAAGCTGGTTATGCTTCGATGCCGGTGACTGTCGTCTGTTGGATAAGAGGAGGCCAGTTTCAAGCGGGAGTTCGCTGGAGAGCATGGTGGAGGTCTGTTGTTTTGTGATGAAAGCTAGTTTTGTTTCGATGCCGGTGGCAGTCGTGTCTTGGTTAGAAGGAGGCCGGTTTCAAATGAGAGATCACTGGAGGGCAGGGTGGAGGTCTGTTGTTTTCTGATGAAAGCTGGTTATGCTTCGATGCCGGTGACTGTCGTATGTTGGTTATAAGGAGGCTAGATTCAAGCGATAGGTCACTGGAGGGCGGGGTAGAGGTGTGCTGTTTTCTGATGAAAGCTGGTTCTGCTTCGATAATGGTGACTGTCGTTTGTTGTTATAAGGAGGCCAGTTTCAAGAGAGAGCTCAATGGAGGGCAGGGTGGAGGTGTGTTGTTTTCTGGTGAAAGCTGGTTCTGCTTCGTTGCCGGGGACTGTCGTCTGTTGGATAAGAGGAGGCCAGTTTCAAGCGGGAGTTCGCTGGAGAGCATGGTGGAGGTCTGTTGTTTTGTGATGAAAGCTAGTTTTGTTTCGATGCCGGTGGCAGTCGTGTCTTGGTTAGAAGGAGGCCGGTTTCAAATGAGAGATCACTGGAGGGCAGGGTGGAGGTCTGTTGTTTTCTGATGAAAGCTGGTTATGCTTCGATGCCGGTGACTGTCGTATGTTGGTTATAAGGAGGCTAGATTCAAGCGATAGGTCACTGGAGGGCGGGGTAGAGGTGTGCTGTTTTCTGATGAAAGCTGGTTCTGCTTCGATGCTGGTGACTGTCGTTTGTTGTTATAAGGAGGCCAGTTTCAAGCGAGAGCTCAATGGAGGGCAGGGTGGAGGTTTGTTGTTTTCTGGTGAAAGCTGGTTCTGCTTCGTTGCCGGGGACTGTCGTCTGTTGGATAAGAGGAGGCCAGTTTCAAGCGGGAGTTCGCTGGAGAGCATGGTGGAGGTCTGTTGTTTTGTGATGAAAGCTAGTTTTGTTTCGATGCCGGTGGCAGTCGTGTCTTGGTTAGAAGGAGGCCGGTTTCAAACGAGAGATCACTGGAGGGCAGGGTGGAGGTCTGTTGTTTTCTGATGAAAGCTGGTTATGCTTCGATGCCGGTGACTGTCGTATGTTGGTTATAAGGAGGCTAGATTCAAGCGAGAGGTCACTGGAGGGCGGGGTAGAGGTGTGCTGTTTTCTGACGAAAGCTGGTTCTGCTTCGATGCTGGTGAGTGTCGTTTGTTGTTATAAGGAGGCCAGTTTCAAGCGAGAGCTCAATGGAGGGCAGGCTGGAGGTGTGTTGTTTTCTGGTGAAAGCTGGTTCTGCTTCGATGCCGGTGACTGTCGTCTGTTGGATAAGAGTAGGCCTGTTTCAAGCGGGAGTTCGCTGGAGAGCATGGTGGAGGTCTGTTGTTTTGTGATGAAAGCTAGTTTTGTTTCGATGCCGGTGGCAGTCGTATCTTGGTTAGAAGGAGGCCGGTTTCAAACGAGAGATCACTGGAGGGCAGGGTGGAGGTCTGTTGTTTTCTGATTAAAGCTGGTTATGCTACGATGCCGGTGACTGTCGTATGTTGGTTATAAGGAGGCTAGATTCAAGCGAGAGGTCACTGGAGGGCGGGGTAGAGGTGTGCTGTTTTCTGATGAAAGCTGGTTCTGCTTCGATGCTGGTGACTGTCGTTTGTTGTTATAAGGAGGCCAGTTTCAAGCGAGAGCTCAATGGAGGGCAGGGTGGAGGTGTGTTGTTTTCTGGTGAAAGCTGGTTCTGCTTCGATGCCGGTGACTGTCGTCTGTTGGATAAGAGGAGGCCAGTTTCAAGCGGGAGTTCGCTGGAGAGCATGGTGGAGGTCTGTTGTTTTGTGATGAAAGCTAGTTTTGTTTCGATGCTGGTGGCAGTCGTGTCTTGGTTAGAAGGAGGCCGGTTTCAAACGAGAGATCACTGGAGCGAAGGGTGGAGGTCTGTTGTTTTTTGGTGAAAGCTGGTTATGCTTCGATGCCGGTGACTGTCGTATCTTGGTTAGAAGGAGGCCGGTTTCAAATGAGAGATCACTGGAGCGAAGGGTGGAGGTCTGTTGTTTTCTGATGAAAGCTGGTTATGCTTCGATGCCGGTGACTGTCGTATTGGTTATAAGGAGGCTAGATTCAAGCGAGAGGTCACTGGAGGGCAGGGTGGAGGTGTGCTGTTTTCTGATGAAAGCTGGTTCTGCTTCGATGCCGGTGACTGTCGTATGTTGGTTATAAGGAGGCTAGATTCAAGCGAGAGCTCACTGGAGGGCAGGATGGAGGTCTGTTGTCTGCTGATGAAATCGGGTTGTGCTTCAATGCCGGTGACTGTTGTTTGAAGGAGGCCAGTTTCAAGCGAGAGCTCACTGGGGCCTGGGTGGAAGTCTGTTGTTTTCTGATGAAAGCTGGTTCTGCTTCGATGCCGGTGACTGTCGTATGTTGCTTAGAAGGAGGCTGCGTTCAAGCGAGAGCTCACTGGATGGCAGTTTGTAAATCTGTTGTTTTTGATGAAAGCTGGTTCTGCTTCGATGCCGGTGACTGTCGTAAGTTGGTTAGAAAGAGGCCGCTTTCAAGCGAGAGCTCACTGGATGGCAGGGTGGAAGTATGTTGTTTTTGATGAAAGCTGGTTCTGCTTCGATGCCGGTGACGTTCGTATGTTGGTTAGAAAAAGGTCAGTTTCAAGCAATAAAATGGTGCAAGTGGCTCTGAGCACTTGGCTACTTGCTATCTGAGGTCATCAGTTCCCTAGACCTTAGAACTACTTAAACCTAAATAACCTAAGGACATCACACACATCCATGCCATGGTAGCATTCGAACCTGCGACCAAGCGGTCACACGGTTCCGGTCTGAAGCGCCTAGAAGCACTTGGCCACTGCGGCCGGTTTCAAGCAAGGTTAGAAGGAGGCAAGATTCAGGATGGAAGTCTGTTGTTTTCTGATGAAAGTTGGTTCTGCTTCGATGCCGGTGACAGTCGTATGTTGTTAGAAGGAGGCCAGTTTCAAGTGAGAGCTCACTGGAGGGCAGGGTGGAAGTTGTTGTTTTCTGATGAAAGCTGGTTCAGCTTCGATGCCAGTGACTGTCGTATGTTGGTTAGAAGGAGGCCAGTTGAGGCATGTAACCAACCTGTCAGCTTGCTAGACACAGTGGACCTACATCTGGTGTTATGGCCGAGAGAGCGGTTTCATATGAAAGCAGGCGCACTCTCGTGGTTATCTGATGCACCCTGATTGCAAACTTTTGCGTCAGTCTGGTGATTCGACCTGTTGGTCTGTCGTTGGTAAACAGCTTTCCAAGGGTATTTTCATCAGGATAACTATCGTCCACATACCGCTGTTGTAACCCAACATGCTCAACACAATGTCGACATGTTGGTTTGGCCTGCTCGATCACGAGATCTATTTCCAGTCGAGAACATATGGGACATCATCGGACAACATCTCCAGCGTCATCAGCAAACAGCATTACTCCTCCCTGTATTGTCCGACCAAGTGCAACAGCCATAGAACGTAATCCAACAAACTGACATCCGGCAGCTGTACAACATATTGCATCCACTTTTGCATGCTTACATTCAAGATTCTGGTTATTACACCGGTAACAGGACTTCATATTGGCTGTGGCTTATCCCACGCTGACATTAATCTGTGATCTAACAATGTTAAATATTTAGATATATTACTTAGGTAAATGTATTCCCGAAATTTCATTACTCTACATCAAGTATTTCCGATGGTGCGAGTCTTTTCCCATCAACGTAATTAAATCAGCACTGCAGTTTTCCACTTACAGAAGGCTCAGTTCATCAATTTATGAAAATGATCATCCTACATTTTGTCATACTGTCGTGCCCTGACTTAGGTAGGTGAGGGAGCAAAGCGGTGTTGGTCAGTCTGCGCTACCGAGCGGTGCAGAGCAGAAGGCAGAAGGTCAATTCACAGTGAAGGCATTTGATTGTTTTCTTCTATCTGAGCCAACACTGGTACAGAATTTACTAGAAATGCAGGTGGCGAGACTCGGTAGGGAACTCGTTGTGGAGACTCTTGGACAAACAGGGTTTTTAAGTAGTTTTTTATTCCATGCAGGACTAACTAATACACTGGAGGCTAGTTCTAGTGTTAGAAAAAGCATGAATAACACTGTTACAACAGTAGCCAGTGCAGAAGTCCGAGGAGTGGATGTTAACCACGGTAGCAAACACTAGCAGCATCTTAAGGCGGCAACGTAGATGCAAATTAAACATACTGAATGTGACACTGTTCACTGAGGCAATCCAAGTGAGAGAGCAGACTTACGTGGAGCTGGACCGAGGCTGGAGTCGACGGACGTGGATTCGGCGTCCAGATCGTCTGACTGAGAACTCCGCCAAAATGCGGAATCTAGGGGTTTTAAAGAGTCGCGTGGGGGCACTGTTTTTCCCACTTAGAGCCACCCAGCGAATTCCGCAGGTCTCTTGCAGGCGCCTGCCAATCACGGTTTGGTTAGGCCCCTCTACTGCTCCTAAGGCGGGGAAGTTAAATGCAGTTGAACTAAGTCCGTATTTGGTATCGACATTGTTCAGCTTAAAGCTAAACGTAACTGCTCTGCGAATAAGGCTTGCAACATTGTTGTTATACGTCATTTTGCCCCCACCCCCCACCCCACCCTCGGGCTCCCCGGAGTAGGGACTGCTAGGTGAACAGTTTCTGGCGTTTTCGCTCTCTTTCTAACCCTTGTGAGCCTACTGGCGTTGCTGTTCTCAGGGCTGGTATCAAGCTGCCTTTATACTCTAGTACCTGCCTGTTGGTTACAAAGTTCTATCGTGGCAACCTATCAAAGCCTGTAGACGACATATGAAGTTACATGTTAATTCCTTGATGAGTAACTAGCGCCCTGGGACCGCGTCTTAGGGCCTCTGCATTTTCGCAAGGCTCTCCCCTTACTGTTTACTTCATGTAACGATATCTCTCCCACACTCCTGGAGATGGAAAAAAGAACACATTGACACCGGTGTGTCAGACCCACCATACTTGCTCCGGTCACTGCGAGAGGGCTGTACAAGCAATGATCACACGCACGGCACAGCGGACACACCAGAAACCGCGGTGTTGGCCGTCGAATGGCGCTAGCTGCGCAGCATTTGTGCACCGCCGCCGACAGTGTCAGCCAGTTTGCCGTGGCATACGGAGCTCCATCGCAGTCTTTAACACTGGTAGCATGCCGCGACAGCGTGGACGTGAACCGTATGTGCAGTTGACGGACTTTGAGCGAGGGCGTATAGTGGGCATGCGAGAGGCCGGGTGGACGTACCGCCGAATTGCTCAACACGTGGGGCGTGAGGTCTCCACAGTACATCGATGTTGTCGCCAGTGGTCGGCGGAAGGTGCACGTGCCCGTCGACCTGGGACCGGACCGCAGCGACGCACGGATGCACGCCAAGACCGTAGGATCCTACGCAGTGCCGTAGGGGACCGCACCGCCACTTCCCAGCAAATTAGGGACACTGTTGCTCCTGGGGTATCCGCGAGGACCATTCGTAACCGTCTCCATGAAGCTGGGCTACGGTCCCGCACACCGTTAGGCCGTCTTCCGCTCACGCCCCAACATCGTGCAGCCCGCCTCCAGTGGTGTCGCGACAGGCGTGAATGGAGGGACGAATGGAGACGTGTCGTCTTCAGCGATGAGAGTCGCTTCTGCCTTGGTGCCAATGATGGTCGTATGCGTGTTTGGCGCCGTGCAGGTGAGCGCCACAATCAGGACTGCATACGACCGAGGCACACAGGGCCAACACCCGGCATCATGGTGTGGGGAGCTATCTCCTACACTGGCCGTACACCACTGGTGATCGTCGAGGGGACACTGAATAGTGCACGGTACATCCAAACCGTCATCGAACCCATCGTTCTACCATTCCTAGACCGGCAAGGGAACTTGCTGTTCCAACAGGACAATGCACGTCCGCATGTATCCCGTGCCACCCAACGTGCTCTAGAAGGTGTAAGTCAACTACCCTGGCCAGCAAGATCTCCGGATCTGTCCCCCATTGTGCATGTTTGGGACTGGATGAAGCGTCGTCTCACGCGGTCTGCACGTCCAGCACGAACGCTGGTCCAACTGTGGCGCCAGGTGGAAATGGCATGGCAAGCCGTTCCACAGGACTACATCCAGCATCTCTACGATCGTCTCCATGGGAGAATAGCAGCCTGCATTGCTGCGAAAGGTGGATATACACTGTACTAGTGCCGACATTGTGCATGCTCTGTTGCCTGTGTCTATGTGCCTGTGGTTCTGTCAATGTGATCATGTGATGTATCTGACCCCAGGAATGTGTCAATAAAGTTTCCCCTTCCTGGGACAATGAATTCACGGTGTTCTTATTTCAATTTCCAGGAGTGTAGTTTCGTCTGACCTCGGCATCGTCTCTGCTTCCGCGCCTTGGAGCGCCCGTCCTCCTTTCTCTCAGTTTCTATATAACACTACAGTAGCAAGGAATAATCAATATATTGGAATACTAGGGGTACTGATAAATTTCGAAAGTGGGATGAGAGGCATTCATTGTTCAGATTTACTTACATCGTTGTTCTCTTCATCAAACTTACTAATCTATAACCTGACAAAATGATTCGAAGAGAGGCGGAATGACAAACTTCCGTGGAAATGGGCTATTGGGAAACTGTTAGGAGACGTTGTTACTAAAACACCTAGCGCCCCAGCAGTTACAACCTCGCTGTTCTCCAACTCCGCAGACACGAAACTGTCGCTACGTCAACTGCTGTCGCTGGAATCAAACTCCGGCCTCAGATAGTTCTAACTGTCTGCTCTCTGCGAACGAGTGACGCGGGCTTGCGTGATGCGAGTGATTTCGACGGAACTAAGTTTGAACGACCGGTTCGGTCGTACAAACCACACACTCTGCGGTTCTAAACTGAAGTGCACTTTGGTACATCAATAGAGCGATATTACTGGCTAACACACCCGGAACCAGGTAGTCCTGTAATCCTTTCCTCCATCATAAATCAATGGTGCTTTTGTTCTTCCTGGTGATTTATTTCGTTTGCTCCTTTCGTGCCTACTGTGCCACTTCCGTACTGTCTAGTACTTGCAAGTAGATTCACTATACTAATGTCTACAGTCCTCAGTCAATTAGATCATTAACTAAATTTTAATATTCTGTTTTTGTAATATTGCGTGACGTGCCTCCAAAACACAAAGTATGTCGTTCATTTCGAAGTATTTCTGAAACCACATCACTTCAAATTGTCTAAAACCTTTTTTTAATTGATTGGCGACTCCATTGAGTTTTCTGTGCACCACGACCAGATAACGGATATAATTGGAAGGAGAAACAGCAATGGTCGTATTTTTTGTTTTATTACCCGCAAAATCGATTTTCGGTCACTTAGTGACCATCCTCAGTGCTAGAAGTTAAAAATATCACATAACGATCAGAGAGTATAAAAAAGAAAATCGCAACTACACCTGTGTATGAACATAACAGTTGGTAGCCAGTAATATTAAGTCTTTACGTGGCACATGTCACACAGATGGCGTTCTAAGCCCTGTCACACCGAGGTCTGCTGAACAGGGTCATCTCAGGTTATGAGATCGCTCTAAGCTAGTTGATACCAGTGCCTACCAATTTGTGATTTTCTTTTTTATACTCTCTGATAGCTATGTGAAATTTTTAACTTCTAGCACTGAGGATAGTCACTAAGTGACCGAAAATCGACTTTGCGGATAATAAAACAAAAAAAAATACGACCCATGCTCTTTCTCCTTCCAATTACATCCTTTTTTTAATGTCATGTGTGTATCAGATTTTGAAACAAAACAATGTTTAGTATATAATCAGTTGTTATGAAATCGGTCATTAGGTTAGGTGTATCATATTAAAAAGTAAAATAACCAAAAACTTATAATAATAATGAAAAATAACGTATGTATTCTGACACAATGGGGCATGTGCACTTACACAGATATCCTACAATTTAACTGGATTCTACGAATTTAATTCTTCTGTGGAAGACAGTCTAAATGTTCAAGCAACTGCTCCATAAAAAATAAAATATTTGTTATGAATTTAAAACTCGAGGTATCAAACGTTAATGAGCTATGGTCAGATCATAAGCATGTAATTATTCCACACGTCGTAATTCTTACAATGTATGCTAGTAGCAATAAATACTTACTTAACGATGTGTTGTAAATCGCATGGATTGCTAACATACAGTTCAGTGAACCAAAACTTGATAATAAATTCAACTGGGAGGAGCACACCACAGAACTGCTGAAGCGTCTTAACAAATCTCTGTTTGCAATGCGAATTTTGTCAGACATAGGGGATATAAAAATGAAAAAGCTGGCATACTATGCTTACTCTCATTCCATAATGTCATATGGGATTATTTTCTGGGGTAATTCATCAAGCCAAGCTAAAGTTTTCCGGGCACAAAAACGTGCAGTAAGAGTTATATGTGGTGTGAACTCAAGAACATCCTGCAGAAGCCTGTTTATGGAACTAGGGATACTAACGACTGCTTCCCAATATATTTATTCCTTAATGAAATTTGTCATTAAAAATATATCACTTTTTCAAACCAACAGCTCAATTCATGGAATCAATACTAGAAATAAGAATAATCTTCACAAGGATTTAAAGTCACTTAGTCTTGTACAAAAAGGTGTGCATTATTCAGGAACACACATTTTCTATAACTTGCCAGCAGCCATAAAAGCTTAACAACCAATGAAATTCAGTTTAAGAGGAGCCTAAAGGATTTATTGGTGGCCAACTCCTTCTACTCCATTGATGAATTTCTTAGTAAAACCAACTGATTTGTATATAAGTACAACATAACTTCTGCACAATTTCAGTGCAGTAACGTGTTCATTGAAAATTTGTGTGTGTGTGTGTGTGTGTGTGTGTGTGTGTGTGTGTGTGTGTGTGTCTGTGTGTGTGTGTGTGTGTGTGTGTAAGTATAATCTAACTTCTGCACCATTTCAGTGCAGTAATGTGTTCATTGTAAATAAGTACTACAGTAGTTGTATTACATGTTTATTACCTTATAAATAAATAAAAAACCTTTTTATTTTAAATTCAATGCATTAGTATTTGTAAAATGACTCTTAGTGTCCATTAAAAAATGACGATCATTCCACTTGGGACCTGTGGAATGGTACATTAGCTTATTTGTTTTAGTTGTAAACATTTGTCGTGTATTGTTGTTTTTCTGACATGTTCCATATCCTGGAGGACCTCCTCACTACGGATCAATTGGAATGAAAGTAAATCTAATCTAATCTAATCTAAAACCTTCGAATCTACTTGATACTAACGTAAGCATCTACCTTCGTCAGGGATTATAAATATACCTAAAGACTAATAGAAACAGACAAACACTGTCCGAAGAAGCCCTGAAGGCCTAACGGTACCGACCTGCCGCCGTGTCAGCTTGAGCCCTTAGGCATCACCGGATGCGGATACGGATACGGATACGGAGGGGCACGTGGTCAGCACTCCGCTCTCACGGCCGTTGACAGTATTCGCAACTGGAGCCGCCACTCCTCATTCAAGTAACTCCTCAATCCGCCTCAAAAGGGCTGAGGGCACCCCGTTTGCCAAATAACGGCACATCCGGACAGTGACCTATCCAAGTGCTAGCCAAGACCGAAGCGCTTGTCTGCAGTGATCTGACGGGAACCGGTGTTACCACTGCGGCAAGGTCGTTGGCACCTAAGGACTAAAGTGGGCTTAATCCATATTAAACACTTATAAAACTCAGTCATAACATGAAACAATTTTATGAATGTCCCTCACTGTGTTGCCATAGCTGTCAGTAATACAAATCGATAAAGCACGGGCACAATGCGACAATCAAGTGACAAAGTTCCTCCAGTAGGGAGTAATCATCCCATTGAAATGGTCTGCAGTTATTGGTGCTTGGAATCTAACCAAATTTTCTGTTGGTCGTCACCCAACTACCTTCCCCATACACTGCTTGATCGCAGAATTTCTCGAGACTAACTTTCCCCATATTTAAACTGGGAATAGACAGTGAGTTAAAGGCAGTGGAAATATGATAATTTGTTAGTGCATTGTCTTTCTACACGTCAGAAAATTGGTGAGTTATGAATTACCTACCACCCCTAAGGTTATCAGGATATCACGGCTAAATAGTCTACAAACTTGGCTACCAGACTATCCTTTGGGATCTCCTGGTAATTCAAACATGCAACGAAGCGACCAAACGAACGATTCCTTTGGGAACCATCCGACTAGAAGATTGGGACCATCAGTCCGGATCTGCCAGCTAAATATTGAGGGAATTAGCCGATCCAAATCTGAATATCTTTCAAAGCTTCTATTGGACAATAGCATCGATGTGGTACTCCTTCAGGAAACACATACCGACTCGCATGAAGACTTACAAAGAAGAGGACGTATTCAAGGCTTCCAACAAATAGGCGCAACATATCATCACGCCTATGGCACCGCCACATATGCCCGATCCGATATTTAACATCCACACCTGCTGTCCACAAGCACAGAAAACAACATCCATGTTGTTGATATAAAAGTAGGCAACATAAGACTTATAAATGTCTACAAACCACCAAACCAAATCTGGCCAAGTATTGTACTACCCGCACATGAACACCCAACGATATATGCCGGTGATTTTGATAGCCATCATGAAATGTGGCGATACACCCAAAATAATGAACACGGAGAAGCGCTGGTGGAATGGGCCGACGAGAACAATCTACATCTTATATTCTATGTCAAGGAGAGGGGCACATTCCACTCGGCCGCCTGGCGCAGGGACTACAATCCGGACCTCTGCTTTGTAACTACCGATAACGAGGGAAAACCAGTGCCTATACATAGAAGGGTTGCCACAGGTTTCCCACACAGCCAGCATAGGCCTGTTATTTTAGACATCGGTGTCACTATACCCCTGATACGGTCCTTCCCTCGACCTAGATGGAATTTCCAAAAAGCTGACTGGGAGAAGTATTCAGCGGACCTTGATAAATGCATCCGGTTTATACCGTCACTACCTAAATGCTACGATCGTTTCAGGAAAGCTATAATTACCACAGCTAAAAAACACATTCCTAGGGGGTTTCGAAAAGAATACATCCCAGGATGGGATGCAAAATGCCATCAGCTATATGAGGATTTTACTAGTAGTGGTGACCAAGAAATAGCTGATGACCTCCTCCACAATCTAGATTCCGCAAGAAGACAACGATGGACTGAAGCAACTGAAAGAATGAATTTCACTCAATCAAGCAGGAAGGCATGGAGTTTGTTACGTAAACTCGGAGGTACGACAAGACCAGCCCAGAAAAATCCAACCATAACACCAGAGAAAATTGCAAATAACATTGTCGAAATGTCAAGAGCTCCGAGAGACAAACCACATACCAGGATGATTAAGCGCGAACCCAGAACACTAAAAAAGAATACTCCAAATATATCAGAGCTTTACAGACCATTCACTGAGGATGATGTCATTACTGCCCTCAAGGATATGAAACGGGGCCAAGCCCCAGGTTTTGACAACATACATCCAGAATTTCTAACCTACGCTGGAAAGAACGTAGTCAAATGGCTGGCAAATTTCTTTTCGAACATTTTGACTACAAACCATCTCCCTAGAGAATTCAAAAAGCAAGAATAATAGCTTTGCTGAAACCAGGGAAACCAGCAGACCAACCGCTAAGCTACAGACCAATAGCACTTCTTAGCTGTACATACAAACTTCTCGAACGACTTGTCCATAATCGAATTAGCGGCATCATTATGGAGAACTTACCTATAGAACAGGCAGGCTTCAGACCTGGCCGTAGTTGCTGTGACCAAGTTCTGGCATTAACATCCTACATAGAGGCTGGCTTTCAACAGAAATTGAAAACAAGTGCTGTATTTCTAGACTTAACATCTGCATATGATACTGTTTGGAGAGATGGAATAATTTACAAACTCTTAAGAG
The DNA here is from genome assembly GCF_023864275.1 of Schistocerca cancellata. Taxonomy (NCBI): domain Eukaryota; kingdom Metazoa; phylum Arthropoda; class Insecta; order Orthoptera; family Acrididae; genus Schistocerca; species Schistocerca cancellata. The sequence continues at coordinate 79,988,827 of NC_064628.1, forward strand.
TGATTCCTTGCCAGATTTTAACATCCTTAATACATAATATGCTGAGTAACAGAACCTTCCAGGTCACCCTAAACGGAAAGACAAGCAAAACAAAACTTATTAACAACGGGCTTCCGCAAGGCTCCGTATTGGCCCCTCTTCTGTTTAACCTCTATATAGCAGATCTCCCAAACACAAAGTCAAGAAAATTTTGCTATGCGGATGACATAGCACTGGCTACCAGAGACAAGTAACTCTTCAATACAGAGGAAGTCCTTAATAATGAAGTCGAAATACTATACAATTATTTCAAGAAATGGAGACTCAAGCCAAACCCTAACAAAACTGAAGCATCTACATTCCATCTTAATAACAAAATGGCAAATATAATTATTAACATAAAACTCGGAAACACCAACCTCAAACATGATAAGTTTCCGAAGTACTTAGGTATAACATTGGATCGCACTCTCTCTTACCGAAAACATCTAGAGAACACCACTGCAAAAATTTGAACACGGAATAACATCATTCAAAAACTTAGCGGTACTACTTGGGGAGCTAACGCAAAAACATTACGCACCTCATCTATCGCCTTAGTGTTCTCTGTGGCTGAGTACTGCGCTCCAGTCTGGATTAATAGCTGTCACACCAAACTTATTGACAGGCAATTAAATAACACAATGAGGTTGATTTCTGGAACCGTTAAATCAACGCCCACGTACTGGCTACCGGTGCTATGTAATATCCTGCCCCCGGACCTGCGTAGAAAAGCGGCCCTACTGCACGAATTCAGAAAGATTGAGACAAAACCAGAACTACCAATTAAGGAAGAATTCTCACAACTGCGACACACTCGATTGAAATCAAGAAAGCCACCCATACGCACAGCTGAGCAGCTTCAAAATAATAACTATGACCACATGAAACAATGGAGACTAGATTGGAACCAAAAGACAAATGACCAACTACAGACCTGGTTTGAGAGCTATAACTGCAACATCTCTGGAATGGAACTAACACCGAAAACATGGTCCGCATTAAATCGAATACGTACTGGACGTGGCAGGTGTGCGGATTCACTACACAAATGGGGAAGAGCGATGTCACCAGAATGCGACTGCGGTGCCCCTAGACAGACGATCCAACACATCCATGGTGAATGCTCCTTGCGAGCATATACAGGGAACTAGTCCGACTTCCTGGAGGCATCCCCATCGGAGCTAGAATGGATCTCAAACCTCGATATAACCTTTCAACTGACCAATATAAACATAAATTATATTCATGATTGTTATAAGATTTTAATGTCTAACACTTGATGTATTAATGTTGCTTGTATATCCATACGCTAAATAAATAAATAAATCAGGAATAACACATTTTTCCTATTTTTGAAATTGTGTATCCTAAAAGAGGTACCCTTTCTTCATTTTGGTGTCAGTTCAATTAGGATGCAAAAATCTGTAAGGAGATGATTCCTTGCGCTGGTTCATGGGGGCTGTACCACTACCAGTCTTATTACACTTTGGTGTAAACACGAACTGAGTGTGAACCTGCAGCACCTTGAGTCACACATCACTTTGTTCATCATTCCTAAAATGTTTAAAATCCTGTTTTCGATATGCACCAAACACATTTTTCGTATTGCTCGGCAGCGAGCGCAGTTGTTTCTGAATATTTTTCCATCTAGAATGAAATTTTCACTCTGCATCGGAGTGATGAGCTGATATGAAATTTCCTGGCAGATGAAAACTGTGTGCCGGACCGAGACTCGAACTCAGGACCTTTGCCTTTCGCGGACAAGTGCTCTATCAACTGAGCTACCCAAGCACCACTCACAACCCGTCCTCACAGCTTCAGTTCTGCCAGTACCTCGCCTCTTACATTCCAAACTTCGCAGTTGGTAGAGCACTTGCCCGCAAAAGGCAAAGGTCCCGAGTTCGAGCCTCGGTCCGGCACACAGTTTTAAACTGCCAACTATTTCTTTCTGCCACTACATCTCTCCTTTCGCGATGCTACAGGGGTCCTCTGCCGCTGCTTGTCCGGGTGCGCCGCGAGCAGCCGGCAGCTACCCAAAAAATGGTTCAAATGGCTCTGAGCACTATGGGACTTAACATCTGTGGTCATCAGTCCCCTAGAACTTAGAACTACTTAAACCTAACTAACCTAAGGACATCACACAACACCCAGTCATCACGAGCCAGAGAAAATCCCTGACCCCGCCGGGCATCGAACCCAGGAACCCGGGCGCGGGAAGCGAGAACGCTACCGCACGACCACGAGCTGCGGACGCAGCTACTCAGGAAGTGGATGCTGTGTCCCCACCCTCTGCACTCGAAGAAGGTGGCGCGTGCGTATGTGGCTTACACATGCTGGCCCAGAAAGTCCTCCATCTCCTCTCCTAACAGTGGTTCATCTCTGCTCTCCGAACCGCGATGATGGTTGTCGCGTGGTCGAGAAGTGCGCTGGCCTGCAGCGCAGTTAAGCTGCTGCGGCTCCGCTGAAGTGTCAGGAACGCTAGTGTCCTGGCCCAAGTCGACACGGAAGACCCCCAGGTCTTCCCATCTGCGTCGGAAGCTGTCAGCAACGCCGAACTCGTGACTGGTGCTTACGGAGAAGAAGACACCTCTCCAGTGGCTGTTGGCGGTGTTGAGTACGAGAACGAAATCTACAACAGACTTGTACCCAGTGTTAATAGCGTGTTAGGGAATCGGGTACGCGCGTCCTGTGCATCGATCCTTTTGACCAACTCCCTTCTGAACTCAAATGCTGGAGTATTTATAGTGTGAAATATCGGCTGGTGTTGACCGAACATCGCTTGTAATGACCGCACAGGCTTTCCTAATACGAATGTATCACCGATTCATATCGTGTCCTATTTGCTTAACACATTTATTTTACCAACAGACTGGTCCATAATAATATTCAATATGCCTGCTTGCGTTAGCGATGCGCCTTCTTACTTTACGCAACAAGGTGACGTGATACTTCTCAGTCGTATTGCTTTACTAAGCTTCCGCTGATGTTAGCTACCCATTCGCCCAAGGTGTTAATGTCCTACTTTCCGCTTGAGCTGATAACGTGATGAAACGCTGCCATTTCGTTTCACACTTCTTGACACTCCCGCAAGGACCACAAAATGAAAGGGTCTCCAATTATGCAATTCTGCAGCCAGCTGCCTGACACAGAGTTGGTGCGTAACAGCGAGATAAATCTGACTAAATACTTTATCGTAAATAGAATACCATAACCTATGACCTTAAGTGTTCTAGAAGCTTCTTTCAATTCCTTATGTTCAGAGTATTTCATAATTCTTTCTTCTGTTTTCAACTGCCTTGCTACTTTTGCCATTCTTTCTGAAACACAAAAATTTGCCGTATATCATTTCTGAGGAATTAAGGTTAAAATGAAATTTTGTTATTCATTGTTGAATATATTAACTTTTTTTGTTTTTCTTATGAGCTGGTTGTATTCTGAATACTGAAGATGTAGATTACTACACTAGTTAATTGTAATTCACTAAGATGTCAGTGGTTAGACACTGGACTCGCATTCGGGAGGACGACGGTTCAATCCCGCGTCCGGCCATCCTGATTTACGTTTTCCGTGATTTCCCTAAATCACTCCAGGCAAATGCCGGGATGCTTCCTCTGAAAGGGCACGGCCGACTTCCTTCCCCATCCTTCCCTAATCCGATGAGACCGATGACCACGCTGTCTGGTCTCCTTCCCCAAACAACCAACCAACCACTAAGATGTAATTTTCTTATTAACTGTATTTTAAGCCAGACACGGATTTCGCTTTGGACAACCTTTTGTTACCTCTTGAATTACTTTTTGAAATTCCAGTGGCAATACTTCAACATCTGGTAAGTTGCTATATTCATACCATCTCATCACTGTATACAAAATGAAATGTCACTACTGATTCACTGACTCATCATTGCCCAGCCCAAACTGCTAGGGACAGAAACTTGAAATTAGGAGAGGTTGTGAATCTTATAATGTACACATCATTTAAGAGGGTATCTTTCTAAATTTCACCCTTAAGTGGGCAAAACGTGGGTGCTATAAGGGATGAAATCTTCTTTTATTTTCAAAAAATATGTCGCTATTAAGGCAGTTTTGAAGCTAATGCTACGAAAAGTGGAATTTTGTTTCATGGTCAGAGGTAAAAAAGTTATTGTTTCAGCATGTTTCGAAATTCAGTCCCTAATCGGGTGAAATATTGGGTGAAAGATTTTTACTTTTATTTCTTTTCTTGTAAACAACTCATTATGAAAGAACCACTAAAAAGTGTTTAAAGCTGCAGATATTGAAATTGGTATTTGAATTCTCAGTTAGAAAAAAAGACGTGTTTTGTGTGTACGGAAATTCAACCTCTAAGAAGCATGATATAGGGGATGTAAATATTTATGAAAATATTATGTGGTGGTTGTTGTGGTCTTCAGTCCTGACACTGGTTTGATGCAGCTCTCCATGCTACCCTATCCTGTGCAAGCTTCTTCATCTCCCAGTACCTACTGCAACCTACATCCTTCTGAATCTGCTTAGTGTATTCATCTCTTGGTCTCCCTCTACGATTTTTACCCTCCACGCTGCCCTCCAATGCTACATTTGTGATCCCTTGATGCCTCAGATTTATTACCAACCGATCCCTTCGTCTCGTCAAATTGTGCCACAAACTCCTCTTCTCCCCAATTTTATTCAATACCTCCTCATTAGTTATGCGATCTACTCATCTAATCTTCAGCATTCTTCTGTAGCACCACATTTCGAAAGCTTCTATTCTCTTCTTGTCCAAACTATTTATCGTCCACTTTTCACTTCCATACATGGCTACACTCCATACCAATACTTTCAGAAAAGACTTCCTGACACTTAAATCTATACTCGATGTTAACAAATTCCTCTTCTTCAGAAACGCTTTCCTTGCCATTGTCAGTCTACATTTTATATCTTCTCTACTTCGACAATCATCAGTTATTTTGCTCCCAAAATAGCAAAACTCCTTTACTACTTTAAGTGTCTCATTTCCTAATCTAATTCCCTCAGCATCACCCGACTTAATTCGACCACATTCCATTATCCTCGTTTTGCTTTTGTTGATGTTCATCTAATATTCTCCTTTCAAGACACTTTCCATTCCGTTCAACTGCTCTTCGAAGTCCTTTGCTGTCTCTGATAGAATTACAATGTCATCGGCGAATCTCAAAGTTTGTATTTCTTCTGCATGGATTTTAATACCTACTCCGAATTTTTCTTTTGTTTCCTTTACTGCTTGCTCAATATACAGATTGAATAACATTGGGGAGAGGCTACAACCCTGTCTCACTCCCTTCCCAACCACTGCTTCCCTTTCATGCCCCTCGACTCTAATAACTGCCATCTGGTTTCTGTACAAATTGTAAATAGCCTTTCGCTCCCTGTATTTTACCCTTACCACGTTTAGAATTTGAAAGAGAGTATTCCAGTCAACATTGTCAAAAGCTTTCTCTAAGTCTACAAATGCTAGAAACGTGGGTTTGCCTTTCCTTAATCTTTCCTCTAAGATAAGTCATAAGGTCAGTATTGCCTCAGGTGTTCCAATATTACTACGGAATCCAAGCTGATCTTCCGCGAGGTCGGCTTCTACCAGTTTTTCCATTCGTCTGTAAAGAATTCGTGTAGTATTTTGCAGCTGTGACTTAATAAACTGATAGTTCGGTAATTTTCACATCTGTCAACACCTGCTTTCTTTGGGATTGGAATTATTATATTCTTCTTGAAGTCTGAGGGTATTTCGCCTGTCTGATACATCTTGCTCACCGGATGGTAGAGTTTTGTCAGGACTGGCTCTCCGAAGGCCGTCAGTAGTTCTAATGGAATGTTGTCCACTCCCGGGGCCTTGTTTCGACTCAGGTCTTTCAGTGCTCTGTCAAACTCTCCACGCAGTGTCGTATCTCCCATTTCATCTTCATCTACATCCTCTTCCATTTCCATAATATTGTCCTCAAGTACATCGCCCTTGTATAGACCCTCTATATACTACTTTCTGCTTTCCCTTCTTTGCTTAGAACTGGGTTCCATCTGCGATCTTGATATTCATACAAGTGGTTCTCTTTTCTCCAAAGGTCTCTTTAATTTTCCTGTAGGCAATATCTATCTTATCCCTAGTGAGATAAGCCTCTACATCCTTATAAATTTCCTCTAGCCATCCCTGCTTAGCCATTTTGCACTTCCTGTCAATCTCCTTTTTGCCTGCTTCATCTACTGCATTCTTATATTTTCGCCTTTCATCAATTAAATTCAATATTTATTTTGTTACCGAAGGAGTTCTACTAGTCCTTATCTTTTTACCTACTTGATCCTCTGCTGCCTCCACTACTTCATCCCTCAGAGCTACCCATACTTCTTCTACTGTACTTCGCTGTCAACCGTTCCCTTATGCTCTCTCTGAAACTCTGTACAACCTTTAGTTTAGTCCGTTTATCCAGGTCCCTTCTCCTTAAATTCCCACCTTTTTGCAGGTTCTTCAGTTTTAATCTACAGTTCATAACCAATAGATTGTGGTCAGAATCCACATCTGCTCCTGGAAACGTCTTACAATTTAATACCTGGTTCCTAAATCTCTGTCTTACCATTATATAATCTATCTGATACCTTTTAGTATCTCCAGGATTCTTCCATGTATACAACCTTCTTTTATGATTCTTGAACTAAGTGTTAGCTATGATTAAGTTATGCTCTGTGCAAAATTCTACCAGACAGCATCCCCTTTCATTTCTTTCCCCCAATCCATATTCACCTACTATGTTTCCTTCTCTCCCTTTTCCTACTCTCAAATTTCAGTCACCCATGACTATTAAATTTTCGTCCCCCTTCACTACCTGAATAATTTCTTTTATCTCATAATACATTTCATCAATATATTCATCATCTGCAGAGCTAGTTGGCATATAAACTTGTACTACTGTTATAGGTATGGGCTTCGTGTCTATCTTGTCCACAATAATGCGTTCACTATGCTGTTTGTAGTAGTTTACCCGCACTCCTATTTTTTTATTCATTATTAAACCTACTCCTGCATTACCCCTATTTGATTTTGTATTTATAACCCTGTATTCACCTGACCGAAAGTCTTGTTCCTCCTGCCACCGAACTTCACGGATTCTCACTATATATAACTTTAACTTATCCATTTCCCTTTTTAAATTTTCTGACCTACCTGCTCTATTTAGGGTTCTGACATTCCACTCTCCGATCCGTAGAACGCCAGTTTTCTTTATCCTGAAAACGAAAAATATAAACTATTTTAAAAATTTTAACTATTTTAACTATTTTAAAAATTATAAATATTAACTATCTTAAAAAGGGTTATTAATTTTATACTGTAGACACCGTGTAGGAAGATCTTGTTTTAAGTTCTACACCTAAGGGGGTGAAATAGACAATGAAACTTTCGTTTTGTAAATGCGTCGCTATTAAGGCAATTTTGAAGCTAAAATAAAAAAAATGGTATTTGGTTTGTTAGTCAAAAATAAAAAATATACGTGTTTCAGCATTTTTGGAAATTCAACTCGTAAGGGGGTGAAATAGAGGTCGGAAGTTGCTTTTCCAAATAAATTATTTCTAAGGAACCACGAAAGCATTCTGAAAGCTACATCTATGACAACTGGTATTTGAGTTCTCGGTAAAATTTAAAAAAAGTGGTGAGTCATTTTTGGAAATTCATCCCCAAGAGGAAGAAACAGGGAGTGAAATGCTTTATGAAATTTTTTTGTTATGAGAGCCGATGGTAGTTTGGTCAGGAAAACAGTTGGAAAGACCATGTTCTATGGCCTTAATTGGCTTGAAAATTCGTTGTCATTTGTGAATTAAATCAAGAAGGTTACTGAACAGTCACCATAACAAATTAGGTTTGTTCGAAGTGCATAGAAAAAGTGACAGATCATTGATATATGAATTTTTCAGTGTGCCTAATATATCTTTATAAAATTATTTTTGTCGTAATTGCTACGAAAAATATTAATCACCGGTGACAAAGTTGACACCAAGTCTAAATGCTATTCAATGCACAGGAATATCCATTTGAGATGAAATGATTCAGTAGTGAGTGTAAGACAGGACATGTTACCCGATTTGTCATTTCTTTTTTTAACTCGCTGCATGAAATTAATTTAAACCCACTGAAGCACCTTCATTATACACACGTCAAAAAAAATTTTTTTTTTGCATCACCTCAGTTTCGAGAGTTCCGGGATGTGTACAGAAAATTGGAATAGAGATCAACATAAACATCGTTTCCGCCCTTTTTATTGCTCATGGAAACCACACATTGCATGTTGTACCACCATACAGCGAGACCTTCAGAGGTGGTGCTGCAGACTGCTGTAGACACTGGTACCTCTACTACCCAGTAGCACATCCTCTTGCATTGATGCATGCCTGTATTCGTCGTGGTATACTATTCACAATTGCGTCAAGGCACTGTTGGTCCAGATTGTCCCACTCCTCAACGGCGATTCGGCGTAGATCCCTCAGTGTGGGCCGGCCGGGGTGGCCGAGTGGTTCTAGGCGCTACAGTTTGGAACCGCGTGACCGCTACGGTCGTAGGTTCGAATCCTGCCACGGACATGGATGTCTGTGATGTCCTTAGTTAGGTTTCAGTAGTTGTAAGTTCTAGGGGAGTGATGACCTCAGAAGTTACGTCCCTTAGTGCTCAGAGCCATTTGAACCATTTGAACCACAGAGTGGTTGGTGGGTCACGTCGTCCATAAACAGCCCTTTTCAATCCGTCCCAGGCATTTTCGATAGGGTTCATGTCTAGAGCACATTCTGGCCACTCTAGTCGAGCTATGCCGTTATCCTGAAGGACGTCATTCACAAGATGTGCACGATGGGGGCGCGAATTGCCGTCCATGAAGACGAATGCCTCGCCAATATGCTGCTAATATGGTTGCGCTATCGGTCGGAGGATGGCATTCACGTATCGTGCAGCTGTTGCGGCACCTTCCATGAACACGAGCGGCGTACGTCGGCCCCACATAATGCCACCCCAAAATACCACGGAACCTCCACCTTGCTGCACTCGCTGCGCAGTGTCTCTGAGGCTTTCAGCCTGACCGGGTTGCCTCCAAACACGTCCCCGACGATTGTCTGGTTGAAGGCGTATGCGACACTCATCGCTGGAGAGAACGTGATGCCAATCCTGAGCGGACGGCATGTTGTCGTGCCCATCTTTACCGCGCTGGATGGTGTCGTGGTTTAAAGATGGACCTCGCCATGGACGTCGGGAGTGAAGCTGCGCATCATGCAGCCTGTTGCGCACAGTTTGAGTCGTAACACGACGTCCTGTGGCTGCACGAAAAGCATCATTCCACATATTCTTGAGTGAGTCATGTCATCGACAGTTCCTGTCTCTCTGTATCTTCTCCACGCCCGAACTACATCGCTTTGGTTCACCCCGAGACGCCTGGACACTTCCCTTGTTGAGAGCCCTTCCTGGCACAAAGTAACAATGCGGACGTGATCGAACCGCGGTATTGACCGTCTAGGTATGATTAACTACAAACAACACGAGCGGTGTACCTCCTTCCAGGTGGAATGACTGGAATTGAGCGGCTGTCGGACCCCCTACATCTAATAGGCACTGCTCATGCATGGTTGTTTACATTTCTGAGTGGGTTTAGTGACATCCCTGAACAGTCAAACGGACTGTGTTTGTGATACAATATCCATAGTCAACGTCTATCTTCAAGAGTTCTGGCGACGAGGGTGATGCAAAACTTTTTTGGTATGTGTACTAAGACTGGTAGCCTTGTAAAAGATCAGTAAGTCCTGGTAGTGTGTAGACTTACACATGAGCTATATGGGTAACAGCATGCGAATTCGATTAAAGAAAACAAAAAGGAAAGATCTTTGCAAAATGATTCAAATGGCTCTGAGCACTATGGGACTCAACAGCTGTGGTCATCAGTCCCCTAGAACTTAGAACTACTTAAACCTAACTAACCTAAGGACATCACACACATCCATGCCCGAGGCAGGATTCGAACCTGCGACCGTAGCAGTCGCGCGGTTCCGGACTGCGCGCCTAGAACCGCGAGACCACCGCGGCCGGCAGATCTTTGCAGACCATATAGTCTATGCGAGGGGAGAAGCGAGCACTAACGTAGTTAGATATGCAGGTATTGCTTTCACTGCTAACATCATTGGTGTCATCTCCGTAGAACATAAAATAAATAAATAAATAAATAAAGACAACTGCATGACGAGCTCATATTTTGGCCTGGACATTTTCGCACTATACAGGATGTCTCACGAAAGAAGCCTGGGAGGCACTGTGCGACTGAGTGTACTGGTTTTTTCTTTGGAGTTTTTTGTCAAGTTTAACCGCATTAAATATTGTTTCTAGACGTCGTTATTGCAACTGCGCCGAGTTCGGGGTTTTCCCTGCCCGTATGTCGGGCTTCCCCTGCCCTTATGTCGCTGGACCCGGTCATCAGACAGAAACACCATGCTCGCGTCTTCTATACTATGCGACTGAGTGTTCGGGTGTTCTGTTTCGAGTCCCCTGTTGAGTTTCCATTCGTTATGGTATACACAAAGGATCAACGAGTGTTTCTTGTGTTCAACTTGGCAAAAACAAAATCGTATGTGGAATGTCGCCTTGAATTCATACGAAAAGTCTTTCGGTGTGAATATTCACAATGATTCGACCATACGCAGATTACTGAAGAAATTTCAAGAGAGTAGCACTGTGTTACACGAACGAAGGCCTCGAGAACTGTCGAAGCGGCCCCCTATAAGGTAGAGGGCCCGCACAACAGACTAGCAACGTGGGATGAAGACCTGTCAAGAGCTCTGATCAAAACGTCGCCAATGGATTAAAACATCAACAGACTTTCCGCATAAACACGGCACTACTTAGTGAAAAGCCATGTGACAAAGCTCCACCAATTGGAGCTAATGTGACTACATGTAGCACCCCGCTGTATTATAAGCACGCCAGCTGAGTCAGACCGGCAGTGTGCACCTACAGCTAGGACAAAAATGGTTCAAATGGCTCTGAGCTCTATGGGACTTAACATCTGAGGTCATCCGTTCCGTAGAACTTATAACTACTTACACCTAACCTAAGGGCATCACACACATCCATGCCCGAGGCAGAATTCGAACCTGCGACCGTAGCAGTCGCGCGGTTCCGAACTGAAGCCCCTAGAACCGCTCGGCCACCACGGCCGGCTACAGCTAGGACAGCTCCGGCCAATAATTAGCCGGCTCTAACCCAGTAGACACTTACTGTAGCCATCAGTAGAAAGTTGTATTTTGATGGGCGTAGCGCCACTTTGTAATTCGAATCGAGAACAGCTGCCAATATGAGTAATGTAGAAGTAGATATCCTCGAAGTAGTGAAGCTACTTAAATCACTTGATAAAAGCAAGTTTTCTGGTCCAGACTGTTTACCAATTAGGTTCCTTTCGGAGTATGCTGATGCACTAGCTCCATACTTAACAATCATATACAACCGCTCGCTCGACGAAAGATCGGTACCAAAAGACTGGAAAGTTGCACAGTTCACACCAGTATTCAAGAAAGCTAGTAGGAGTAATCCACTAAATGACAGGCCCATATCGTTAAAGTTGATATGCAGCAGGTTTTGGAACATATATTGTGTTCGAACATTATGAATTACCTCGAAGAAAACGGTCTACTGACATACAGTCAACATGGGTTTAGAAAACATCGTTCTGTGAAACACATCTAGCTCTTTATTCACACGAAGTGTTGAGTGCTATTGACAAGGGATTTCATATCGATTCCGTATTTCTGGATTTCCGGAAGGCTTTTGACACGGTACCACACAAGCGGCTCGTAGTGAAATTGCTTGATTATGGAATATCATCTCAGTTATGAGACTGGATTTGTGATTTTCTGTCAGAGAGGTCACAGTTTCTTAGTAATCCATGGAAAGACATCGAGTAAATAGAAGTGACTTTTGGCGTTCCCAAAGGTAGTGTTATAGGCCCTTTGCTGTTCCTTATCTATATAAACGAATTTGGAGACAATCTGAGCAGCCGTCTTCGGTTGTTTGCAGATGACGCTGTCGTTTATCGACTAATAGAGTCATCAGAAAATCAAAATAAACTGCAAACCGATTTAGAAAGGATATCTGATTGGTGTGAAAGTTGTCAGTTGATTCTAAATAACGAAAAGTCTGATGTCATCCCCATGAGAGCTATAAGGAATTCTTTAAACTTCCGTTGCTCTATAAATCAGTCTAATCTAAAGGCAGCAAATTCAACTAAATACGAAGAGGTTACAATTAGGAACAACTTGAATTGGAAGGAACACATAGAAAATATTGTGGGGAAGGCTAACCAAAGACTGCGTTTTGTTGGCAGGACACTTGGAAAATGTAACAGGTCTGCTAAGGAGACTGCCTAGACTAGCTTGTCCGTCCTCTTTTAGAATACTGCTGCGCTGTGTGGGATCCTTACCAGACAGGACTGACGCAGTACATCGAAATAGTTCAAAGAAAGTCAGCACGTTTTGTATCATCGCGAAATATGGGAGAGGGGAGGTCACAGAAATGATACAATATTTGGCCTGGACATCGTTAAAGGAAAGGCGTTTTTCATTGCGACGGAACCTTCTCAGGAAATTCCAATCACAACCTTTCTCCTCCGATTGCAAAAATATTTTGTTGACACCGACCTACATAGGGAGGAACGATCACCACGATAATATAAGGGAAATCAGAGCTCGTACGGAAACATATAAGTGTTCATTTTTTCGGCGCGCTATGCGATATTGGAATAATAGAGAATTGTGACGGTGTTTCGATGAACGCTGTGCCACGCACTTAAATGTGATTTGCAGAGTCTCCATGTAGATGTAGATGTAGAGCAGTATTTTGGTTATTTCGTTTCATTGTGTTGTACTCTTATCTGGATTTTGCTGTTGTTCTTTGTTTGGAAATTAGTGTACGCCAAGGACGCGCTTTAGATAAATTAGCTCTTTCCTGCCGAGTGCAGGACACTGCAAGCACCTATGTTTTAACCGAAAATATATTGAGCGAGATAGGAGAGGATTTGGAGCGAAGTCCGAGAAAAATCCCTGCACCGCTTGGCACTTCCGATCTGTGTGTCAAGAGCATCTGCTGACAGAGCTGTGCACAGACAAATTGAAACCATATAAAATAACAGTAGTGAATCAGCTGAGGAAGTCAGATACTGTTGCTCGGTGTCGTTATTGCTTCTGGCTGTTACAGTCTGTGCACGAAGGGGAAGTTGATCCTCAGGTGCTCTTTCCTTCTGATGAAGTATGGCTACACTTGTCAGGGTACGTAAATTCTCAGAACAGTCGACCATGGAGCTCCTAAAATCCTCATGAATTACATCAACATCCTCTGCATGATCTGAAAACAGTAGTGTGTTGTGCAGTTAGTACGAAACGAATTATTGGAGCAATCTTTTTCCAGTACGTTCTGACAAGTATGTGGCCAATATATTGCATCATTTTTTTTTCGAGAACTAACACCTAACGGTTATTTCATGCAGGACAGCGCAAGACCACACTTCGCCAACGTTTCTATGACAGCAGTAGAAAGTGCTTTTTGATAGGTAGCTGACTGGCCTGCTCCTTCTCCAGATCTAAATTCGTGTGATTTTTATCTTTGAGGAATGTTAAAAGACAAGGTGTGCACAACCAATCTCCACATGCTGGAAGAGCTGGAAGAGAGGGTTCAGCTAGCCATTTCCCAGTTTTCGGCAGCCGAAATTCGTCGAGTGTTTGCTAATGTATTCAGGAGATGTCAGACTGTTCTCACCACAGTGAGACATCAGTTTGAGCACCTACTGTAAATGAAGGTAAACTTAACTTAATCGGACGGTAACGTTGTTTTTGCTTAGCTCAGGGGAAGCGGGCGCGCAGCCTACTACCAGCAGCCGGCCGCTGTGGCCGAGCGGTTCTGGGCGCTTCAGTCCGAGACTGCGTTACTGCTACGGTCGCAGGTTCGAATCCTGCCTCGGGCATGGATGTGTGTGCTGTCCTTAGGTTAGTTAGGTTTAAGTAGTTCTAAGTTGTAGGGGACTGACGACCACAGATGTTAAGTCCCATAGTGCTCAGAGCCATTTGAACATTTTTACTACCGGCAGATTATGTCCGAGGGTCAGGCGCTGCGGCAGCCGGCGTATCGGTGGAGGCGGGAGCGGCTGTGCCGCGTTGCCCGCGGACCCATACCGTGCATCTTGCATGAGACACCACGTACATTTCAACATTGGATTAGTCACGAAATTAAAACCACAGTGGAAATCCTATGAAGTTTTGCGCAGATGTGTTGTGAACGTGCGACGGAACTGTCTGAGTTCCACTGTCACTGAAGCAACCTGTAAATTGATATTCACCTACCTCAGATCGGCGTCTGCTCAGTGTCCCTTCACTCTGAAACGTAGATACTTACAAGGTAATGAAAAAGCAGCGTTGATGAAAACAGCACATACACTACTGGCCATTACAACTGCTACACCAAGAAGAAATGCAAATGATAAACGGATATTCATTGGACAAATATATTATACTAGAACTGACATGTGATTACGTTTTCACGCAATTTGGGTGCATAGATCGTGAGAAATCAGCCCTTCTGAACCTAATAACGGCCTTGACACGCCTGAGCATTGAGTCAAACAGAGCTTGGACGGCGGGTACAGGTACAGCTGCCGATGCAGCTTCAACACGATACCACAGTTCATCAAGAGTAGTGACTGGCGTATTGTGACGAGCCAGTTGCACGCCCACCATTGACCAGAGGTTTTTAATTGGTGGAAGATCTGAAGAATGTGCTGGCCAGGGCAGCAGTCGAACATTTTCTGTGTTCAGAAAGGCCCATACAGGACCTGCAACACGCGGTCGTGCATTATCCTGAAATGTAGGGTTTCGCAGGGATCGAATGAAGGCTACAGCCACAGGTCGTAACACATCTGAAATGTAACGTCCACTGTTCAGAGTGCCGTCAATGCGAACAAGAGGTGACCGAGACGTGCAACCGATGGCATCCATACCATCACGCCGGGTGATACGCCAGTCTGGCGATGACGAATACACGCTTCCAATGCGCGTTCACCGCGATGTCGCCAAACACGGATGCAACCATTATGATGCTGTAAACAGAACCTGGATTCATCCGAAAAAAGGCCGTGTTGCTATCCGTGCACCCATGTTCGCCGTTGAGTACACCATCGCAGGCGCTCCTGACTGTGATGCAGCGTCAAGGGTAACCACAGCCACGATCTCCCAGCTGATAGTCCATGCTACTGCGAACGTCGTCGAACTGTTCGTGCAGATGGTTGTTGTCCTGCAAATGTCCCCATCTGTTGACTCAGGGATCGAGACGTGGCTGCACGATCCGTTACAGCCATGCGGATAAGATGCCTGTCGACTGCTAGTGATACGAGGCCGTTGGGATCCAGCACAGCGTTCCGTATTGCCCTCCTGAACCCACCGATTCCATATTCTGCTAACAGTCATTGGATCTCGACCAACGCGAGCAGCAATGTCGCGATACGATAAATTTCAATCGTGGTAGGCTACAGTCCGACCTTTGTCAAAGTCGGAAACGTGATGGTACGCATTTCTCCTCCTTACACGAGGCATCACAACAACGTTTCACCACGCAACGCCGTTGAACTACTGTTAGTGTATGAGAAATCGGTTGGAAACTTTCCTCATGTCAGCACGGTGTAGGTGTCACCACCGGCGGCAACCTTGTGTGAAGGCTCTGAAAAGCTTATCATTTGCATTTCACAGCATCTTCTTCCTGTCGGTTAAATTTCGCGTCTGTAGCACGTTACCTTCGTGGTGTAGCAATTTTAATGGCCAGTAATGTAATATCTACAATTACTGACGCCGCGTAAATCTCGTTACGATTGTTCCTATAAATATTGATAATAAATTTTCGGGTGGAAAACGGAGTCCTGATCATCATTGAAAGTTCGGAAATCTGGTGAAAGTAAGTTTTATATTCTTTGCTTAAACATGTGTCATCAGCCCACATTAAGTATGCAAAACCGCTAATATAAATTCCTGGTTTATGACACACGTAAAGCAG
Source organism: Schistocerca cancellata (assembly GCF_023864275.1). NCBI lineage: Eukaryota > Metazoa > Arthropoda > Insecta > Orthoptera > Acrididae > Schistocerca > Schistocerca cancellata. The sequence goes on from NC_064628.1 coordinate 80,004,901, forward strand.
CCAGAATCCTCCTAAGCCCTTTCCAAGAATAATCACGCAAATATACATTCACTTTGTACACATAACGTTGATTTCTTACATAAGTCATTCAGTGGATTTCTTTCACAAAGATTGCTCGCCAAATATATTCGGTATTAGAACAGAGAACATCGCCACGGGGAATTTTCTAAGTACAACAAGTCACACGCGTATATCTCCCGAACAAAATATCCCACGACTCTGAAACTTTTACAAAATGTTCTCAGCAACAAAAGCTACCATTACAAATCCATCTGAACGCGAAGGACCGAATATTTCTTCATCTTACACATTTTACGGATGGACACATTTAACATGACCTTCGCGTCTCAAAAGCTTGTCCACGACTCTCCCAATGCCGTTGCTCACAGCGCATATACTACTTGATAGAGCGCGGGGGAGACTTCATTCTGATTGGTTGATCAAATGAACAGCCAATCAGACCAATCTTTCAAGATCGTATTTACGCCTAAACTGTTCTGAGGAAATCACTACATCAGATTCATTGGCGTCACTTCGACAAGCAATTTATTACTATAATGTTTATTAATTGAAACTAAATGGAAATTAATCTTGAGATAACTTTAGGAAAACATTACTCGACAAACAACTATTCTGGCTACCTTCTTACAAAAAAAAGTACTCTTAGACGTATGTCATCAGCAATGTGGGTACAAACATCTTTCCCACGCTATGTTTGCGTACTGCATTACATAAAATTAATCTTGAAATTAATATGTGTCACATACACACTCTCACTCACTCTCGTTTACTCCCACCACCACAACAGACATAAATAATAATTTTGTCTGAAATTTCTATTACGAAAATGAAAATTAAAGTTTTAATATGAAAAAATCAGTTAATTAATCCTGCACACTGAGAGTTCTGTTTATGTTTTCAAATAATACTAAAAGATAAACTATTGTATTTCCTAACTGAATTTAATTTCCTAAGTGTCGGTTTTTGATATTTCAGGTAATTTTCTCTAATTTAAATAACAAAAGGCTACATATTAAGTTTTATCAAAATTGAGTAATATTTAGTATCGTTTATTTAGATTCTTAGGGGCTTAAATATTCTGTCGCTGGAACTGACTCAAGCAGCACGTTCCACGGCCGTGCTAGCGACAGATGCGAGTGAATCACGCCGAGATACAAGCGGCTGTCATCAGCACCGACTCCAAAGCTACGAGCCCGTACTGCATTAAAACACTATTGCAGATTGACTCGCGACGTTACAAACGCACGGTGAGCACCAAAATATGGCTAGAAAATATTGTCTCCCGCCAAGGATGAAGCCCTGCTGAGGGATTTCACCTGATTTCATACGGTCCACCAAAAATAACTCTCATGTGCTTCCTTCTTCACGACAATTCTCCGTTGCGCATTGCAGGTGGAATGAAGACGCTCCTACAGAGTAGACGATTGGAGGTGTACGAGCACCCACCATACAGCCCGGACTTGGCTTTCTCTGACATTCATCTCTTCGCTCTCATGAACCACTGGATATGGGGACAGCGTTTTGGCACAGAAACGAGCTGCAAGACCAGCGTAGGGTATTGGCGAAAATAACAGACAGTTGCCTTCCATGACAAGGGTATGGGAAACTATGTTCCGCACAACAACATAAAAGGGGCGTTTGAAAAGTCCGTGCAAAGACACACCACCGGCGCGTATCGAGGTCATGTTTAATTAGTAGCTTCTTTGGAAAGAACGCACACAAAGTTTCAGCCATATTTGTCTACTTCTTTGTGTTTGGCATTCCTGTGAATCAAGGAAGTCGAGTGATTGTCAAAAAAGACGTAAAAGGATTTCGTGTGGTGATTAAACATTACTTTAGGAAAGGCAAAACGCCTCAGGAGATTAAAGAGAAGCTTGATAAACATTACGGTGACTCTGCACCTTCAATGTTAACAGTTTATAAGTGGTTTCAAAATTTTCGGAGTGGCCATATTGGCACAAGTGATGCTGAACGTTCTGGACGCCCTGTGGAGGTCACGACTCCAGAAATCATTGATAAAATCCATGATATGGTGATGGATGACAGAGGAGTTAAGGTGCGTGAGATTGGTAGTACTGTGGGAATCTCGAATGAACGGGTACCTAATATTTTGCATAAACATTTGGGCATGAGAAAGCTATCCGTAAGATGGGTTCCGCGATTGCTCACGCTTGACCAAAAACGGAATCGTGTGAAGTGTTGCAAGGATGATTTGCAGCTGTTCAGGAAGAATCCGCAGGACTTTAAGCGTCGTTTCGTCACTGTGGATGAACAATGGCTACGTTACTATACTCCTGAGATCAAAGAACAATCTAAACAATGGGTTACCAAGGGAGAATCTGCACCAAAAAAGGCGACGACCATTCCTTCGGCCGGAAAGGTAATGGCTGCTGTTTTTTGGGGTTCGCAAGGGATAATCCTCATCGACTATCTGGAAAAGGGTAAAACTATGGCAGTTGGGTATTATTCATCGTTATTGGACCGTTTGAAAACCGAGCTGCAAGAAAAACGCAGGCGTTTGGGCCGCAAAAGTGTCCTTTTCCATCATGACGATGCACCAGCACACACTTCAGCAGTTTAGGTCACAAAATTAGTGGAAATAGGATTTCAACTCTTTTCACATCCGCCCCCTCTTCTCCAGACCTGGCGCCCTCGGACTAGTATTTGCTCCCCTATTTGAAGAAATGGCTGGCGGCACAAAGATTTTATTCAAACGAGGAGGTAATTGCAGCAACTAATAGCTATTTTGCAGAGTTGGACAATTCCTGTTATTCGGAAGGTTCAGATGGTTCAAATGCCTCTGAGCACTAAGGGACTTAACTTCCGAGGTCATCAGTCCCCTAGAACTTAGAAATACTTAAACCTAACTAACCTGAAGACATCACACACATCCATGCCCGAGGCAGGATTCGAACCTGCGACCGTAGCGGTCGCGCGGTTCCAGACTGTAGCGCCTAGAACCGCTCGGCCATCCGGGCCGGCTGTTCGGAAGGGACCAACAAATTATAACGGCGTTGGACGAAGTCTAAAAGGAGACTATGTCGAATAATAAAGGTTTACCCCAAACACGTAAGTAGTTTTTATTTTTGCACGGACTTTTCAAACGCCTCTATGTCCAAGTCGGAATGGCGGCTATGTAGAGAAGTAGCAGGAAGGTGTAGCTAAATGTTACAAGTACAACATTTTCGATGTATACACTGTGGTAGATTTCGTGACGATCGCAGGTTGAAAAAGAAATCGACCTCACGTTTTTACCTAAAGGGTTACTTTTAATGATTGTAGAATTTCATACCTGTGCTTCATAATGAAAGCATATTTAAACATCTTCCAAGCGTAAACAACTTTGTCATTTAAATGGCTGTAGTTTTTGTAAGAAAATTACTTTACGGCCGTACGGACTCTGTAGGGTGGTAAAAGGAATACAGAATGGCAAATTCGATGTAAAGATAACGGGAAACGGATATTAAATTCATCACTAAATTAAAAAGTAGTTTTTAATCTACTGATAAAGCTACAAAAGGGATGCCAAGTTTGGCACATTAACTGATATGACTCAAAAATTAAAACAGTGGTTTCTAATTATCTTCAATGCCACGGCCTTGCCGCGATGGTAACATCGGTTCACGCCCGATCACAGATATCAAGCAACGTTGTGTCCACCCAGTACTTGGATGAACGACCATTCGGGGACAACCTGGATGCCTAGTTATACCAGGCCGTCGTGACTTGCGTTATTTTTTCCATTGACTTAAATGAGTCGTTTTTAATGCTGTAACTGGGTGTAAAATTAATGTTGTCACACATACCCTATGCAAAATTTGATAGTTTCGGTAATTTTGATTACCCTAGAGGCTGGTATCGTAGAGTATATATTTTTAGGAAAGCCATAGTTCAGTTATTTTCTGATGAGTAGTTGAAACGCTGAGAAATAACCATGTTTGCTGTATGTTTCACTTAATACTATGCACGAGGATGTTCTGTGCGTTTACAGTTCCGAACAAAGGGTACCTTCTGGAAACGGCTTTACTACTAACAACGCCTCACTAATTGAGCTGAAACTTGACAGAGATTCATGGAGAACCCTTTGGTATTCTCAGCATAAATTTGAACAAAATTGTAAATTTAGATCTGAGACTCCACGCTCACTTGACATGAGACGATGCATATTCCAAACCATTACAGACAAAGTAATGTGCAGTAGTTACGTGCAGATGAAATATTCAGTAGAAGATGGTGTAAGGTGGAGGGCAACAACAAAACTGTCGAAGTTCTGATGACGTAAGAAGCTATATTATCTTGTTTTGTTTACTGCACACTACACAATGCAGTTAATTACTGCGTTAGTGCTGCAGCTGTAAGATAATGCTATATTAGGTAACATGGGTGATAATTTCAACACCCAGAGATAATGACTGAAATGAATAAAAAATGGTTCAAATGACTCTAAGCACTATAGGACTTAAAATGTGATGTCATCAGTCCCCTAGGCTTAGAACTACTTAAACCTAACCTACCTAAGGACATCACACACAACCATGCCCGAGGCAGGATTCGAACCTGCGACAGTAGCAGCAGCGCGGTTCCGGACTGAAGCGCCTAGAACCACTCGGCCACAGCGGCCAGCTGAAATGAATAGTCTGCATACTTGTACGATATATGTAACAGCGTTTTACAAATAAATGATTGCAGATAAATTGCTCTGCGATTCGAATCTTCATGTACGCCTGTTAGGGCTGTTTCTTATTGTTAGAAAACTTTTCCAGTACCGCTCGCTACCGGCTCCAAACTCAAACTGCTACAAGAGCCAGCACACTTTGTAAAGAGGAAAGGTAAGTAGCAGAGTGCAGCGTTGACGTCACAGCGAACAACATCGACGTGGGCATTAGATCAAACGAGGTTCTGTGATCAATTAGGAGAACATGGCTTTGTCGCAGCGTCACATTTACCGAGGAAGAGTGCTTGTTGCTACGACACCGATTATGTGTGTGTGCGTGTGTGTGTGTGTGTGTCTGTATGTGGATGAGGGAGGTGGGGAGGACCGATCGATATGGCTGCTATGACCGTAAAGGAAAGCACTGTGTCGTCCACATACTCGGCTGATGCAACTGCACTGCAGCGGATGAGGACCCAGCTGTGTCGGCGGTTCGATGCTGCCTGCTGATGGCAGAAATTGTTTCACGCAAGCCATTGCGTCAGCTTCCATTGTCCGCAACCTACGGACGCATGAGGCAACAACTGGTCACCTAACGTTGTCACTATAGTACGTAGTGTCTGAAACACATTACAATGTGCCCAACAATGATCGTGTCTGACCTCACCGTAATTACATTACAACCTGCATTTTTATTGGCAAAGCGTATAAAAACCAACTGCAATATTCTGGCGCTCAGTTCTGTACAAGAGCTTGCGTCACCTTCGCACTGAGAGCAAGATGAATCCCATCTTCTACATAAAGCTGGTTGTACAGCCCCATCTTCAGTAACTTTACATGTCATGTATAGGCTGGTCTGTATCTGGGCACATGTGGCGAAAATTATGCCAGCTTTCTTCGACGAACGACGGGTACTGTTGTTACCCTGGCGTGTCGCGTTGCCTTGACATTTGGTGTGTGGAACAGGTCTCTCGTGTGATTGACCACCAACTTGTTCTACACGACTTGCAGCAAACACTGTCTACTCGGCTATAACAGCTTTTTGTTAGGTTCCTTAGGAACATATTCAGGTCCAATTTCATTGCATGCCACCATTTTAAAACTTATTGTTTCTGTACTTGCTACTGTCACACCTTACAGAATATCGGGCGAGGTAGCTCCATTGTTTCCTTTCTTAACTTTGGAGCCAGGAACAGGATCCAGAGCACCCTCCAGTAATTCATATGCAACTTTTCTTACGTTCCGCTGGATGTATTAAGGACAAAACGGGTTGGTTCTTTTCCTGGATTACAAGGCCGTTTCCTTATGCCGTCCTTCTCGTGTCCGTGTTTGAGGTTTTTGTCTGATCGCCACATCGTTGAATCAAAAGAGTTGGAGATCGTAACGGATCTGTAACTCGAATCATTTTTGGTATCCAAAATATTCCTCTTAGTGTTGCAATTTATACAAGCATTTAAGTATTAAAGATGTATCTCTTTCTGCTCTGTAATAAGAATATAATGAATGAGCCTTAACGTCAAAAACAAGAACTAAACAATTTTCTCAAAATAATTCCTTATCAGCTGAAAGGAACTTTATTTTTCAGTTTTGTACGAATAGTTAAACGTGTGGAAAAATGGAAGTCCGTATTTGTTATTTGAGCCGTGCTGCGGCTCGCGTTGGTGCTGGTTGTAGGTTTCCGCCCTTTGTTGGAGGCCAGAGGGTATCGTTTAGTTGGCATTGTTGCGGTTGTTAGTCTTCTTGTCGTGTTGACTGGCGCCACTCGGCTTGGCAAGCGTTGCCTTTTCCGCTAGTGGCAGCAGCGGCAGTTATCGATATGTAGTAACTGTTGCCCTATCTTTGGGGCGACGTCGTTGTTTTTCCGGGTCGTGTGAGTGGGCCAGTTCTGTTGGAACATGCCAGGACATGCCAGGACCGCTGGCGGCACGCATGGACTGCCAGATGGAAGTGCTGTGGTCACGAGGGTGTACGACCTCGTCGTAAACCGAATGCAGCAAGCTTTGAGATGAGTGCATTTCTATACAAGTAGAGAAACCTCCACCATTGTGATATCTCGCGATTCTCCAGTGACTTGGTTCGTGATTCTTCTACTCTGGTGGTAGTGGTTCCTTTCTCGTTCTGGGCCCTCAAAACACAGTAATCTGGGTACGTTGTCCAGACCGTCAGTTCCGGCTTTGGCGTATTGTTCCATCGTTGCATTTGGTTTATCGGACATCACGTAGCTTCAGCAAGATTATCATTAGTCATTCGTTAGACTGCCACTAGTCTGAGTTAACATCTTGTGTAGTGAATGCAACTCTTGGCTGCCTATCTCATCGCTCGCGAAAGTGTTTGTTGCTGGACCTTCTCAGACGTCGATTCCTGGAGCACCGTCTGTGGCCCCTTGGATCTTGTAAGACATGTATGTTCTAAAAGGAGGTCTGATGGCCAGTAGTTCAGTGTAACGCTCCTTCAGTCCACGCCTTCTGCGGGTATAATCTGCCTCAGTACCCTTTAAGGAACTTACGTACTGGTCCTCGTGTTTTATTATTGTATTATTTATTACAATACCTGGTAATGCCTACATTAAAGGTTATGTATGTCTATTTAATAGTTATGGCCGCCTTCTGGAATATATCTAGCAGTGTAGTGTTCAGTGGATGTTAAGGGTTGTGTTACAAGGTTTACCATCATCGTATTTTACCCGTTTGGTGATCAGTTGCCTGCTTTCTTAATTAACCTTTGCTATTGTATTTGCTGTTTTACAGCAAGTTTCTAAGTTTTCTAAATTATTGCCGTTCCTGGCGTGTAAGGCCTTCACCCGTGATTGTGGTCATTTGCCTTAAAATTCTAATTTGGCATCTTTATTTTAGAAGTAAGCCTTTAAAACCTTATTCCTGGCGTGTCTGATGCCTTCTGCTGTGTTTGTGGCGACTTGCCTTTAACATTTCAGTACCTGTAATTTGTAAGTTGCAGCGAGTTTTAAACGATTCTTAATTTATTTCCATTCCTGGCGTGTAAGGCCTTCTGCCCAGATCACAGTGGCTTGCTTTTAAAGCATTGTCTGCTGTACCAGTATTTAATGGTGATTTGCTAAATTGTAACTCATTGAAAACACTATTATTTGCACTGTTGTTTATTCCTTCATTAACAACGTGTAGTATTTTTATTTATTATTGAGTCTGGAATTATTTGTGTGTAACTGTAAAAGGCAACCAATAGTAACTGATTACCGCCCCGTCCACAATCGTAATCTTATCTCGACTACCAGGTCAATACCAATACCAATGTTTCTATGACGTGTTGCTAATAGGAATAATGAACACAAATTGTGTAATAATTGAATGTAGCTTGCAGGCTCTTCTACCTGTTCCGATTTATGGAGTTTGTAATGATCACAACAAAGAGCAAAGAAAAATGTCTACTTAACTCGAAAAACTCCATTCAGTATTGCTCAAGTGAACTTCGTGAAGAATGTACAGATGTTGTAGAACCCATGGCTGTATATTCAGTGTAAATAGATGAAACTGCAACCAGTTACTTTTTATAACTAGTTATTTATTTATTCCATGAACCGGTATGCGAACCTTTTCAGTCACATCTTCAGATGGTTTTCCAGAAGATACCCAGCTATTTCAAGCATGATGCTGGGTCCTGGCTTGCGTCAATATGGACGGCTTTTGTTGTCAGTATCCATCTGTCTGCTACCATTGTGATGGCCAGTTGGCACCACATTTACACTTTTACACAGTATGTACGCATACACGCAGTGATAACAAAACTTTGCCAGCATCCAGCTTGTGCTTTACAACTATTACTGGGCAAAATTTCTGTCGGACATTATGGATGTTGTGTGTGCTTTGGCAACGGCCAGCGTGTGCTTTACAACTATTTGTGGGCCACACTTCTACAGTACATGCTGGATGCTGGCAAAGTTTCGTTATCACTGTGAGTATGCGTATTTGTTGGGTAAAAGAGAGTTGTGTGGCACCAACTGGCCATCAGCAGCCAAATGGATACTGTCGCAAGCTAGGACCCAGTATTATGCTTGAAACAGCTAGGTAACTTCTCAAAAACCATCTGAAGATGAGAATGAAAACGTTCGAATAACGGTTCATTGAATGAATAAAAAACTATTTCAGAAAAGTTACTGGTTGCAGTTTCATGTATTTACTTACCTGTTGATGTGTATTTCTTATACACTGAGGTGAAAAATGTCGTGGGGTACCTTCCAATATCGTGTTGGACCTATTCAGTAGTGCAGCAACTCGATACGGCACGGACTCAACAACTAGTTGGAACTCCCCTGCAGAAATGATGACCTTTGGTTCCTCTGTAGCCGTCCATAATTGCCAAAGTTTTTCTGTTGTGGTTCTGTGATACGGCGCATTGTCATCCATAAAAATGCTATCTTTGTTTCAGAATATGAGGACCATGAACGGCTGCCAGTGGTCACCTTGTAACCGAACATTGTCATTTCCAGTCAATGATCGGTTCAGTTGGACCAGAGGACTCTGTACATTCCATGTAAACACAGCCTATATCATTATGGGGCCACCGACAGCTGGACTCTGACTACAACCAATTGGTTATGACCTGTGGATTAAAACTGAAGAAACTGCAAAAAGGTGGGAATTTAAAGAGATGGGACCTGGATAAACTGACTAAGCCAGAGGTTGTACAGAGTTTCAGGGAGAGCATAAGGGAACAATTGACAGGAATGGGGGAAAGTAATACAGTATAAGAAGAATGGGTAGCTTTGAGGGATGAAGTAGTGAAGGCAGCAGAGGATCATGTAGGTAAAAAGACGAGGGCTAGTAGAAATCCTTGGGTAACAGAAGAAATATTGAATTTAATTGATGAAAGGAGAAAATATAAGAATGCAGTAAATGAAGCAGGCAAAAAGGAATACAAACGACTCAAAAATGAGATCGACAGGAAGTGCAAAATGGCTAAGCAGGGATGGCTAGAGGACAAATGTAAGGATGTAGAGGCTTATCTCACGAGGGGTAAGATAGATACTGCCTACAGGAAAATTAAAGAGACCTTTGGATATAAGAGAACCACTTCTATGAATATCAAGAGCTCAGATGGAAACCCAGTTCTAAGCAAAGAAGGGAAAGCAGAAAGGTGGAAGGAGTATATAGAGGGTCTATACAAGGGCGATGTACTTGAGGACAATATTATGGAAATGGAAGAGGATATAGATGAAATGGGAGATACGATACTGCGTGATGAGTTTGACACAGCACTGAAAGACCTGAGTCGAAACAAGGTTCCCGGAGTAGACAACATTCCATTGGAACTACTGACGGCCTTGGGAGAGCCAGTCCTGACAAAACTCTACCATCTGGTGAGCAAGATGTATGAAACAGGCGAAATACCCTCAGACTTCAAGAAGAATATAATCATTCCAATCCCAAAGAAAGCAGGTGTTGACAGATGTGAAAATTACCGAACAATCAGTTTAATAAGCCACAGCTGCAAAATACTAACACGAATTCTTTACAGACGAATGGAAAAACTAGTAGAAGCCGACCACGGCGAAGATCAGTTTGGATTCCGTAGAAATACTGGAACGCGTGAGGCAATACTGACCTTACGACTTATCTTAGAAGAAAGAATAAGGAAAGGCAAACCTACGTTAATAGCATTTGTAGACTTGGAGAAAGCTTTTGACAATGTTGACTGGAATACTCTCTTTCAAATTCTAAAGGTGGCAGGGATAAAATACAGGGAGCGAAAGGCTATTTACAATTTGTACAGAAACCAGATGGCAGTTATAAGATTCGAGGGACATGAAAGGGAAGCAGTGGTTGGGAAGGGAGTAAGACAGGGTTGTAACCTCTCCCCGATGTTATTCAATCTGTATATTGAGCAAGCAGTAAAGGAAACAAAAGAAAAATTCGGAGTAGGTATTAAAATCCATGGAGAGGAAATAAAAGTCTGAGGTTCGCCGATGACACTGTAATTCCGTCAGAGACAGCAAAGGACAGGGAGTAAGACAGGGTTGTAACCTCTCCCCGATGTTATTCAATCTGTATATTGAGCAAGCAGTAAAGGAAACAAAAGAAAAATTCGGAGTAGGTATTAAAATCCATGGAGAGGAAATAAAAGTCTGAGGTTCGCCGATGACACTGTAATTCCGTCAGAGACAGCAAAGGACTTGGAAGAGCAGTTGAACGGAATGGACAGTGTATTGAAAGGAGGATATAAGATGAACATCAACAAAAGCAAAACGAGGATAATGGAATGTAGTCGAATTAAGTCGCGTGATGCTGAGGGAATTGGATTAGGAAATGAGACACTTACAGTAGTAAAGGAGTTTTGCTATTTGGGGAGCAAAATAACTGATGATGGTCGAAGTACAGAGGATATAAAATGTGGACTGGCAATGGCAAGGATAGCGTTTCTGAAGAAGAGAAATTTGGTAACATCGAGTATAGATTTAAGTGTCAGGAAGTCGTTTCTGAAAGTATTTGTACGGAGTGTAGCCATGTATGGAAGTGAAACGTGGACGATAAATAGTTTAGACAAGAAGAGAATAGAAGCTTTCGAAATGTGGTGCTACAGAAGAATGCTGAAGATTATATGGGTAGATCACATATGTAATGAGGAGTTTGTGGCAACACTTGACTAGAAGAAGGGATCGGTTGGTAGGACATGTTCTGAGACATCAAGGGATCACCAATGTAGTACTGGAGGGCAGCGTGGAGGGTAAAAATCGTAGAGGGAGGCCAAGAGGTGAATACACTAAGCAGATTCAGAAGGATGTAGGCTGCAGTAGGTACTGGGAGATGAAGAAGCTTGCACAGGATAGAGTAGCATGGAGAGCTGCATGAAACCAGTCTCAGGACTGAAGACAACAACAACAGCTTACATCGTGCCTTGTTGACAAAAAAATGGCTCTGAGCACTAAGGGACTCAACATCTTAGGTCATAAGTCCCCTAGAACTTAGAACTACTTAAACCTAACTAACCTAAGGACATCACACACACCCATGCCCGAGGCAGGATTCGAACCTGCGACCGTAGCAGTCCCGCGGTTCCGGACTGCAGCGCCAGAACCGCTAGACCACCGCGGCCGGCCCCTTGTTGACAGCTTGGATTCATGGCTTCGTGGGGTCTGTGCCACACTTGAACCCTATCATCAGCTCTTACCAACTGAAATTGGGACACATCTGAGCAGGCCACGGTTTTCCAGTCTCCTAGGGCCCAACCGATATGATCACGAGCCCAGGAGACGCGCAGAAAGCGATGCAGTGCTGTTAATGAAAGCACTCGTATCGGTCGCACTTTGGAAATGGAAGTGACCGTTTGGCGTCATTGGCCGGGAGGCCCCTTACGAGGCAGGTCCGACCGCCTTAGTGCAGGTCTTATTACATTCGACGCCACATTGGGTGCACCTGCGCGCCGGACGGTGATGCAGACAACACAACACCCAGTCCCTAAGCGGGGAAAATCCCCGACACAGCCGGGAATCGAACCCGGGTCCGTAGAACGGCAATCCGTCACGCTGACCACTCAGCTGTCGGGGCGGGCGGTCGCCCATTAACGTCGCACTGTCCTAACAGATACGTTCGTCGCACTTAATGCGTAGAGTTCTGTGTTTACTTCGCACTGTGTTGCTTGTTTATTATCACGGAAACTCTATGTAAACACCGCTACAATGGATCGTTAAGCGAGGGCCATTAGTTACTGCGTTGTCCGTGGTGAGAGATACCGCCTGAAATTTAGTATTCTCGGAACTCTCTTGATACTGTAGATCATGTACTACTAAATTCCACAGTGATTTTCGAAATGGAATATCGCATGCGTCCATCTCCAACTAGCATTATCGTTCATAGTCTGTCAGTTCCCGTCGTGCGATCATAATCAAGTCGGAAATTTTTTCACACGAGTAATTTGACTACAAATGACAGCTCCACTAATGCACTGCCCTTTCGTCCGCCGCTCGTGGTCTCGCGGTAGCGTTCTCGCTTCCCGAGCACGGGGTCCCGGGTTCGATTCCCGGCGGGGTCAGGGATTTTCACCTGCCTCGAGATGACTGGGTGTTTGTGTTGTCCTCATCATTTCATCATCATCCAGGAAAGTGGCGCAATTGGACTGAGCAAAGGTTGGGAAATTGTACGGGCGCTGATAACCACGCAGTTGAGCGCCCCACAAACCAAACATCATCATCATCAGAGCACTGCCCTTTCATTTCTCGTGTACACGGTATTATTGCCGTCTATAAATGCTACATATCGCTATCCCATGAGCTCATTGAAGAAATCTTCCCCCACCAGGAATATGAAAAGCAAGCTTACGACTTGCTAATACAGTGAAGTGATAAAAACTTAATTTAGAAAGTGGTTCAAATGGCTCTCAGCAGCCGCGCGGGATTAGCCGAGCGGTCTGGTCGCTGCAGTCATGGACTGTACGGCTGGTCCCGGCAAAGGGTCGAGTCCTCCTCGGGCATGGGTGTGTGTGTTTGTCCTTAGGATAATTTAGGTTAAGTAGTGTGTGAACTTAGGGACACACATTTGTACATTTCGCTCTAAGCACTATGGGGCTTTACATCCGAGGTCATCAGTCCCCTAGAACCTAGAACTACTTAAACCTAACCAGCCTAAGGACATCACACACATCCATGCCGGAGGCAGGATTCGAAACTCCGACCGTAGCAGTCGCGCGGTACCGGACTGAAGCGCCTAGAACCGCTCGGCCACCATGGCCGCCGCTTACTTTAGACCTGCCTGAAAAGTGGTGCTTAACTACTCTGGCTACACTCCAAGTGCTGTAAGTTTCATATCCTTTCATTCCTGCGTGAGGACTCTGATTTACAAGCTAAGACTTTCTTATGTATTTTCTTAATGCCATAATGTCTCGTGCAATGATCAAGTAACACGTTGCATGTAGTGTGTTACACCACACGTACTTTCAAAGTTCAAAGCACTAAATAGGAGTCACCAGTATTTAATTATAAGTACCGTCGCAATACGGACGGGTATTTTAATTTTTGCTCTTGTTAGAGCTTCAAGTAATTTTCTCGCAGTTACAATTATACTTGGAAAGTTGAAATTTTTCAGACTAATAATTACTTGTAATTGATTGCACAAATGTAAATATTCCACGCTATGGTTCGAAATGCAGTGATTATTAGTCTTCACCAAAAGTACAGTGATAAATGTAGTTGACATCTGACCGAATGTTACTATGTCTGTGAAATAAGTAAGCCAGGAAAACTGAATAAAAAGGACTATATTTCAATTTCAATAACTTTTACAGTCTGTAAACAGTTTATTGAGATCTCACCGGCCATCAAATCGACCAGAACCGAGAATATTTACATTTTGTGTAATATCGGTGCGGGCTCTGAAAAACAAAAGAGTATCAAATGACATAGTAGTTGTCGGCACACGGAAGTCAGCTATAAACAGCGTCTAAAACCGCCGGCAGTTCACAGTGTCATTCGAGTCTCGGCAGTCACTACATTTAAGCAAAACTTGCAGCACCTGAGAAAGACGGCTGGATTATTTGTCGAAATGTTCTGCGAAAACGGGACGACTACTCGGCGGAACACAAGGAAAATCACCATTAACCATGTATACGTTCTTTCTTGCTGGCGGCTGGAAGTAGTTTCTACAACTTGGTGAATGCACTGTTATAAAACGTAAATCTAATGTGACTAGGGCCTCCAGTCGGGTAGACCGTTCGCTGGATGCAAGTCTTTCGACTTGACGACAGTTCGGTGACTTGCGCTTCGATGGGGATGAGATTATGAAGATGACAACACAATACCCAGTCCCTGGGCGGAGAAAATCTCCGACCCAGCCGGGAATTGAACCCGGGCCCTTAGGATTGACATTTAGTCGCGCTGACCACTCAGCTACCGGAGGCGGACATGTACTGTTATGATAAAGACGTATACGAAATGTTGGAAATATTAATAACTAAATTATATTACAGAGTGATTTTATATTCGAGGTTGTTTTGCGATAAATTATGGTAGTGTGAGTTTTTTATGTTTCCGCCTGATCCGAATTTCATAGGCATTTCAAATATTGATGTAACATGCTACTGAATTCCATGACCACTATTGCCAGACGAACCCGATCCAACTCATGTTATAATGCTGTTAGCACCATGGTGCGAACAGGTCTGTTGCACTGAAACCGATAGCTCTGTAAACCCCTTGTATCATACTAGTATATACGCATGAGAGAAGTACTGTTCTCTGTAAGAGTGAGAAAAGGACTAGAATGATAAATCTGGGATGGAATGTTGCCATTTCATCGTTCACCGGGACAATTAGAAGGGAATCTAATAGTCTGGAAGCAACTGAAATTGATGCAGAATTTTTCCTGTTGTTTGCAGACGATGGTAACATTCTGGAACCTCTGCCATGCCGAGCAAAATGTTCAGTCTTAGTAGGGTTCACTTTGTGGATGAATATGAACAGCGCAAATAATTAATCACGCAAAAAAGAGCGGTAATATTTAGAGATGGAAGACAGCTGTTGCGCAACGTCACAGGAAAGGACGAGATTGATGTGGAAAGCATAACTTAGCATGTGTTGCAATAATGTGGTCGGAAGTAATGACAACGACTAAGCCATTTGATGGTTTTTGTTTTTCAGAGCCCGCACTGATATTACACAAAATGTAAATATTTGCACTTCTGGTCGATCTGATGGCCGGTGAGATCTCAATAAACTGTTTACAGACTGCAAACCTTAATGAAATTGAAACTTCCGTCCTTTTTACTCGGATTTTCTGACATCCTTATTTCACAGACTTAGGAACATTCGGTCAGATGTCGACAGGAATTGTCACTGCACTTTGTATGACGTCTAATATTCACTGTATTTCGAACCATAGCGTAGAATATTTACATTTGATCAATCAATTATAATTAATAAGCAGTCTCTGAAACATTTCAACTTTACAGGCATAGTTCTAACTGCGAGAAAATTACTTGAAGCTCTCACAAGGGCAAAAAATAAAATACCCGTCTGTATTGTGACGGTACATATAATTAAATACTGTTGACTGCTATTTAGTGCTCAAGCACTATATGATTACTGTTAAAGGATTCTCAAATGTTACATAACTGGCACGGAAGAAAATGAGACAGAAAGTGTTGGAAATCTATGAAACAAAAGGCTTACTATAAGATTTCAAGAACAACGGATGCTAGTGAAGAAACGAGGAGTTTATAAATACGAAACAAAACCTAAAACCGTTCTGGTAGCTCATGACTGTAATTTACTGAGTAGAATACGATACAGCAGAGTTGAAACAACTAGAGAGTAAATGGATTGATGTCCACTGAGGTTTCAGATAGCGTACTGATATTAGAAATTAAATCATGCCTGCCGTTTAATAACATGGTACTAAAGAAAATCAGGCTAGCTTCTTGGATATGTGGAGTTAAATAATGTTTGCGCCAGTGTTAATTGGTGTAAGAATTTGAAAATGCGGAGACAAATAGGGACCAACCTCAGATACGAGAATTGTACAATGTCAATTGCAACCAGTTCTCGGCGTAAAATCGAAAGAGAGCGAAAGTTTGGTTAAGCCAATAAAATTGTAAGCAAAACAAAAATCGTTGTGAAAGCGTTACTAGCCGAAAAATGAAAGGCTTGGAGGAGAGGGGGTATCTTGAGTTGAATTTACAATATGATCTGAAAGAGTGAGAAAAGGATTAGGATGATAAATCTTGGATGGAATGTTGCCAGTTCATCGTTCACCGAGGCAATTAGAAGGGAAACTGATAGTCTGGAAGGAACTCAAATTGGTACAGAATTTTTCCTGTTGTTTGCACACTATACTAACATTCTGGAACCTCTGCCATGCCGAGCAAAATCTTCAGCTACAGTAAGGTTTGCTTTGTGGGTGAATATGAACAGCGCAAATACTTAATCACGCAAGAAAGAGCGGTAATATTTAGAGATGGAAGACCGCTGTTGCACAACGTGACAGAAAAGGACGAGACTGATGTGGAAAGCATAACTGAGCATGCGTTGAAATAATGTGGTCGGAAGTAATGAGAGCACCGAAAGATTTGAGCTCAAGTACTATATGATAACTGATAAAGGAATCTCAAATGCTGCATAACTGGCACGGAAGTAAATGAGACAGAAAGTGTTGAAAATCTATGAAACAAAAGGCTTACTATAAGATGTCGAGGACAACGGATGCTAGTGAAGAAACTAGGAGTTTATAAATACGAAAAAAAATTAAAACCGTTCTGGTACCTCATGACTGTAATTTACTGAGCAGAATACGATATAGTAGAGTTGAAACAACTAGGGAGTAATTGGATTGATGTTCACTACGGTTTCAAATAACGTACTGATATCAGAAATTAAGTCATGCCTGGCGTTTACTAACATGGAACTGAAAAAAATAGGGTAGCTTCATTGGATATGTGGAGTTAAATAATGTTAGCGTCAGTGTTAATTGGTGTAAGAATTTGAAAATACGGAGACGAATAGGGACCAACCTCAGAGACGAGAATTGTACAATGTCAATTGCAACCAGTTCTCGGGCGTAAAATCGAAAGAGAGCGAAAGGAAGATTGGTTAAGCCAGTAAAATTGTAAGCAAAACAAAAATGATTGTGAAAGCGTTACTAGCCGAAAAATGAAAGGCTTGGAGGAGAAGGGGTGTTGAGTTGAATTTACAACGTAAAATATGATCTGAAAATTAAAGATGAAAGATTTTCGCCACATTGGTATTAATTTTTTCACTTCACAAGAACCGTACAAGTAGATCTATAATCAACTCAGTTCTTTATCGTATTGACATGAGGCACTCAAACGAAATTCAAAATTGTTTGGGAGTCATGTCTTGTAGTGAACTCTGACACGAGTACGTGAATCGGTTGTTTTTTCTTGCGAGCGGAAATTACACGCTTCTGGCCGCGCGCTGTTCGGGGTACAAGGCACGAAAATTGGCTGCCATAATTATGTGAATCTTCTGCGGATGGAACCATAAATCATAAGCAGATGAGATATTAATAAATTAGGAGTACATACACGTGTTTGGGAAGTAGTTAATTACTTTGAGAAACAGATGAGTTTGGAAGTACCTTATCGCGCTTAGGAGCCGCGCGAAATGATGTATGCGAACAATGGAAGTTCTTTCATTAATGGAGAACAAATACAGGCTGACACAGAATGTTCGCTTGTTAGACTCAAAATCGTATTACTTGCAAAACGACTTTCCTCGACTTTCCTTCGGCCCTGTGAAATCGAGTTCCTACATGTATGGTGATTCTGTTCCATTTTAGATTAACTTTTAGTAAAGTATTTAAGTTTTATTGATCACAGTCCGCCTGCTTAGCTGGGTGGTAACATGCTTGCCTCCCACGCAAGCGGGCCCGGGTTTGATCCCCGGCAGGGTTGGAGATTTTCTCCGCTCGTGGACTAGGTGTTTCATTGTCCTCATCATTATTTCATCCTCATCACCGGCGCGCAAGTCGCCCAATACGGCGTCGAATGAAATAAGAGTAGCACTTGGCTGCCGAACTTCCCCGAATGGGGCCTCCCGGCTAACGATGCCATACTCTAATTTCATTTCATTTTTTTATTGACCACAGCCCTACATAATGTATGGAAGATTATTTAGGTCAGTACACTCTATTTAAAGTATACTACATTGAATTTCTCTTTTCTCTTAGTACAATTTGACCAGTTTCAAAATTGGACACGTTTCACAGTTTTGGCGCTATATTGTGACAACTGATGAAGCCAAGACAAAAACGCAACAAAACTGTGACTAAAATATTAAACTATTACTTATTATATACTGTTGATACCACTCAACGTTTTACTTTTGGCATAGTAAGAGCTAGAAAGCAACCAAGCTAACATATAAATAAAATGAAATGAAATGACACACAAGACTTTATTGGTTTTACAACAGTCAAAACCCGTTTTTACTTAGAACGCGTTCTTACTAGTTTTTACTGAGTGACGTCGTCAAAAGGGGTTTTGCCTAGTTAAAACTAGTTTTAACTGACTTCCGATTTTGACGAGCAATAAATTCTAGTTGTATCTAAGGCTATCAGTGTCAACTAGTTTCAACTAGAAAAAGAATGAAGATGGCTTCAGATTCAATACACGCCACTGTAGAAATCAGTGACAATATAATTATACCGATCCCTGTCATCGACAGAGCAAAAGCAGATCTCCCCAATGTTATTGTAGTTGTTGTTCAGAAGGATGAACAGGGCTTCCACAAAATTAGAACGAAATATGGGGTACTCGACAAATTGTATTCCAGGTATGTATTTCTGAACTGATTTCAATAATTAAGGACAAATGTCAGACATATTTGTTACTTAACTAATTTAATGCTCTGAAAATGTTGCTAACTATTCAAGTAATTAATTAATATTTTAAGTTTTAATAATTACATTGTAATATATTTTATAATATGTATTAAGTACCTAATCGCCTTTCAAACAAGCTAATTAAAAGTTCTCGTCCAGATCTGAATTCGACGTATCCAAAGAGAAATTCTTGCTGCTGTAAGACGTGCCAGAGACAAAGCTACCATTAAGAACTGCTGCCGAGATGGCAGCCTTAGGATCAGGACAAGGATTTGTTCGATGTGTGTGTAAGACGGCTTGTATTTCAAAAATGTGCTTTTGTAGGAAAATAGGAAACCTTTGTAGCTCAAAATGTCACGACAGTCTGCCTTGCAATAACAAATAATCAAAATTTAATTGTTAAATTCTTTGGTACGTTTCTCTTTTATTAAGACTGTAGCAACTTTTGTCAAATGTATGAGTAATTAATACACTTTTACTGTATGATTATTTTGTTTCCACTTTCGTGACTAGTAGTGTTAATACGGCTCTGTAATGTTCCTTAAAATGTGTCTTCAGTGTATGGTTATTTTTGTATAGCTGGAGTTAATATTAATGACTTAGATGTATGATCAATATTCTCAATAAATATTGCATTGCACAATACGAAAATGCTGTTTTTTTATTTTAATCAACACTTAGTTGCTCTTAATTTTGATATTTTCCCCTAAATAAATTTAGTGAGAACTAGTTCTGTCTAGTTTAGTTATAACGCGTTCTTACTAGTTGAAACTAGTTGACACTGATTAGTTACGACTAGTATTTACTGCTGGTCAAAAGCGAAAGTCAGTTAAAACTATTTTTAACTAGGCAAAAAGCGTTTTGATGAAGTGGCTCAGTATAAACTAGTTTTAACTGGTAAGAACGCGTTCTAACTAAAAACGGGTTTTGACTATAACATATAGACTGAAGTGGAGAGTGAAAATTTGTAGCAAGGCTGGGAATCGAACCTGGGCCTTCTGCTTATTAGGCAGGTGCATTAGGCACTTTGTGGCTGTTTCTTTTTTTTTTCAGCACCATCTCAATCGTAACCACTAAGCCACTTTGGCACAGTGGTTCACACAGTAGCACGGGTTACTTCGGCATGTATCCCTCCTCTATCCAAATTCTCACTACCGCGACAGTTTGCTTTAAATTCCCCCTTAGACACGAACAGAACTGACGAGGCTCTCCATGTTCTAGAATAAGACCTCAGCATAGAACGTGTTACTTCATTTGCATAAGAACTTACACCTGCGTTTCAGGCTGGATCCCCCATTTATGTTCGATGTTGAGGTGCTGTACCAGCACGTGAAGAGCATCGGCAATTCTGTTAATGTGTAAGGGGGAATTAAACGCGAACTGGGGTGGCAGGGAGATTATGGAACGAGGGGCGAGGCGTGCCAATGTAATACATGCTGGAATATGAGCTGCTGTGCCAACGCGGCTTAGTGGTCAACGCACGTGCCTAGTAAGCAGGAGTCTCGGGTTCGGTTCCCGGCGTTAGTAGAAATTTTCACTCGCTGCTTGTCTGTATACATAAAAGCTAATGTATATTTTAGGAGGTGGTACCCCACAGCTCTTAAACATTTCAAAATGTCAAGTTACTGCCTTCAGCTGCTGGTAAAATAATTTATTTACACATCTAGTTTCGGTCGTCTGCCAATAATCAGGTTCATAAAAGTATTCACAGCATCACGTTAGGCGAAATATAAAGTCATTATTGTGAGGTTTTAAAATCATGAATCTTTAAGTTATCATATAGTAATATAAATTGACGATTACGATCTAATTTACATTATAATATGATAAAAGTGTATCGTTTATGGTTTTATCAGCTGATGATCACGATTTTATGTTTCGCCTAATACGTTGCTCTCAATACTTTTATGAACCTCATGATGTTCAGACGACTGAAACTAGTTGCGTAAATAAAGTACTTTACCAGCAATCTTTCAAATAAACACCCTAAAATTTTTCCTGTTGCAGGCGGTATCATCTCGCATTTAACAAATTTCAGCTGTGCAACTACAATTCTTTCTCTACAATCATATTTATATTTCTTACTTCTTACGATGCTGGAACAATCTTTCTTAGGGTCTATGCACCACTTTTAGGCACAACAATATGTCATAAAGCAAAGATTTCCATTCCATGTACTTTCCATCATGTTTCTACTCGAGCTTAACATTTTGTTCTGAACTCTGTAGCAGAAAATCTTGTTCCTATCAGAGAAAAATTAAATCTGACCCACTCCATAAATAGTGGTATCAGGAACCCGACTTTGGACTGTTTTCTGCCAGTACATCAAAGAAGTCAATCACATGTACAACTTCCAAAAACAGCAGTTGATCCACCTTCTGAAAAAATTATGATATCAGCTCTTGTTTTTGAGTGCTCACTTTACCCCATTACATCTAAGCACACTGCTATCCTATCACACTAATTTTGTTCCTCAAATTTTCTAGCTGGTACAGTCCATCTGATCTTAGAAGGCATTATAACTCAGATTTGTACCCATGTGTATACAATGTTGTCTTCTGCTTACACTATTACTAATATTTACACCATTAGTAGAAGTAGTACTTATATGTTGTTGCGGTCTTCAGTCCGAAAACTTAGCTCTGGATGTTACCCAATCCAGAATTTTTCATGTCTGAATACCTACTATAATCTCCACATACATGCTTTAAATTCCCCCTTAGACACTATATTCTTGCCTAGGAGTATCGCTACAATTTTTACCTCTCCACACTTCCCTCCGTTTCACTTCCGTGCAAGGCTATACACGAGATAGATGCCTGCAGAAGAGTCTATATTAGATATTACAAAATCATTCTTTTGCAGAAATGCTTTTCGTGCGATAGCCAGTTTGAGTTTTACATCCTCTCTACATTGGGCACCATCAGTTATTTTCCTGCCCAATCGATGAACCACATCTACTACTTTGTGTCTCATTTAGTAATGTATGACCTGCAATATTACCAGACTGAATTCGATTACAGTTCATTATCATCGATATACTATGTTGATTTTCATTTTACAATCTGTTTTCAAGACAGTATCCTTTCCAATCAACTGCTCTTCGATATTCTTTTCCGTTACTGATAGAATGACAAAGACATTGGTAGACCTCAAAGTTTTTATCTCTTCTCCCTGAACTTTAATTCCCTTTCCAAATTTCTCCTTGGTTTCTTTTAATGCTTGCTCAATGTACAGATTGAATAACACGAGGGATGGGCTGAAACCATGTGTCACTCCTTCTGCATCTAGTACTTTCATTTTACGTCGACTCTTATAACTTCAGACTCTATTGTTGTTTATTTAATTACGACCTAGCTTTCGGCCTTTCATGCCATTTTAAAGTGATTGAGTTTAAGTCATTAACATATATTAGAAGACGTCAAGCTCAAAATCGGCCATGATGTCCTGTAATGTATGTTAATGACCTAAACTCAGTCACCTGTAAATGGCATATAAGGCCGAAGCATGGGTCGTAATTAAATAAACAACAATACAATCAAATGGTTGTGTGTTCACTTAAAAATTATTGTATGACTGTTGCTCAGCACAATAAAATACTGATAACTTCAGACTGGTTTCTGTACAAGTTGTAGATATCCTTTAGGTGCCTTCATTTTTTCCTGCTACCCTCAGAATTTCAAAAAGGGTAGTGCAGTCAACATTGTTAAAAGAGCTCTCCAAATCTACAAATGATAAAAATAGTGTGTTGCCTTCCTTGAACCTACCTTCGAAGGCAAGTCGTAGGTTCGGTATGGCCTCCCATCTTCCTACATGTCTTCGAACGCAAACAGATCTTCCCCATCGTCGGCATGTACGAATTTTTCCATTCTTCTGTGAAAAATTCATGTAAATATTTTGCAACCATGACTAAATGGATGGTTCGGTGATTGTCACACATGTCAGCACCTGCCTTATTTGTAACTGGCGTTATTGCATTCTTCCTGAAATCGAATGCTATTTCCTCCGTCTCATATATCTTGAACATCAAGAGGAACTTTTGTCATGGCCGCCTCTCAAAAGGATCTCTATGATTCTGTTGGAATATCACGTACTTCAGGAGCCTTGTTTCTACGTGTGTCTATCTGTGTTCTGTAAATTCTTCTCTCAATGTCATACCTCCTATCTCATTTTTACCTATATGCTCTCGATATATTGTTTCCATCTCCCAACTTCCCCTTCTTTGTTAGCACTAGCGTGTCACCTGAGCTCTGGATATTCATACAACATCTTCTCTTTCTTCAAAGCTTTCTTTAATTTTCCTATAGGAAGCATCTATCTTTCCACCAGCAATGCATGATTATACAGCCTTGAATATGTCCTATAGCCATTCCTGCTTAACCATTTTGTACAGGCTGTAAATAAAGTCCGGGAACACTTTCAATTATTTATTGCACAAAAGCCAAACACTGTACAGATATCATACATATGTCACTTTGAAGATAAACCCTGAAATTTTATTTTCATGTACACCACCACAGTGTAGTTTGGTAATTTGCCGATAGTCACCGTTAGCATGGCGAGCTCAGGTGCGGAGCGAGCTGTTTCATGAAATGGCCTCCCCGATCACCAGAACTCACTCCGTGTGGCTTTTTTCTGTGGAGACACATTAAAGATCTGATGTATGTACCGCCTCTACCACGTGATGTAGCAGAGCGTCGAGAGAGAATACGGGAAGCGACTGCCACAGTCGACAATGCCATGCTGGGACAGGTATGGCAAGAATTCGATTACATTATTGACGTCTGCCGGGTCACTCATGGTTCGCATATCGTATCGAATGTTCGTAAAAAAAAAAAAAAAAAAAAAAAAAAAAAAAAAAAAAAAAAAAAAAAAAAACTTAAAGAATTTATCTTCAAAATGCAATATGTATGACGTCTGTACAACGTGTAGTTCGTGTGCAATAAATAATTGAAAATGTCCCCGGACTTTATGTACACCCTGTATTTCTTGTCAATCTCTCTTCTTAGGCGTTTGTATTACCATTGGTTTATGTATACTCTTTTCGTCAGTTAAATTCAGTATCTTATTGGGCGATTTTATAAGAACTTTTGTTTTTACCTTCGTCATCTTCTGCTTTCACTATTCCATCTCTCGAAGCTGGCCATTCATCATCTATTGCATTCGCTTCCACTGTTTTAGTCAAAGGTTGCATAATAGTCCCTCTGAAACTCTCAACAACTTGTGATCCTTTCTGTTTATTCAGGTTCCAGTTCGTGATATTCTTACATTTTCTTTAGTTTCAATCTGCAGTTCATATTCAGTGAATATTGGTAAGAGAAACTTCCTGGCATATTAAAACTGAGTGCTGGACCGAGACTCGAACTCGGGACCTTTGCCATTCGCGGGCAAGTGCTCTACCAGCTGAGCTACCCAAGCACGACTCACGCCCCGTCCTCACAGCTTTACTTCTGCCAGTACCTCGTCTCCAGATCAGCTGGTAGAGCACTTGCCCGCGAAAGGAAAAAGGTCCCGAGTTCGAGTCTCGGTCCGGCACACAGTTTTAATCTGTCAGGAAGTTTCATATCAGCGTACACTCCGCTGCAGAGTGAAAATCTCATTCTGGAATATTGGTAAGAGTTCACACATGTCATAGGAAACGATATACAGTTTAAAATTTGATTCCCAAATCTCCGTCTTATCATTACTGAATCAATTTGAATCCGATGGCTTTTCTAAAAATGATAAAAATGACACAAACGTCCTTCACCATTATCAGTAGTCGATATAACTGCTCGTCTTGATCACTATTTGTATCTTTATTTTTTTAAATACACACTTTTAGACATTTTGACCAGAAGCATCATCAGAATCCGTCACATAAACAGAGCAATTGAGAAGTAATAATATACTGGACAGAGCAAAACGATGACATACCACATTAAATATTTCAGTACATTGTTTTTCGTAAATTCATCTGTAACATTGTACCAGGCATTAATTCAATTGGACTTGTCAACTAAAATTCGAATTCAAGTCTACAAATTAAGCATACAAAAACAATTGCATACAGCCATTTCATAAAAAGTAATCTATAGAAGTCAAAATAAAATTGACTATTGGGTTGCTGAAAACAATTTAACCTATGGCTTTGAAGTTATGCAAGGCAGAGCTTAATGTATCTTGATATCTACTGTAGGATACACGGTCCAGTCACATTAATGTGAACACCACCGTATTAGACGACAAGCCGGAATAACCACTCACAGGTGGCTGGTGGCAGCACTAGCAGTGGAGGGTATACAAAGAGTGTCGGGGGATGCGAGAAACTGTGCAGTCGCTGTCGTAATGCAGAAACGGAACATCTTTCGGACTGCCAAACGGCATAATCATTGGTTTTCGGGGCAAGCGTGGAAGCATACGCGAAACGGCAAAGTTTGTAACTCATGGTTAAAGCATACCGGCCATGGCAAAATGGTACTATCTCAAACTGGCTCCTATGTAGTACTGGTGCATCACGGGCCATAGGCGACAGGGGTGAATGACAGCTGCGGAGAGGTGTGCGGGCTTATAGTGGAGCGATTTTTGAGCAACTTACTGCCCATCTGAAGGAAGGGATTATCAACAGTATCTATTCAATGACCATTAAGTGAACTTCTCTGCTTTTGGGTCCATGCAGCAGGCGCCTGTTTCATGCACCCGTGCTGATTGTTGTTCACTGGCGTCTAAAGCTGGAATTTGCACGCCAGTACTGCAACTCGGCGTCCAGAGACTGGTGGCTGGGGGCCTGTTCACGAGAGTCACGCTTTATGTTCCATCGGATAGAAATCGAACACCGTCAGAAGGGTGCAGGACGGAGGAAGCGGCGTTATGGTCTGGATAATGTTTTTGTGACATTCCCCTGGGTGATCTTGTCATTCTGGAAGGCAAACTGGCAACACAAATATGCATCTATCCTTGGGGACGAACCTGGTCCAACACACAGTTTGTTTCTCCTCAGCACGATGGCATCTACCACCAGGACAATGCACCATCTCACATAACATGCATTGTGTGTAGGTGATTTGAAGAGCACCAGCATGAGCTTACTGGCCCTAAACTCCTCGGATTTAAACCCAATCGAGAATCAAAGGTAACGGGCGAGTCGTGGCGCCCTGAAAATATGCTAAGTTCAGGGTTGGCGTGGCCGTGTGGGGTCACTTGGCAGGCCGCAGCTCGTCAGCCGCCGTGTGGTCCCAAAGGTTAGCCGGAGCAAGAGGGGTAGCCCCAGCGCGAGGTCCAGGCCGACCACATGGCCGGGAATTCCATGTTGACACTGTGACGACAACTGTGCTTTGTGTCAAGGAAGGAAATACACTACAGGCCATTAAAATTGCAACACCAAGAAGAAATGCAGATGATAAACGGGTATTCATTGGACAGATATATTATACTAGAACTGACATGTGATTACATATTGACCCGATTTGGGTGCATACATCCTGAGAAATCAGTACCCAGAACAATCACCTCTGGCCGTAATAACGGCCTTGATACACCTTGAGTCAAACAGAGCTTGTATGGCGTGTACAGGTACAGCCGTCTATGAAGCATCAACACGATACCACAGTTCATCTATAGCAGTGACTGGCGTATTGTGACGAGCCAGTTGCTCGGCCACCACTGACCAGACGTTTTGAATTGGTGAGAGGAGAATGTGCTGGCCAGGGCACCAGTCGAACATTTTCTGTATCCAGAAAGGCCCGTACAGGACCAGACACATGCGGTCGTGCATTATCATGCTGACATGTAGGGTTTCACAGGGATCGAATGAAGGGTAGAGCCACGGGTCGTAACACATCTGAAATGTGACGTCCACTGTTCAAAGTGCCGTCAATGCGAACAAGAGGTGACCGATGGCACCCCGTACCATCACGCCGGGTGATACGCCAGTGTGGCGATGACGAATACACGCTTCCAACGTGCCTTCACCGCGATGTCGTCAAACACGGATGCGACCTTGATGATGCTATAAACAGAACCTGGATTCATCCGAAAAAATGACGTTTTGCCATTCGTGCACCCAGGTTCGGCGTTGAATACACCATCGCAGGCGCTCCTGTCTGTGATGCAGCGTCAAGGGTAACCGCAGCCATGGTCTCCGAGCTGATAGTCCATGCTGCTGCCAACGTCGTCTAACTGTTCGTGCAGATGGTTGTTGTCTTGCAAACGTCCCCATCTGTTGACTCAGGGAGCGAGACGTGGCTGCACGATCCTTTACAGCCATGAGGATGCTTGTGTTACGAGGTCGTTGGGATCCAGCACGGCGTTCCGTATTACCCTCCTGAACCCACCGACTCTATATTCTGCTAACATTCATTGGGTCTCGACCAACGCGAGCAGCAATGTCGCTATACGATAAACCGCAATCGCGATAGCCTACAATCCGACCACATTTTTTTATATTTCTGAAAGCCCTCAATCTGTTGGACCCCTTTGACCGGTCTGTTCACGCCATGGATTCTCAGTCGAGAAATCTAGCACACCTAACCATGGCACAGGAGTCGGTATACCTTCCAGAACCTCACTGAGTCTCTTCCCGCAGGTGTCGCAGCCGTTCGAGCTGCAGAAGGTGGGCATTCAGGCTTCTGACAAGTGGTCACACTAATATCACTAGACAGTGTATGTAAAGCTGTACTGCAACCTTCACATCGTACGAAGTGAAGTGGACGTCCAGCACATTGTCGCCTTCTGGAGTTTAAGCGTCCTACAATCACTTTCAGTAGATACTAACGAAAGTAGCACGCTACCAGCTTCGTCGTTTCCAAGATGCTCGCTTGCAGGTTCCAGGCCATAACAATAGAGGACCGGTCGACTGTCGGTTGCAGCATTTAAGGCCCGTTCTATCTATAGAATGAGTTCCTGTTCGCCTCTGGTATGGGTAACGTGCCAAAACACCACCAGACAAGATTCAGTTTCGAAGTGGGCAGTGGCCATAATTTTTTGTTGTTGTTGTTGTGGTCTTCAGTGCAGAGAATGGTTTGATGCAACTCTCCATGCTACTCTACCCTGTGCAAGCTTCTTCATTTCCCAGTACCTAAAGCAACCTACATCCTTTTGAATCTGCTTAGTGTATTCATCTCTCGGCCTCCCTCTACGATTTTTACCCTCCACGCTGCCCTCGAGTACTGAACTGGTGATCCCTTGATGTGTCAGAACATGTCCTACCAAAGGATCCCTTGTGCCACAAATTTCTCTTCTCAATAATTCTCCTCATTAGTTATGTGGTCTACCCATCTGATCTTCAGCTTCTATTCTCTTCTTGTCTAAACTATTTATCGTCCATGTTTCACTTCTATACATGTCTACACTACACACAAATACTTTCAGAAACGACTTCCTGACATTTAAATCTATACTCGATGTTAACTAATTTCTCTTCTTCACAAACGCTTTCCTTGCTATTGCCAGTCTACATTTTATATCCTCTCTATTTAGACCATCATCAGTTATTTTTCTCCCCAAATAGCAAAACTCATTTACTACTTTAAGTGTCTCATTCCCTAATCTAATCCCCTCAGCATCACCCAATTTAATACGACTACATTCCATTATTCTCGTTTTGCTTTTGTTGATGTTCATCCTGCTTTCAAGGCAATGTCCACTACGTCCAACTGCTCTTCCAGGTCCTTTCCTGTCCCTGACAGAATTACAATATCATCGACGAACCTATAAGTTTTTATTTCTTCTCCATGGATTTTAATTCCTACTCCATAATTTACACTGTAGGAAATCCAGCAGTATTGCCTATAATGTAGTTTACGACAACAGCTGGATTTTAATTCCTACTCCATAATACACACTGTAGGAAATCTCGCAGTATTTCCCATAACGTAATTTACTACAACAACTGCGGCGTTCACCAAACAAAATGGCTGAAGCGGTGGCCGTAATGTTTAGGCACATTAGTGTATACAGATCAATACAGCCCACCAGATTGCGATCGCCTCGGTACCGTCTACCACGTATGTGGCCATCACTATGCGATCGATACTGCGTGACTACAATTTGTCACTTCTGAACCAAGGATGGCGCTCATGAGGTCGTTAATCTCCTGTGTTTGTCTTTGCTGGAAGATGGACGACGCAATAGCATGTGAACCACTAGTCCAGCCATAGGCACACGCCGAATTTTCAACCCAGGACAACCACACTTGTTACAGTGGTATAGCATCGAGGTATCAGGGAGGAAAAAGCTGTGAGGTGTCTTGGAAGTACGCACGTAGTACGGCGACCATCCAGTACTATGGCCACCCACAGTTTCTCACACGCGTCACTGTCGTAGCACTTGACTTGCAGCAGCTGACATATAACAACTGTTAAAACCATTTAACGGTTGCCGATTATCCGTATTCATATCTAATCATGCGTCTCCTCTCCTTAGCCTCAATAAGGTGTTGCTTTAATTTCGTTCTACACAGTCTGCGAATTTCATTTCGTTCCGTTCATTGTTTCTGACTTTAAATTTTCACGTAAATCAGTAGAGGCAGTTTTAAACGTTTCTACATGACAGTGATGAATATTTAAACCGGGATATGACTTTAAGCAAATTCTTGTAGTATTAGACCAAATCTTTACTATATACTAAGACGACAATACAGTTCATAAGTCACTGCTACAGCGTTTGTATGACGGCTGGTCTTCCATTGCTCTCTTGGCTATGCGGCGTTTAAATTCTCTTCGTATAAATACCGCTCCACTCGTGGTGTCGGGTTCGTCAGGGTAATATTGGCTGACGTCGTCTCACAGCCTCTACAGTGCACACAGAGGCATTTAAACATATTTCCTGCAGTCCATTCGTTAATGGCCGGCCGGAGTGGCCAAGTGGTTCTAGGCGCTACAGTGCGGAACTGCGTGACCGCTACGGTCGCAGGTTCGAATCCTGCCTCGTGCATGGATGTGCGTGATGTCCTTAGGTTAGCTAGGTTTAAGTAGTTCTAAATTATAGGGGACTGATGACTTCAGAAATTAAGTCCCATAGTGATCAGAGCCATTTTTTTTAACCATTCGTTAATGTAGCGGGAAGAGGCCGTAACTAGTGCTCTCTACCATGCGCATCACAGAGGTTTGCATAGTATGGGTGTAGATGTAATTGTAGAGACACGTTCTGAACTGAATGAACGAGCGAGAAATGTAGCTGCACTTCTTTGACCTTTAGCGGGGACTACATTAACCGACAACTTACATGGTGCCAAGATAAACTTTTACGAGGGCAGTTCAATAAGTAATGCAACACATTTTTTTTCTCGGCCAATTTTGGTTGAAAAAACCGGAAATTTCTTGTGGAATATTTTCAAACATTCCCGCTTCGTCTCATATAGTTTCAATGACTTCCGACAGGTGGCAGCGCTGTACGGAGCTGTTAAAATGGCGTCTGTAACGGATGTGCAATGCAAACAACGGGCAGTGATCGAGTTTCTTTTGGCTGAAAACCAGGGCATCTCAGATATTCGTAGGCGCTTGCAGAATGTCTACGGTGATCTGGCAGTGGACAAAAGCACGGTGAGTCGTTGGGCAAAGCGTGTGTCATCATCGCCGCAAGGTCAAGCAAGACTGTCTGATCTCCCGCGTGCGGGCCGGCCGTGCACAGCTGTGACTCCTGCAATGGCGGAGCGTGCGAACACACTCGTTCGAGATGATCGACGGATCACCATCAAACAACTCAGTGCTCAACTTGACATCTCTGTTGGTAGTGCTGTCACAATTGTTCACCAATTGGGATATTCAAAGGTTTGTTCCCGAACTTCTCCTTCTTCATGACAACGCAAGACCTCACACAAGTCTTCGCACCCGAGAGGAGCTCACAAAAATTCAGTGGACTGTTCTTCCTCATGCACCCTACAGCCCCGATCTCGCACCGTCGGATTTCCATATGTTTGGCCCAATGAAGGACGCAGTCCGTGGGAGGCACTACGCGGATGATGAAGAAGTTATTGATGCAGTACGACGTTGGATCCGACATCGACCAGTGGAATGGTACCGTGCAGGCATACAGGCCCTCATTTCAAGGTGGCGTAAGGCCGTAGCATTGAATGGAGATTACGTTGAAAAATAGTGTTGTGTAGCTAAAAGATTGGGGAATAACCTGGTGTATTTCAATGCTGAATAAAACAACCCCTGTTTCAGAAAAAAATGTGTTGCATTACTTATTGAACTGCCCTCGTAGTTTCAACCCGTAATTCGAAATCCAACGCCAGTTTATATCGTCATTCGTGTAGAAGATGTGGTCTTGTGTAATTGGATGAATCTTTTAGCAACAGCCGACACTTGTGCTTTTCACGGGACGTAAGTGGTTTCTTCAACACCCGAGGAGCTATGCTTCGCCTGTCTCGAATAATATCTCAGGAGGGGCGTCTGCGGTAGGGTTTAAATTACACTTGTTAAGTACCTCTGCAGGAACGGGTCCCGGTGGCGCACGGCCGTCCGATCCGGAGCAGCGCAGCACGCAAATGATGATACAGAGGCGTCGTAATGGGCCTATTTTTCGCGGCTAACGAGCTCCGCGGACCGGTGCTGGCTCGGCGAGCTCTGGTCGGCCCAGGCGACCCCTGAATTATGCAGCGCGACGAAACGCTGGCGAAGGCGACAGTGGCTGCGACCAACCGCTAACGAGGCTGCCCTTCTGTAACAGGTGACGTCTAGAAGGTCACCGGGAATTAACTTCCTGAGTTATTCTGCAGTTTCCAGCTGCGTGCTCGCTTCCGTCGATTTACGATGGGGATGTCAGCTTAGTTGATTGTATTTAAAGGAGGCTACTGGGGCACACTTGTATGTGGCACCAGAATATGACAACAATATTAAGGGGCTCCGGAAAGGCTCAAAATCATGAAAAGTTCAATTTTTACTTTTTGGCGTTTTCTGAATCTGCAGACTATTACCTTTTAATAGATATATAATTTATTCAATTCCGAAGACTACAACTATATTCTAATTTTTTTTGATATGTGTTCTACATGGGCGTGACCCACTGTGGCGCTGTTAAACTGCTGTCAAATGGTGTTATTATTAACGTCCGTGTTCATCAGGTACATTTTAGTGATGTGACACAAAGTATGTGTTGTGGCTAAACCTATTTTCAGAGACTTAGTAGCACCTGAACTGTTGAAAAAGTGTATTCACAGAAAAACTCAAAACCCCAATGAAAGTGTAAATAGAGTTATATGGTCGAGATTCCAAAAGACTGTATTTGTTGGAATAGAAACACTTCACTTTGGTGTGTATGATGCTGTTGCGACTTTCAATGATGGCAACATTGTAAGGTGCAAGGTATTTAGAAATATGGGAATGAAGATAGGTTCTAACATGGTACGAGTGATGCTTGCTTTAGACAAGGAACGCCTTCGGGCTGCAGACAGGGCTGTAAAGAGTCTACAAATACAAGCAAGAGTAAACAGGAGGAGGAACAAGAGGAAGCTGGAGGAGGAGTTTGCAGAGGATGAAGATAATCCATCCTATGGACCTGGAATGCACTAAAATGTTAATCCAATCTTTGTCGCTCGATTCCCAAAACTTTTATTTTCTCATACTAATTACATGTTTTCTAAGGATCTTCCAAACATATTTGTTTCAAACTTTCAGTAAATGTTACACAGTACCTTCTGCATAATGTAACACAGCCTTTTTCCAAAAAACTGTATATTTTTGAATATATAAATAAAAAATTGCAAAAAAATGTTGTGAATTTTCATTACAATTGAAAAAAAATCATCTTTAATAACTGAACTAAAATTTTGTAAAATCCCTGTGTTAAGTTGTAGCCCATATTCCAATAAATAATCTGTAAAAAGTTCAACTTCCTACCTCAAATACTTTGTGAGAAAAGATGTAATTTCTAAGCGTTATTTTAACATTGCAAGTATAGGGCGTTCCGGAGCCCCTTAATGTAAATTAAAATGAAAATAGTGTAACGTGAATGATGTAGGTCTCTGATAGGCTTTGCAATGCGGATCGCTGAGTGTGTGCGATAGCAGACCCAAAGATACTGCTTCTGGTCTGAGATTGTAGTGTTGCAGTAAGAGAGCGCTTGGCGCAGAGTTATAGGTAGCTGTCTGTGAGCGACAGACGATGGAGTAAGCAGTTTTTGTCGTATGCTGTGTGAAACAGCCGAGTGTTACATTAATGTACAAATTATGAGAACGTTTAAGCAGACGTCTTCGCACAAGTAGGGTAAAGATGATAAATAATTATGATTTTTGTTTTGTCACTGCGTTACCATACATGATGATGATAAGGTCCCATACTCCGAAGAGAGTAGGGGATGATGCGGGAGCCCCGCATCACTGTACTAGGCAAGGTCATAGTGGAGGTGGTTTGTCATTGCCTTCCTCCGCCCTTAATGGGGATGAATGATGATGATGAAGACGACACAACAACACTCAGTCATCTCGAGGCAGGAAAAATCCCTGACCCCGCCGGGAATCGAACTCGGGACCCCGTGCGCGGGAAGCGAGAACGCTACCGCAAGACCACGAGCTGCGGACGTTTGTATAGAAGAGGTGGCTAATGATTTGTAATTGTTGAGTAACCCTAGAATATACGTAAACTGATTTGACAAAAAGGCTAGTTAGATATTTCACTTTTGTAATGTTTCTACGATTTGTTAACATAGCTACATTTAATTTCATGATCTGCATTTATGCTCGTTTACTGAGGTCAGATTATACTTGCTGTATAAATCTCATTGTTTGTGGATCAATTAGTACATATGATACATTATTCTAACCAATGAAACTTCAGTTGTAGATGTTTTTGAAAAGGCAAACTTAACTTGCAAAATAATTTTGCTAAAAAAACTAAGTGTTAGTAATTCACAACAATCAGTACCGCCTCCCTGTCCAGGTCATATGTTTAGTAATTCACAACAATCAGTACCGCCTCCCTGCCCAGGTCATATGTTTCTCAAAGAAGTTGGATTTTTCTTAAATGTTTTCATTTATCAGCCAAAACAGGTTTATGTGTTTTCAAAGCATTACAGCCAGCATTGCACATCGCTGAGCCTGTCGCTAGCATATATATATATATATATATTGTGAGAGACCGGAATATATCGCGTTCCACCGTTTCTGCTTTAGACGTAAGACAATTTAATTTATTTATTATGAGAAAAGGGACCAAAGTTATCAGTACTGAACAGAATTAGAGAAATCAGTGCCTAAGGGGCTGAACGTATTTTGCAGTGACTGTATTTCTTTATTGGTATTGGGAGTTGCATTGCCCAAACTGTTCGTATAAAGTTTTTGCTAGCAATGACACAGATAAGCACACCACTCGCACTTACAACACGCTACACGATATTTCGAGTTTAGTACCCATTCCACAATTCAGACATTCATTCAATAAATCGTAAAATTTTCTTTGTAAAAGAACATTACTGTATTTCTGGTATAATACAATGAGGCACAGCTCAGCTATTATTTATTAATAATGCTAGAACTCAATACTGGTTAACAAAGCATTGGGTTATGGCAAGATTAAAATATGAAATGTTTACATCGAGCTACGTTCATCATCATGTGTATGACATACAGAAATAATATGTTGATGATCTGATTCACAGCTGTCATTCTTCCAGAAACTGTGGTATAATTCTTTTCAAAACGAAATCAGCTGTTATCAACATAGTAAAAGTATTCTGCTGCACTTACCCGCTTTTGACAATCTGCCATATTCTGGAGTTCTGTACTGGCATATAGCTTGACATCTGCTTACATGCAATAAGTTAGTACTGAACATCCGAAGATGACAGATAAAAGGTTGAGTGCGATAAATTATTCCAGTTGTGCAGCTGACGACTGACTTTATTTTTTAAAAAAATATCTTATTTTCGTACACTGAAGTGCAAAGGAAACTGGTATAGGCATACGTATTCAAGTACAGAGATATGTAAACAATCAGAATACGGCGCTCCGGTGGGCAACGTCTGTATAAGACAAAAAGTGTCTGGTGCAGTTGTTACAGCGGTTATGCTCCTACAATGGCAGGTTATCAAGATTAAAGTCAGTTTGAACGAGGTGTTATAGCCGGCGCACGAGCGACGGACACAGCATTCCCGAGGTAGCGATGAAGCGGAGATTTTCCAGTATGACCATTTCACGAGTGTACCGTGAATATCAGGAATCCAGTAAAACATAGAATCTCCGACATCGCTGCGGTCGGAAAAAGCTCCTGCAAGAACGGGGTAACAGCGGGGGAAGACAATCGTTCAACGTGACAGAAGTCCAACCCTTCCGCAAATTGCTGCAGATTTCAATGCTGGGCAATCAAAAAGTGGCAGAGTGCAAACCATTCAACGAAACATCATCGGCGTGGGCTTTAGGATACGAAGGCCAGCTCGTGTAACCTTGACGATTGCACGACACAAACCTTTAAGCTTCGCCTGGGCACTCAACACCGACGTTGGATTGTTGGCGACTGGAAACATGATGCCTAGCCGGATGAGTCTCGTTTCAGATTGTATCGAGTGTATGGACGTGAACGGGTATGGAGACAACCTCAGGAATCCATGGAGTCTCGATGTCAGCAGGGGCAGTTCAAGCTGGTGGAGGCTGTGTAATGGTGTGGACGCGTGCAGCTGGAGTGATATGGGACCCCTGATACGTCTAAATACGTCTCTGACAGGTGACACGTACGTAAGCATCCTGTCTGATCACCTGCATCCGTTCATGTCCATTAAGCTTTCCGACAGACTTGGGCAATTCCAGCAGGACAATGCTGTACCTCAGACCTCCAGAATTGCTACAGAGTGTTTCTAGGAACACTCTTGAAATTAAGTTTCACAACACATAGTGGATCAGGTTGTGGAAAGGGGCCAAGGCCAATTACTGTTGGTTACACAAGAACACACACAATTTTATTGCTAAAACCAACGCACAGCTTTATCTTTTAAGCAATAAAGGTCAATTCACGACTGAGGGCCAAAGTAACTTCTCCAGAATAATTCTGAATGATTGCTTTTAAAACACCGGGATTTGAAGTAACGGCTGAATGCCTTAGTTACATAAAACACAACATCTTCTCGGCTAAAGGCCACAATAATATTTCAGATAAGCAAAGGAATTCTTTAAAAGCCAAGCATTTGCAAATTCCGGCTAAGGGCCATATTGAGGAAAATCCAAGTTAATTCTTCAGCTGAAGGCCCAATAAAAAAATTTTCTTTACATAATAAAACAGACACTTTAAGGATAAGCTGTTACACAGTACAACAGAAAAACATCTGAACTAAACTTGAACTATCTTGTCGCCTGAAGGACCAAACAATTACTCGAGAAGAGTCAAAGACAACCTTAAGATGAATACACTCCTGGAAATGGAAAAAAGAACACATTGACACCGGTGTGTCAGACCCACCATACTTGCTCCGGACACTGCGAGAGGGCTGTACAAGCAATGATCACACGCACGGCACAGCGGACACACCAGGAACCGCGGTGTTGGCCGTCGAATGGCGCTAGCTGCGCAGCATTTGTGCACCGCCGCCGTCAGTGTCAGCCAGTTTGCCGTGGCATACGGAGCTCCATAGCAGTCTTTAACACTGGTAGCATGCCGCGACAGCGTGGACGTGAACCGTATGTGCAGTTGACGGACTTTGAGCGAGGGCGTATAGTGGGCATGCGGGAGGCCGGGTGGACGTACCGCCGAATTGCTCAACACGTGGGGCGTGAGGTCTCCACAGTACATCGATGTTGTCACCAGTGGTCGGCGGAAGGTGCACGTGCCCGTCGACCTGGGACCGGACCGCAGCGACGCACGGATGCACGCCAAGACCGTAGGATCCTACGCAGTGCCGTAGGGGACCGCAACGCCACTTCCCAGCAAACTAGGGACACTGTTGCTCCTGGGGTATTGGCGAGGACCATTCGCAACCGTCTCCATGAAGCTGGGCTACGGTCCCGCACACCGTTAGGCCGTCTTCCGCTCACGCCCCAACATCGTGCAGCCCGCCTCCAGTGGTGTCGCGACAGGCGTGAATGGAGGGACGAATGGAGACGTGTCGTCTTCAGCGATGAGAGTCGCTTCTGCCTTGGTGCCAATGATGGTCGTATGCGTGTTTGGCGCCGTGCAGGTGAGCGCCACAATCAGGACTGCATACGACCGAGGCACACAGGGCCAACACCCGGCATCATGGTGTGGGGAGCGATCTCCTACACTGGCCTTACACCACTGGTGATCGTCGAGGGGACACTGAATAGTGCACGGTACATCCAAACCGTCATCGAACCCATCGTTCTACCATTCCTAGACCGGCAGGGGAACTTGCTGTTCCAACAGGACAATGCACGTCCGCATGTATCCCGCGCCACCCAACGTGCTCTAGAAGGTGTAAGTCAACTACCCTGGCCAGCAAGATCTCCAGATCTGTCCCCCATTGAGCATGTTTGGGACTGGATGAAGCGTCGTCTCACGCGGTCTGCACGTCCAGCACGAACACTGGTCCAACTGAGGCGCCAGGTGGAAATGGCATGGCAAGCCGTTCCACAGGACTACATCCAGCATCTCTACGATCGTCTCCATGGGAGAATAGCAGCCTGCATTGCTGCGAAAGGTGGATATACACTGTACTAGTGCCGACATTGTGCATGCTCTGTTGCCTGTGTCTATGTGCCTGTGGTTCTGTCAGTGTGATCATGTGATGTATCTGACCCCAGGAATGTGTCAATAAAGTTTCCCCTTCCTGGGACAATGAATTCACGGTGTTCTTATTTCAATTTCCAGGAGTGTATTTACAGAGTCCGGCTGTAGGCCGTTTCAAGAATTCAAGATAATTAAAAGGAAACCTTACAGACAAGGATTTACATATTAAAACCACAGATTCTGGTAGCTGAAGGCCTAAATACAGAGCGACAAGTATTTCAGATGAAACACGGTTGAAGGCCTAATTTTAAAGTTGTTACGAGGTTCAGCTGAAGGCCATATAATAAACATGAAAAAGACAATATTAATACACAACTGTCTTCCTCAGAAACCTGCCACCAAATAAAATTACAGTCACAAACAACAAACGGTGGTGCTCAGGAGTGTTCCAAGGGGTCGGCCTGGGGAGGAAACTAAGCACAGTTTAGGTGAGACAGTTAGCCAAGCGTAACACTAAACAACCGGGTGGTAACACGACTTAGGGAAGGCTGAAGACCCAACCAACAGCCTACTCAATTCCCTTTCACCCAATACACTCGCTGCTCTATTTCAACCGACCGACAGACTGCCCCAGAAAGCAGAGAGTATTCATCTGCTCAGTGGAACTCACAGAGGCTACACATGGTTCGACGAAAACACACTTGCACAAGAATTCGAACAATAGTAAAAGCAATCACTGTGGAACAACAAGGACGAATCAAGTCGACACACAGAGTGTTTCCACAAGCAGTCGGCGACCAAATACACGTCGTCCGATGAGACGAGCGACCGAACGACCGGCCCAGGTCGTTCCCACTCAAGTTACGTGGGTCGGAACCGGTCGGGCGAGTCTTGGATGTCCGAAGCTGACTGCAGCTCCAACCCGACTAAGCTGGATGTACGTTCGGAATTCGGAGACACGGCGACCCGGCCACACTGGCTCAGACCCAACCATTCCGAGGGAACACTGCCCATTGGGCACCTGACATCTCCGCACGTGGAAGGCACCGACCCACGTCCGCCAAGATGACCAAGTGACGAGGTCCAGAAACGGTCCAAAGACGAAACGCACGTCGCCAGATGAGACGACCAACCGAACGACCAACCACCGTTCGTCCCGCTCCAGTCTCCTTACGTCGGACAGTTGACATGTGTCGCCAGCAGTCGGTGAGTACTGGCTGTCCGCACCTTGCTGGCGCTCGGTCTCCGACGTCACTGCTGCTGCGTCCCGACTGAGCTCCCAACTGACTCCAGACAGACGTCGCCCCGGTAGCTGAGTGGTCAGCGTGACGGATTGCCGTCCTACGAGCCCGGGTTCGATTCCCGGCTGGGTCAGGGATTTTCTCCGCTCCTGGACTGGGTATTGTGCTGTCTTCATCAGCATTTCATCCCCATCCGGCACGCAGGTCACCCAGTGTGGCGTCGAGTGTAATAAGAGCTGCACCAAGGCGGCCGGACCTGCCCCACAAGGGGCCTCCTGGCCAATGACGCCAAACGCTCATTTCCATTTTCCAGACAGACGACGACCCGGAAATACCAGTAGTTTCTCTAGAGATGCTACGACAGTGCACTTATCGATAAGCGCTGCTGCTGCCACTGATGGTCAAGCAAACCAGCAACCAAGTTACGCCAGTAAATCGAATTAATGAAAAAACGAGGCCACAGAACCACAAAAATAAGATGACGAGCAATAAAGGCCAGAAGCGCGAGCCGCGCACTTCTCAACCTCCTCCCCCCCTCTCAAACACCAACCCGGGGGTGAAGTGCCAAAATGAAGTTGACCGGCAGCTCCTTGACGAAAGCAAAAGGCCATGGCCATGGCCATGAGAAAGCGCAAACGAGACACATCCTCGGACCTATCAATGCAGAGGGAACACGCCTACTGGCTAACCGACATCCCTGCACCATGAACGAACTGCCCCCAAGATGACCAATTCAAATAACCTTTGCTAGCTCAACAGCGAAAAGAAGCGAGATACCCGCTCGAAGCCAATCAGACAGAGGAAACACATGGCAATAGGCAAACCGACATCCCTGCACTGAAGAAGGTCCCGAGCTAAGTTTCAGGAGATGACGAACTTCAAGAACAATTCGTAATTGAGAACGAAAAGAGCTACCGCAACTAATGCATTAACTATGCCCGCACCTGAAGTAACTTACTGTCACCAAGTTGAGTGCACAGGCCGATCCCCGGACACTGCCTGACCGCCATTGAATACATCACCTGAAACAATTAACAACCTAAACTATATTGTGCAACACTAACAGAAATAAAATTGGAACTAACAATAACTGAGATGGGAGTGGCACAAACGCAACCACGGTCTGCTACCAGTTAAACCCTGGTTTCGCAGGACAGGGCGGATCAGGTTGTGGAAAGGGACCAAGGCCAATTACT
Source organism: Schistocerca cancellata (assembly GCF_023864275.1). NCBI lineage: Eukaryota > Metazoa > Arthropoda > Insecta > Orthoptera > Acrididae > Schistocerca > Schistocerca cancellata. The sequence continues at coordinate 80,044,897 of NC_064628.1, forward strand.
GTTAGTTATACAAGAAAACACAACCTTATTGCTCGAACCGAAGCACAGTTTTGTCTTTAAAACGACAAAGATCAATTCACGGGTGAGGGCCCGAGTAACTTCTCCAAAATAAGTTTAAATGATTCCTTGTAAAAAATCTTGATTTAGATTAACAGTTGAAGGCTTTACTTAAGTAAAATTACAATATCTTCGCGGCTCAAGGCCAAAATAACATTTCAGACCAGCTAAGGAAATTCTTTAAAGGCCAACCGTTTAAAAATTTCGGCTAAGGGCCATATTAAGGAAAATTCAAGTTAATTCTTCGGCTGAAAGCCCTATTAAAAGAAAAATTCTTTACATAATAAAAGAGGGACTTCAAGGATAACCCTTTAAACAGTACAACAGAAAAACATCTGCAGGAAACTTGAGGTATCTTGTCACCTGAAGGCCCAAGCTATTACTCACGAATAAATAAAGACAAACCTTAAGATAAACATTTACAAAAAACGGCAGTAGGCCGTTCCAAGAATTCAAGATAATTAAAGAGAAACCTTACAGACAAGGATTTACATAATAAAGCCATACATTCTGGCGGCTGAAGACCTAAATACAGAGTGACAAGAATTTTAATTGAAACACGGCTGAAGGCCTAATCTTTAAGTTGTTACGAGGTTCGGCGGAAGGCCATGTAGTAAACATAAAACAGACAATCTTAATACACAGCTGAAGGCATGGCACAGTACCTGCCACCAAATAAAATTACAGTCACAAACAACAAACGGTGGTGCTCAGGAGTGTTCCAAGGGGTCGGCCTGGGGAGGAAACTAAGCACAGTTTAGGTGAGACAGGTAGTTACACTAAACAACCGGGTGGTAACACGACTTAGGGAAGGCTGAAGAACCAACCAACAGCCTAATCAATTCCCTTTCACCCCATACACTCGCTGCTCTATTTCAACAGACCGACAGACTGCCCCAGAAAGCAGAGAGTATTCATCTACTCAGTGGAACTTACAGAGGCTACACATGGTTCGACGAAAACACACTTGCACAAGAATTCGAACAATAGTAAAAGCAATCACTGTGGAACAACAAGGACGAATCAAGTCGACACACAGAGTGTTTCCACAAGCGGTCGGCGACCAGATACACGTCGTCCGATGAGACGACCGACCGAACGACCGACCCAGGTCGTTCCCACTGAAGTTACGTGGGTCGGAACCGGTCGGGCGAGTCTTGGCTGCCCGAAGCTGACTGCAGCTCCAACCCGACTAAGCTGGATGTACGTTCGGAATTTGGAGACACGGCGACCCGGGCACACTGGCTCAGACCCAACCATTCCGAGGGAACACCAGCCCATTGGGCACCTGACATCTCCGCACAAGGAAGGAACCGACCCACGTCCGCCAAGATGACCAAGTGACGAGGTCCAGAAACGGTCAAAAGACGAAACGCACGTCGCCAGATGAGACGACCAACCGAACGACCAACCAACGTTCGTCCCGCTCCAGTCTCCTTACGTCGGACAGTTGACATGTGTCGCCAGCAGTCGGCGAGTACTGGCTGTCCGCACCTTACTGGCGCTGCGTCCCGACTTAGCTCCCAACTGGACTCCAGACAGACGACGACCCGAAAATACCAACGGTCACTCCAGAGATGGTACGACAGTGCACTTATCGATAAGCGCTGCAGGTGCCACTGACTGGCAAGCAAACCAGCAAACTGGTGACGCCAGTAAACCGAATTAAAGAAAAAACGAGGCGACAGAACGACAAAAACAAGATGATGAGCAATAAACGGCATGAGCGCGAGCCAATCACGGTTCAACTCTTCTAAATTTAAACCCATCCGTTGGCTGCCGAACTCCCCAGACATGAACGTTATTGAGCATATCTGGGGTGCCTTGTAATGTGCTGTGCAGAAGAGATATTCACCCGCTGGTACTCTTACGGATTTATAAACAGCCGTGCAGAATTCATGGTGTCAGTTTCCTCCAGCACTATTTCAGGCATTAGTCGAGTCCACGTCACGTCGTGTTGCGACACTTCTCTGTGCTCTCGGTGGCCGTACACGATATTACGCAGGTGTACCAGTTTCTTTGGCTCTTCAGTGTATTTATCCACAGAATTTATCAAGATCTTATTGCATTTATTAGTCCTAATGATGTGTTCCAACTACACTCATCACTAGCTCGAAATAGAAGTAGTAATTCAATGTATCAAATGAAAATCTGTAGTTTACATTATGGATTAAACCGGGGTCCTTGAAACGACGGAGAAGCTTCGTCCTACCATAGCCTTATAAGAAAACTGAGTTCACCGATCAACAACGAACTAAAACGGATGTCTTACGGCGTCCGCCCCCAGCCAATGCAACGAACGAACAAAATGAGATTTAAAAAAAATAAATAAATAAATATCAGTGGGTCATAGTCCCACAACAGGCCACAGCAGTCCACCCACCCCACCGCTACCCCACAACGAACCACCGAGCGAGGTGGCGCAGTGGTTAGACACTGGACTCGCATTCGGGAGGACGACGGTTCAATCCCGCGTCCGGCCATCCTGATTTAGGTTTTCCGTGATTTCCCTAAATCACTCCAGGCAAATGCCGGGATGGTTCCTCTGAAAGGGCACGGCCGTCTTCTTTCCCCATCCTTCCCTAATCCGATGAGACCGATGACCACGCTGTCTGGTCTCCTTCCCCAAAACAACCCAACCCCCACAACGAACCGAGGATTATTGTACAGTTCGGCCCCCAGTGGTCCCCCTTCCGAGAACGTTTCATACCAGACAAGTTTAACACCAAACGTTTTCGTGGTAGAGTAATTACCGTGTACGCGTACGTGGAGACAGTATTTGTGCAGCAATCGCCGACATAATGTAACTGAGGCAGAATAAAGCGAACCAGCCCGCATTCGCGGAGGTAGATGGAAAACCGCCTTAAAAACCATTCACAGGCTGGCCGACACACCGGACCTCGACACTAAACCGCCAGACGCCTTCCTGCCCAGGAAGCGGCGCGTTGGACCGCGCGGCTAGCAGGGCGGGCGTAGTGTACACTATTCTGATAACTTTCCGGATCTTGGTCTCTAATAAGGAGAGTAAATGATGAGATAATATCAAACGTTTCCGTATGTTTAGTGTGGCGTATGTTGTGCCTATAAATATTTCACTTACTCGTTTTGTAGTCAGTTAGATGTGGGACTCCGTCACCTCCAAAGGTCGGAGGCATTTTGCTCTGATAGTTGCCAGCATCATATTTAAAGTAACAGGGAAGCAGGTTGCTAGCCTTACTTGCCCCGAGTCCCACGGGGTTTTACCCCTAACGGCTGAGGGACTAACCGGTGGATTTGGTAGTCTTTGCCGTATGAGCACAAAGGTGACCACGACTCAGAATATGTCCGAGATGCCCAGCCTTATTCCAAAGTAACTGGTATCCCGACTGTCGGGACCACTTACTTGGCCACTCATACGTTGCCCGTGGTTCATGAACTAGGACATGACTACAGGAACCCACACGATGAACCACCAGATGGGAACAATGGCAGGAGGGTGTCCACAATGAGGAAATCAAAGAAAAACTGGGAATGAACTCTACAGATGTAGCAGTCAGGGCGAACAGGCTTAGATGGTGGGGTCATGTTACACGCATGGGAGAAGCAAGGTTACCCAAGAGACTCATGGATTCAGCAGTACAGGGTAGGAGGAGTCGGCGCAGACCGAGGAGAAGGTACCTGGATTCGGTTAAGAATGATTTTGAAGTAATAGGTTTAACATCAGAAGAGGCACCAATGTTAGCACTGAATAGGGGATCATGGAGGAACTGCACAAGGGGGGCTATGCTGCAGACTGAACGCTGAAAGGCATAATCAGTCTTAAATGATGATGATGATGATGACTCGTTTTGTAATTTTCTAGTAGGCGTATACGCCTGTGAAAATTAACTACAGTTTAGAAAATGTCTAAAACAAGTTGAGGTACAGTAAAAAAATTCATGAAAAATAATCAAATACTGGTATGCCACTGTAGTTTCTTGACTTTTGTTCACAGTACGTCATAGAACTGAAAGAAACAAACGAAGAAGAATACGATCCCAATTGAGGACTTACTGCAGATGAATGTTTAAAATTGTGTAGGAGAACAAATTCCGACGCAACGCACCGAATGTAAATTCCACGTATTCGTTATAACCCTGTTGCAGGACAAACTTATTCAAGGAACTTCGATTAAATTTTCCAAGTTGCAGGAGCTCAGTCACGCGGAAGTGCCGCCAGCCGCCAGCCATGAAGCGTACGCAGCACCTTTACTGGGTCAGCGAGACAGCCACCTTCACACTCTTAAGAGAGACAGCGAGCAACTCAGCAGAAAATGGTTACAACAGTGAAGATCGAACTGGCTTCGTCACTCCCGTAAAAATTACGTAAGAGACACTAGATACGACGCCATGACGTCTAGCATGACTTCGACTAAGCAGTAAAGATCATGTAACAAATTTGTTAAGTAAATGTAGTAGAGCTGAAGACCACTGACATTTCGGGAAGAGCAGGATATATTCGGTCATCATGAATGTCATCACAGAGCGGAGCCTCTCCTCGGTGACGTAAATACTCCATATACCCTAAGCTTCTGGCATTCGATCACTAGGATCGATGGTGTTTATGTCGTTGGTACTGGATTCTCTGCTTATTGTATGGTAGCATCTCGTGCGTGAGATTGTTCTCGTGTTGGTCTTGCACTTGCTGCTATACGAGACTATCAGCGACCCGAAGTCACGGCTGATGGAGTCCAGCTTCCAGTATTGACGTCAGCACAGCATCCAGTGCTGATGGGTAGACCGAGGGCATACAAAGACGACTCTAGTCCGGGCAAGAAGTTCCTCTAAACTCCGGCGTGGCACGAATCTGAAGGCCTCCTGTACCGGTTGGCAAGTTTCCGCATTCAGCACGGCTACACGTCAACAGACATCTCGGTCCACCTAAAGTGGTAATAGTCCCATACATAGGGTTTAAGTTCCCTTGCATAGCGGTGTCTTGTTGTCCTGAAAAAGACTTGGTGCTCAGCTGTCAAAATACAGGCAATTGTCGCTGCATAATTTTCGAGGTAGAGACCAATTTCAACCGAAATCGGACATGGAAGTAACTCAGTGTTAAAAGTAGAAAATTTATGCCACACCAGGACTCGAACCCGGCTCTCCGGCTTAAACCGATAGGTTTCCCTAACAGCGTCGGTCTTCCAGATACGCTTCCCGTTCGACCGATATTCTGAACTTGTGACACATTAGTAAGGTCCAATGTCCATCATTCACTTATTTGCTCGCAACGAGTGCTGTATTCTGGCAAGAGCCTCAGACCCTGTTGTGTATCCACTCTCAAGTTATCAAGGCAGCCACACCTACATATATACTATGTACATGTGTGGTGTATGTTCTTTCGGATATGTCCGACAGATCAGACACCTATGTATAGTATTCCGGTAAGTTGATTAACTTTCCAGGATACTCTTAAAGTCATGTCGAACGACTTGTTTGATGTCACCCTCAAACTATCACTTGAAGTACCTTTCTGTTCCTATGTAACTACTATATGAAGCATCCCTATAATGCGTTTTTTCAATATTCTATACTTTGTCTGCCTCTGCAATGTCTTCTTCCAGTGTAGAGGTACTTATTATCAGACGTCGTAGCAGATGTCCGGTTCATCCGTGGAATATAAGGACAAAGGTATTCTGTAGCGCCAATCGATCTATGGGTATAGGGTTATTAAGGAAGCAGTTGTGAAAATATTAGCAAGTGACGTTGTTAACAAGGTTTTTACTTCCATTCTGCTTGGAATACTGTTCCTCCCTGGTCCAACAGTAGAGGGACAAAGTAAATGCCGCTCGCTTAGCCGTTGGTAATTAATATTCACCATCGGTAACTTCTGACATTGGTCTTTTTTAGTTGGTTACAGTCTGTATGCGTTGTCTTTCTGCATATGCCGTTTTATGGCTGTTGATCGGCGTATCCATGCCCATCGAGGGTTTAAATTTTCTTGCACAGCGCATTCTCGCTGCACTGGTACCTTGAAAATGAAGGCGATTCCGCCCGTCAAAATATTGGCGACTAACCAAGAAGTTACGCTGCTGCACGGTAAGCTGTTTCACCATTTTATACGCTGGTAGAAACTCACGTTCCTGACTGCTTACATGGAAGAGATGAAAGAACCGAAATTAGTCCGAATTTTTTCTCATAACAGGCTCGCTTAAAAACGTCCGATCTGCTCTACGACGTCATTTTACCATGGAACATAGAGTGAGTTAAGTATCGTCAAGATTGTTGATTCTGTATGAAATACACTCGAGAATGTGCTATAGTTGTTGCCACACGTATACTGTATAGATGCAGCGCTAACTTTCTGTACTGCTTGATCATTTTTTCGGTGAGAAACTACAAGCACTGGATTCGCTGATCATAGCTAACAGGCCGTCACGATATTTTTCAGCTGATGAGAGTTGGTAGAAAGGAACATATCGTAGCTGCGGCTTTCTTAATGCATGGCTTAGGCAGCGCGTGAGCCAAGTACGTCTGGGCAGTGATTCAGAGAGTTTGGCAGCATGTGAACAGGTGGCGCAGTATGGCGGCAGAGCAGAGAACTATCTTCAAGATGCGCTGTACCATCTCAGGCCTGCCAGAAGCTCGAAGGTCGGGATGGCATTACACGTTTAGTGGCTCGCTTTATCCTTTGTACGGTAATGTAACTTGTCTTAACAATTCTCTTCCTGGCTGTCAATTAATTACTAACCCATCCCTGCGGTTGATAGAAACGGTACAATATTTGTAATCATGTTGCTTAAGGAAATATGCTTTGCGTTGCTGAGGAGCATAGTCTTAGTTGAGCGACTGGATTCGTGAAAGCGAACAGTTCGTAGCAATTCACAGGAATTCATCTACTGGATCAGAAGTGGTATCTGGCGTTGACGAATTGTGGATATCCGAAACATGTAGCAAATTCCGGCGGTCATTCTCTGTCTCAACGAAAAAATGACTGAAGAGATACCAACTAATAAAGAAGTACGGCAAGGCTGCTGTATCTCCCAAACATTGTTTAACATATACATAGATAAAATTAATCATACATGGAAAACAGAATTTCAAAAAAGTGAATACCTAGACAGGAGAACCATTTTAAATAACTAACTGTATTGTGAGATGCAGTGATCTTAGGAGGTAAACCCAAAGAAGAGGACCTGAAAAAAGTATTTTATTTACTGAAAAAAATGTGCGAAATCTGACATGGAGGTCTCAACAGAAAAGTTAAGACAATGGCCTTCTCTGGGAGACAACAAATTAGAACCGAAATAGCAATAGAGCGAAAGCTTTTACAACGAGCAACCCACTTTAGTTACCTTGGATGTGACGTGGCTTACAGCTACAGCAGAGCTCAGAAAATTCAAAATGGTTCAAATGGTTCAAAGCACTATGGGACTTAACATCTGAGGTCATCAGTCCCCTAGAACTTAGAACTACTTAAACCTAACTAACCTAAAGACAACACACACATCCTCGCCCGAGGCAGTATGCGAACCTGCGACCGCAGCAGCAGTGCGGTTCCGGACTGAAACGCCTAGAATCTCTCGGCCATAGTTGCCGGCTCAGTAAATTCAACTTATTATGTGTAACAAATAACACAACCCCTAAAACAATACTATGAAAGATACTCAAATTGTACCAAACGGTTGCAGTCTCCAAGTTCCCACGTGCACAATGGAAGAGAGACCTGGGTGGTTACAAAAAAGCAAGAAAGTCATATTCACGCACAAGAATTGAAATTTCTGTGAAAAATGAAATGTTACACAACACAGGACAGACTTAAGAGTCAAGGTACTAAAGTAAAACTAAAAAAAGTGTAAATGATACAACTCTAGATTATAGAAGAAAAATGAATGAACACCTATAAAGATCGGAGAGTGAGTAAAAGGAGAATGTTAGTCTTTAACGTACCATCAGAATGACGTTATCAAAGACGGAGCATAGACTCTCATTAGGGAAGGATGGAGAAGGAAAGTGGCTGTGTCCTTATAAAGGAAACATCCCGGCGTATCCCTGAAGCGATTTAGTAAAATCACGGAAAGTCTGAATGAGGATGCTCGGACGCGGGTTTGAACCGTTATATTTCCGAATGGGAGTCCAGTGTGGTAACCACTGCTCTGCCCCGCTCGATGGGACGACAGTGGGTGATACCATTAAAGCCTAGAAGTAATTATGAGCGGAAAGAAGATTGGTACCATAATAGGCTATTTTTCCTAGTACCTGAAGAGAAGAAGCAGTAAGCCCTATTTTCTTACGAGACTCCAGAGTACCTCTTATCATCGATTCCATTCTGCCAAGAAGGTGTCGCATCTCATTTTCTGCACGGTGCCTTCGCCTCGGCAAAAAGTTTCCTTCCGTAATATCGTTCAAGGAACTATCATGTCATTGGTTCCATCCATAGGTGAGCGTATTTTGCTGTGTCATCCTAAGGAATAAGTACTCCTATCCTTTGAATATGCCTTCATACTTCGTAGTGCTAGATAAACAAAATTCCGGCGCCTTTCTTCATATGACATCATTTTACTTTGTTGCTGCCAGGCACTTCATCTCTCCAGACTAGGTCATGTCGCATCATTTCTCCTTTCGTCAAAGAAATCCGACCTCCGGAATCGTATCTGTTAACATTTCTGGACAAACAATATCTTAAAACATATTCGCAGGTTATAAACCACACGTTTCATTGGCAGTTCCTTAACATTAAGCGAAAGCGGAGTATATCCAGTGTCTACCAAACTTTTGAAGTACAGATGTGGCCTCACAACTACCTTCTGGCACACTACTGCTTCCACTTTATCAAATATAACTGTATTTCAACGCCCGCGTGTCGATGTGGACTATCCTGGTTGTTCTCAGTGATAACGACACGTGGTGGAAGGAAACCGGCATCAATCTCCTTTCCCATCTCGCAAGGCTTGACATATGTGTTGCGTTATCACACAGTGTAGCGGTTTACAATAGTATGCTCGCGTTGTGAAGGTGCATGCCTGCAACTGTTACTAGAAACCTGAAAAACAGACGCAACCCTGCGTGCACATCACTAGAAGCAGACGCAGCCGGATTGGCGAGTGTTATGACAGCCAGGGGGGTGGGTCGGCCGAGCCGGGCAGAGCTCAGTAAGTTGCAAGGACCTCGTGGTGTCATAAATGAACGGCGGCACCCTTTGAGCCTCAGTGAATGGCCGATGCTCTAATTACCAATGCCGCAGGACAGCGGCTATCAGGTAAACGCTCAGTCTGGCCGCGCGATCAGGAAAACCAGGGCGCCTGGCTGTACGGAGACACTTGGAAAAGATAAACGCTATGGCTGAATAGAGAAGCTAAAATAACAGTAAATGATACTGAATCTAATAAAAACTGAAGCCGGCTAGATACAGAGAAGCCAGCAACCCAGCAACATAGTTATAAAGAGAAAGATAAGACTAGTGCGTGGGTGAAAATGCACCCTAGACACGAAGAGTAGTTTTGATGTTATACCACGTTAAATGTTCTACGTACAAAATGAATTTTGAACATCTTTATCTCAACAACTCCTTAATCGATTTTGACGAACAAACTGCCTACCCATGTGTTCCACTGAGCAGTATTAGACTACTACTGTAGATTTTTCATAAACATTACCTGTCTTAAAGTACAGGTTGGAATGCGCATTCCACGTGTTAAAGTATTGTTTTCCACGTATTTATAAATAAAACACGGACATACCACAAAATCTGGTGGTACACTTGCTATCAACAAAACAAGACATTTTTGAATCCGTGACATACAATGAAGCAAGTGGTGAAGACTCCATTACAGCAGGATTATTGAAATGGTCAGAACCAAAGTTTATACACGAACAACAACTGCTGTTTGAGAACTTTTATAAAACTGGAAAGATTCCAGAAGAGTGGTAAATAGCATTAAGCCATCCGCCACATTTATGTCAACGGTTACAGAAGGTTAACTTATGTCAGTGACATACAACATATTATCAAAACTTCTTCTGGTCAGAGTTGTAGAAACTATGAGAAACTACTGACAGAATATCAGGGTGGTTTTTGAAAGGGAAGATCCTGCACAGAACTGATTCTATACTTAAAATCAGTAGTTTGTCATTGACTGTGAATCAGGAAAACTATAATATTATCATCTGTTGATTTCAAAAAAGCGTATCATTCGGTGAAAAGAGAAACAACAGATGAAATCATTAGAGAATTTGATGTTAAAGCTAAATTAACAAACGTAGTGCAAGAAACTCCAACAAATACCGGTACAGTTAAAAGCTACAAATGGCTCTGAGCACTACGCGACTCAACATCTGAGGTCATCGGTCCCCTAGAACTTAGAACAACTTAAACCTAACTAACCTACGGACATCACACACATCCATGCCCGAGGCAGGATTCGAACCTGCGACCGTAGTGGTCGCGCGGTTCCAGACTGAAGCGCCTAGAACCACTCGGCCACACCGGCCGGCTACCGGTACAGTATAAAAAATTTAATTTATAGGAGTAGTAGCTCAGCCATTTGAAGTAAAAACATATTTTAAACAAGGGTGTTGTAACTTCCTTTGCACGCTTTGTGGTTCTTTAAGTAGATAAAGGAGTGAGGAACAGATGCGGTTCGTGGACAGAGAATTCTGATCTTAATTTTTCTACATACAATATCAAACAGTTAAAGTAATACAATATCGCTTTCTTTACTGTAGTTGCAGCGTCAGTTGCTCTCAAATGGCTCTGAGCACTATGGGACTCAACTGCTGTGGTCATAAGTCCCCTAGAACTTAGAACTGCTTAAACCTAACTAACCTAAGGACATCACACAACACCCAGCCATCACGAGGCAGAGAAAATCCCTGACCCCGCCGGGAATCGAACCCGGGAACCCGGGCGTGGGAAGCGAGAACGCTACCGCACGACCACGAGATGCGGGCCAGCGTCAGTTGCCAACTACAATTCAGTCAGTCTTGAGTACAGTGATTATACCGTAAATGGTGAGCCCTGACCACTATGAAAGCCTGTATATGTTTGTAAATGACGAACATACAAAATGGGGTTCTGTACGTCGATGCCGGCCGAAGTGGCCGTGCGGTTAAAGGCGCTGCAGTCTGGAACCGCAAGACCGCTACGGTCGCAGGTTCGAATCCTGCCTCGGGCATGGATGTTTGTGATGTCCTTAGGTTAGTTAGGTTTAAGTAGTTCTAAGTTCTAGGGGACTAATGACGTCAGCAGTTGAGTCCCATAGTGCTCAGAGCCATTTGAACCATTTTGTACGTCGATGTTTGGACTTAAGTAGGCCCGCCGTTGGAGTTTGGGAGAGGGGTTGCTTGCATGTGAGATGCTAGCAGCAGATGCAGGCAGCTGGCGTTGCAGTAAACTCTTCTGCCACAAGAATGTTTGGGCGGGAAGGTAACAGTGGCAGAGGAACTGGGTATTTGAAGGCCAGGATGAATCAACACTCCTTCGTGGCTCAAATCTAGTGGCAGACGATTGATAAGACATCTCTTTATTCACCTTATGTACAGAGGTGACATCACTGCTGGAGTGGATGCCATTAGGTATGGGATGAAAGAATGGGCTGCAGCAGTTGGTCATCATGCCAACGCCAGCAGAGCCACTGCGGAGGTGCGTCAGCCAGGCCGTAGCAGCTGATGGAGGCAGCGCTCCAGGATCGGCGAGTGTCAGCCACACCCACACTGCTCCCCTGCCTGAGGGCTGCGGAGTACCACATCGGGAAGGATAGTATTCAAACCATAGCCACCAAAATGACTGACATCTAAGGCCTATGCCTGCACTGGTTGGTGGTCAGTAACAATGTGGACCACCAGGGCTGGAGTGAAGTGGAGAGGCAACCAAGCAGTTATCAGTCTGGGCTCAAACGTGCATCCCACCAGAGAGGTGAACATCATGAGGAGGAAGGCACCCGCCAGATGACGCATCATTGTGAAGATTCCAAGTAGTGTGCAGACAATCTTCTGCCTCTGGCTTCTGGAGCTGAATTCCAGAGTAGGTGATTGGCAGCATCGTAATGTACTTGGATGGTCCTCATCTCAAAGCTAATGATTGGCAAGGACATCCTCTATTAATATCACATGTACGATTAGATATGGACTGCAAAAATTTATGTACTCGTAAAACTCAGCACATCAGAGAGAAAGGGACTATATTAAGTTGTACTAATATACTCTGGGCCAGTAAGTACTTTTCTCTTGACACTGCTTTACCCCAGAAACTAAAACAAGCCAAAGGCACTGTTTAACAATGATGACTTCATACGGCAAGTTTTTTCGGTGAGTTAGCTATTCTGGATGTCATGTTGTAGCTGAAATGTGTTTCAAATGGCTCTGAGCACCATGGGACTCAACATCTTAGGTCATAAGTCCCCTAGAACTCAGAACTACTTAAACCTAACTAACCTAAGGACATCACACACACCCATGCCCGGGGCAGGATTCGAACCTGCGACCGTAGCAGTCCCGCGGTTCCGGACTGCAGCGCCAGAACCGCTAGACCACCGCGGCCGGCGAAATGTGTTTCAACGTCGCTTTACATAAATGGTGGCTGGTGTATTTTGTACTGTTGGCGCACTGAAAAAGCACTCCTGCACTCTGAATATGTCTTCTAACTTCACAGTACTCTGACAACAAGAGGAAGGCACTTCTACCCCTATGATATCGTTTTGCTGTATTCGCACTAGGCTGTTCCTTACTCCAGACTAGGGTGTTGCGCAACACTTAGTCAACAGCATCTGCTGGCGAAACAAATTATAGAACATATTACATAAAGAATAATGAAGACTACTGTTGACTGCCATATGGTTTAATATTAATTCGGTAAAGCAGTACAGCAATAGCAAAACTTTGATATTTACATCTGCATCACACTTTGCAAGGCACCTAAAGATGTGCTGGAAGGTACTTCTGGTACCTCTAACTGTTCCTCCATTTCCTCTTCCATACGCGAATTGCACATGGTACGATTGACTGTTGGTAAGCCTCTGAACTGGCTGTAACCTCACGAATTTTCTCGTCATCGTCATTTCATGAGATGTATGTGAGAGTAAGTAATATGTGGTTCGACTCTTTCCGAAAAATGCGCACTCAAAATTGCAATAGTAAGCCTCTTCAAAATACACAACGCCTCTCTTGCATCGCCTTCCACTGGAGTTTGTTTAGCTTCTCCGTAACGCTCTAACACCGACAAAAAGATCCATCGACGAAACGCACACTCCTGGTTGGATCTTCTTTACCTCCTGTACCAGCCATTTCTGGGAAGCATCCCAGGCTGAAGAACAATACTCAAGAATAGGTTGAACAAACACCTAGTCAGTCACTTCCTTAATTGGTGACTTTCATTTCCTTAAGATTCTTCCTAAGAATCAGCCTGGCATCAGCTTTTTCTACTATTCGTTTTATTAGGCCATCTTACTTAACAGTGCTTTGGATAGTTACTCCTAGAAATTTTAGGCGGTAGATACTGTTTCTACCAATTTGTCATCGATAGTGCAGTTGTACAGTAATGGATCCCTTTTCCTATGTATTCTATACGCAGTATGTTTGATTTTCTTATGTTCAGCGTAAACAGCCACATCCTGCACCATTCATCAGTCATCTGCAGGTCAATTTAAGAAACGATAACATATTCTGGCGTTGTTATTTTCTTATAAACAACCGAGTCATCTGCGAAAGTTCTTAACGAGCTTTCGAGGCTTTCCACCATTCCATTTATATAAACTGTGAACAGTAAGAGTTCTATCACACTTCTTTGGGATACTCCAAAAATTAACTTAACATTTGTCGTTTTTATTTCGTTGAGAGCGATATGTTGAATTCTACCTGTAAGGAACTCCTGAAGCCACTCGCAGATCTGGTCGGGTACTCGATAAGTCGTTTTTTTTTAACTAAATGGCAGTGTAGTACAAGAAAGTGGCTTCCTGAAGTCAATGAAAACGGCATCAACCTGAGCGCCGTTGTTACAGCTCTGTAGACCTCATGGAGGAACAAAACTTCAGTTTGAAACTGGAATAAAATTTAACGAATAATATCAGCATGGTTAGCACTATGGAATGTTAGGATATGCGTTATTTGTAAGGCCAATAAACAGAATACATGAAATGTGCCGTTATCCTTTGAACGTAATATTTTTACAACTAAATTTGAGCAACTTTAACATTCTTTAAGGAAAGAGACTTGTTTACATTTCAGGCAACATGATCATATTTGGCTACGAAGCGTGTTCTATTGTTAACCATCCATTACTCATGTCCAATCACCGGAAATTAAACTTCTGAAAAAATCTTTGACAAATAAGTATAGTAGATGGAAGGTTACAACAAACGTCCGAGTCATAAATGTAGCAGTTTATAATTCTTAAACCATGTCTTCCCCATTTACGGATGCTATCTATCTGATCACTGTCGTTGGCTCATATTACAAGACAACCCGCCATGTTATGTCACGAATAACAGAAGATGTATTGTTTGCAAAGAAGGAAGTGGCGCACACTGCCGGTACTCGTCTATGACAGCCGCCTGAATATTGTGCACAGACAGTAAAGCATGAGCCATTGCGAGAGGCGATGGGGCTGGCCATGGCATTACGTACTGGGGCTGGAAGCGATTCGGTACATACCATCAGTGGTGGTGGAGCACATGTAGGTGGTGGTGATAGCTGTGGCATAGTTGTGGGAGGCGAGACATGTGGAAAGTTAGCCAGCTGAGTGATTGTGAGCTCACCTGTTGGAAAAAGCTGGGGGATATGGCAGCTAAATCCACAGTTGGTGGAGGGTGAAAGGCATGGGTGAGTTGGGTAGCGATTGGCATGGATGGGGATTCTGAAGCCACATGACTATCTTCAGCGAAAAGTTCTGTATTGCTCAGTTTGAACACGACTCTGTCTGGTAGAAAGTCATGGACGACAACTATAATAGTTACTGATTCAGAAGGTCACAAGCCTGACGTATGCGAGTCATCACAAGCGTTTTTGTAGTGAACAGCAATTCTTTCATCCAAGGTGGAGAGGATCTGCACACTTTTCAGCCTTTTGATGGAGACCACCGAAGAACTGGCGTTTCTGTCAGTGTCAAGGTGTGACTACCCCATTTCAACACCTGGAATGCGGTGACTTAGGGCAGTTGTAAATATGGCACTGTCACACATGACCTACATATGGCCTGCAATAGTGGATGAATGGCATCAGGAATGAGTGAGCAGACTGGGAGGCACTAGTGAATTACAAATGTGATGTCTGACACACTGCACCAATGCTGTTAGTTATATCGAGTCCAGTGTAGTAGAACAAATTCTGCCCACTCTATGAGGGTATTGCTGTAGAGTATTTCCAAAAGCGAGGTGGCAAGTCGTCTCTGAATGCCATATGGATGGTAAACATCATCCACACAGGGGCTCAGCCCGTGCCCTACCTATGGCACGTGAGTTCAATCTTCATAATATGGTGCCATCGTTCAATGAGACCATAGTTCAAAAAAATGGTTCAAATGGCTCTGAGCACTATGGGACTCAACTGCTGTGGTCATAAGTCCCCTAGAACTTAGAACTACTTAAACCTAACTAACCTATGGACAGCACACAACACCCAGCCATCACGAGGCAGAGAAAATCCCTGACCCCGCCGGGAATCGAACCCGGGAACCCGGGCGTGGGAAGCGAGAACGCTACCGCACGACCACGAGATGCGGGCTTGAGACCATAGTTCTGCAGGTGATGTGGTACAGTAGTGATTGATGCTGAAGAAGTGACAGTGCTGCAATATGAAGCTTCAAACTGACAACCTGATTGATGCTGATGGTATCTGAGGAACTTAAACCAGATAGCCAAGTTACCGCAAAGACTTAGACCATTGATTGTGCCTTGACATCTCACGACTCCAGGAAGTGTCCAGAGAGGTCCAGGTGTATATGATAAAGCATGTGTGGGTATTTCATGGATGAGGTACGTCGATTATGACAAGGTGCATTCATGTGTGATGGTCAACATTAGTGCAGTGACACATGAACTATGCCTCTATCCAAACATGGTAGTTGTGCCTGATGCATGGTCAAAGAAAACAGCCAGGACCAAGATAGATTATTAGTCAAACTGACAGGTGACGTTGTTGAGCCAGTCAGAGATTGACCAGCACACTGATGTGGGGAGGAGTAGTTGTAACCTGTGCTGGGACACTTCGCAGAGATCACTGGCATTCAACTGAGAATCTATCAATGGTCAGTTTGAGACTGTAGCAATAGTCATCGAGTAAGACTGAAATTGTCAGGTTCTGCTCTTGTTCCTAAGCCAGTCTGCTGTAATGGACCGTGAGGGAGATCAGGTACATACATGAGAGGTAATTTGAAACAATGTTGTCTGCTCCATACAGATGATGGACATTCGTGGAGTAGTGTGCAATGAGATCAAGATAGTAAAATTGTTGAGTGCTGACAGTCATCGACGGGTGATGTATGGCATGTGCCAGGGGTTTGTGGACAGTGTAGGTAATGATGTGGTGACCTTCGATACCGTCTCGAAAGTAGAACAGTGCCTTGTATACAGCGTGGAATTGCCTTTAAGGGCAGACAGTTGAGAAACTGTGAATTTGTTGGAGAAGAAATGTAGGGGTTGTGTGTCACCTGTCAGCTCTTCATGGAGGACCACCCCAGTTATCGAATTGCATCTGTGGTGATGATAAGCTAGGCATCCAGTATAGGGTGCACAGGAAAACAGCTGTCACAAGACACTACTTGGAGTTGTTGAATGCTGTTTGCATCACTGTAGCCCAGACAAGTTTCCATTTCCCCTATGTGTGTGGGCCATCAAGTGTGTCAGTTAGGGTTGCTTCGACTTTCACAGCATGTGGTAAGTATCGGTGTTAGAAACTGAGGATGCACGAGAACTGGTGAAGGACATGATAAGTTTGAGGCGGTGGCAGCTGGTGAAAGAGCTTGGAATGATCTGGGTTGGATTGATCCCATTAGCATTGGGAGTGTTATGTTACCTCTGGCTTC
Source organism: Schistocerca cancellata (assembly GCF_023864275.1). Classification (NCBI taxonomy): domain Eukaryota; kingdom Metazoa; phylum Arthropoda; class Insecta; order Orthoptera; family Acrididae; genus Schistocerca; species Schistocerca cancellata. The sequence goes on from NC_064628.1 coordinate 80,061,919, forward strand.
TGCAAATGTGATTTTCCGTCGGTGATACTTACCCCTGCATCATGGAGGGCCAGGAGAACGAGTTCAAGGTGTTGTTTATGTCTTTGAGAGTCAGCATAGAATACTGACGTATCAGCTAGGTATCCATAACAGTGTTCAAGCTTAGAAAGCACCTTGTCAGTATAGTGTGTTTTGGCTGCATTCTTCAGTCCATAGGCCATGACAAAAAACTTGAACATGTCAGAGGGCACAATAATAGCCATCTGGGCACCATAATCCAGGTGCATACGTATTTGATAATTGGCATTGTGGCAATCAATCACGCTAAAAGTAATATCCCACATGACCAAATGTGTGAAGTGTTGAATGTTCGACAAGAGGTGGCTGTCATGAATGTTGTGGGAGTTTAGATTACTGCAGATACTACTGAGCTGGACAGAACCGTCTTTCTTAGGACCAGCTATACAGGAGATGCCCAAGCCCTGCATAAAAGAGGAAGGATAGACAAGGGCAACCATTTGTCCACCACCTCCTTAGCTGTTCAGAGGAGAGGAGATGTGAGACGCTGTGGTTTGTAACAAACTGTCAGGCCTGGGATCACGTTGATGTGGTACATCCTACCGTTCCTGATAGAACACTGATAGTGCCTAACCTGTGGTTGTTGTACAGGAGGTTTGAATGCGTTTGCCGAATCAGGAGGGGTCATCCAAAAAGTGCTGTGCTGACCTGTGGCGGGTGCAGTCATTGTGGGTTCCGTGGAGCAGATTCGTGAAGTCTCAGCAAGAGAGCATGGCCAGATGATGGAGGTTTTGAGGTGACTGCAGAATGTGATAGGTGTTGCAGTTGATTGTGCACTTGTGTGAGTACAATAGACTTCACTTGTTTCCCTCTTTGGTGAAGTGCTGCAGCTGTGAGTCGTTGTGATACCTGAGGAGATGTTCCTGAACTGTGATGATAGCTTTCGATCTTACAACGCACTTGTGAAGATGCAGAAAGTCCAAAGGGAGCGCAGCTTGTCCGTGAGTTGTATGACGTGATCCACCGGCCGTGCACGCAAATGCTAGCGTCATTAATTGTGTGGAGTTGCAACCCAATGACTTCGGAGCATGGTTTGGGGCGAGGTGGCGGAATCAGCTGATGCTGAACTGTCAGCTAGCGGTGTGGCGCTGCGTGCATTCCACAGACCGGCGCTTGGGAGCGGATCCGTGACGTCAGCTTCGGACGGAGTCGAGCAGTGTTAGGTTTGTTTGGGGGCATTTCAGCCGGGAGGGTGGCGAGATAGAGCTCACCCACATTCATGTGCTGCCTGTACTCAATAACTATAAGCAGTCTGTCTGCTAAGGTGTGTTTGTTTCCCAACTGTTCTGCAACACGCATGATCATGTCCAGCTGTATTTGAGGCTATAGTGTAACAGTCCACGGCGTCCAAAGTGTAGGATCAAGAATCAAAACGGGGTATGCCAAGGAACGTAGTCGGCATCACAATTGAGGAAGAGAGCTCCTGGCGAACTGTCCATCATAGATCACTTGGCGCTCCTGTTACTCTGTGGTGCTAGCGACCCACTGTACCAAGATTGCCTCTGTGGCGTCATATTGGTTGTAGTTAGGAAGGGCAGGTTGGTGCCATAATCAGCTCCGTATGCTCAGTAAAATGGAAGATCAGCACAACAAGCTTAGAACTTCCACCTACGATGCACAGTGAAGAAAATACGCACTCTGCCATCGAAAACATTAGTACCACTTGATCTGGACGGAAAGGTGTAAGTTTAAGTTGAGATGTAGATCGGCACTGACTGTACAGTCCGGTGACGCATGTACCATGTTTGCCCAAAAGTAAGTTACGACCGGCGCTGCCACCGGTATCCATGGCACGGTTGTAGCACCAAACGTGGCGTCGACATTGCACAACAATCGTGCATGTGAAGCGGTTGCGTCGAAGGCGGCCATTGACGTGTCATACTCATTGTGTTTTGTGAGTGTGAAGCAACATTTTCACTAGCATCCTGATGGGTTTCCCACACTATCTATTGTTCAAGACAATGCAAACATCGGGCGGCGGCAGGTCCTGATGGAAATAAAGAAGTAGAATCTCGAGGAACGCCTGACGACACAGGCTTCAAGTCCAATGGCTGCGTTGCTAATATGCAAAAAGGCGACTTTGGACGAAAGTTCGCGATTTTCGCGGCGTTCACACTAGTCGGGGTCACCAATGTGGGTAGTTTCCCTCGTATAGGAAATGGAAACGTACCAATAAATACACCGACCACTATTTACTAATATGAAGCTCCCGCTCACACAAGGCACAACACAACACGAACTCCTCTTAACATGTTCTTGCTCGAAATTCCAGTCACAGTCACAGATATTCCAATTCTCTGAGCGAGAAAGCTGGTCGGCGATCTTATTTATGCCAGTGTCCTCACATAGCTTACGGTCGTTAGCCGTCATGTTGAACGCATGAGAGATCATTACTGCGGTCGACGCTGAATGGTGAATGTGAGCGATTTATGGAATGAGAATGGGAATGAACAGTCGTCCGACAGAAATGCTAGTTTGCACATTGGCAATTTTCACCACATCTGGTATTTTATTCCATGTACATATGCAACTAGGCAACGGCCTTGCCGCAGTGGATACACCGGTTCCCGTGAGATCACCGAAGTTAAGCACTGTCGGGCGTTGGATGGGTGACCATTCAGCCGCCATGCGCTGCTGCCATTTTTCGGGGTGCACTCAGCCTCGTGCTGCCAATTGAGGAGCTACTCGACCGAATAGTAGCGGCTCCGGTCAAAGAAAACCATCATAACGACCGGGAGAGCGGTGTGCTGACCACACGCCCCTCCTATCCGCATCCTCACCTGAGGATGACACGACGGTCGGAAGGTCCCGGTGGGCCACTTGTGGCCTGAAGACGGAGTGCTACATATGCAACTATCCGTTTTATACAGGGTGTATCATAATTAATGGCGTAAACGCATACTGTTGAAAGTTCACAATACCAGAAGCAAAAAAGCCTCAGTAGCTTATGAGCTACGAGTAAATTTTCATCTTCGATACTGTGAAGCAAATCTCTTCTACTGAAAGCGCTTTCCTTTCCACATTTTGAGAAAAGGTAATGTGGACAAAAACAAGAAAAAAATGTCTAGTAATGATGTGCTCTAAAATGCATACCTTAAGCGTTATGAGTACATGCTCATCTTCGCTACTTGGAAACACAACTCTTCTAATGAATAATTGCCCATAAATTTTAAGGTATGCATTTTAGAGCAAGTGTTTACAGGATATTTTTTCTTGTTTTGGTCCATACTACTACTTTAAAAAATGAGGAAAGCAAAGAGCTTCCAGTAGAAGAGATTTGCTGCACAGCATCGAAGATGAAAAATTGCCCTTAGCTCTTAAGGTATGCATTTTCGACCGTATGTTCACAGAGCCTTTTTTGCTTCTAGTATCGTGTACTTTCGACTCTATGTGTTTACGCCATTAATTATGATATACCCTGTACACACTCTCAAATTTTCCTTTCACAAATGAAATGTAGCAACCTGTTCGTGGAAATAAATACTGTATTAATATGGAAGCTTTGTCAGTCCTTCAAAAATATTCTGAATGAAGTAGTTGTATGACAAGTCGACTCATATCAATTTTTCCTGTTATCACGATACTTCACTTGGCTGCAAGAGGTCGTACGTCACTCAAAAGCTTGCTTTTTAGATTCAGGTGTAACCAGTTTCATTGTTCTATAAAGTACAGCGGACTTAAATTTCGCCTGGAAACACATGGATTCCAGTTATTAACGATGTCGATATTTGGTTCCTATGCCACAGCAGTTAATGAAGACCCTGCCCTATGAGAAATCGTTGATCACCTCATTGTTTGCCGAATCTTACGAGTTACTGCGACGTTCGTCAATATGCTGTTGTAAAAAACTAAGCCTCGACGACTATGTATCATTATTAATACAAGAGGTAATAACTTCACTGACCAATGAAATCCCTGTTGAAAATTTCTAACATCATTTTCAAATGTCAGTCAAGAATTGTAGCAGATAAATGATATACTGACTTAAGAGCAAAGTTACACACATATCATTATTACAGTAGTTGTACAGGTACAGATGTTGCAATGGGCGTGCATGCAACACTGAGGAACAACTGCAAAAGTGAAACGTCCCCTTAGAAAAATTAATGAATTGCCATGCTGGTAAACCTCTTACATTATTTGCTTTTCAAACAGCTGAGCAAAACTGAACATACTCAGACATTACTCTCTTTACTTATTCTGACCAACACTAAACTGACACACAATACTCTTTAGCGCAACGCAATCTGACTTTCAATAATCCCTACAAAAGAATGGCTCTGACTAACATTAACCTATACCTTTCACAAATCACTTACCTCACAAAAATCTTCGTTACTCGAACTACTACAATACAGCGAGCGCCACTACTGCCAGCTAAATAAAAGATTCAAACTACTGAAGGCACTGACTACTGATAGGCATAGTTAGCAAATGAAAGATTTTGATAGAGAACAAACAATGTATTTACCTTAATAGTGTTCAAAATATAATATTAAGGTAAATACATTATATATACATATATATATATATATCAGGTCATGATATCCAGCCTTACAAATTTACTGTCTCTGTGCAGATCATCCGCTCTCAAAACTCCGCCATCTCACTCCCCACATCCACCACTGCTGGCGGCTCACCTCCAACTGCGCAACGCTACATGCTGTTAACAGCCAACTGCCCAACACTACAATGGCAAATTCCAACGATGCCACCCAGCCACAGACTGCACACAGCACAGCCAGTGATTTTCATACAGAGCGCTATGTGGCGTTACCATTAAAAAAACCTAAACAGCCTACTTACATAGCCCCCATGCTCTCCACAAAAAATTTTACAAATTGTTTTGGGCCATGGCCAATACAGATTTGAAAAAAAAATTTCATAATTACAATAACAAAGATATCAAATGCACACACTTATTGATACAATGTTTGTCAAAAGTTAAAATTTTCTCACAGTCCATAAAGACAGTCCTGATTGTTCATCGCAGTAAAATTGCAGTGTTTTTCTCAAAGTCTGAGCAGCATAAAAGAATGCACACGGAAGTAGTGGATTTCCATGCAGTCTTAAAGAAGTAGTGTTGTCCTTCCGACGGAAAGACAGTGCTGACTCTTGACATGCAGACAGGTCATGGGCCACAACAGAGCAACCCCACAGCAGAGTCAGTCGAAGTTTTGAAGAATATTGGTAGGTAGGTCATCACAGAGCAGACCCACTGTAGTCCTGGTAGAGAGTATGGTATGTGTGGGCCACCAGAGGAGCAGACCCACTGCAGTCCTTGTAGAAATAATGGTATTGATGGGTCATCAAAGGTGCAGATTCACTGTAGACCTTGTAGAGACGACCAACAGCCATCTGTTGCGACTGTGCAGGTGCACAATCACCATCAAAGAGTCTTGTGGAGAATATAGCAAGTCCACAAACCGCCACTTGTGCACTCACAAAGTTTTTGGAATTGTCCTTAGAAGTCTTGCAGACAATACAGCAAGTCCATAAACCACCACTTGTGCACTCATAAAGTTTTTGGAATTGTCCTTAGAACCAGCAATGCTGTTAATCAGTCCCTTGCTGAATTATTATCACCCGTCCAAACACTAACAGTCCCAACTTCTCACGTATTTTGCATATATTATGACCATCAGAAATTTGATGAACTGGTGTTAATTACAATTTTATAACATGAGAATACAATAACAAATGTACAAAATACATTATTAAAGAACATAACAATACAGATAAATTTGTAGTAGTACAGGCTTTACAAAAGTATAGAAATAAACAGATACATCAGTGTTACAGGAATTATGACATAAGCGAATATATAAAATAATGAGAATAGTTTTCGAAACATTAATTTCACACATGAGTATTAAAACAGAACAGAATAAATAACGTCTAAACATCTTCACAAAGAAAATAACATAGTATTTGAAAAATTCTACAACATAAATCTTAATAGCTAAACACATAAAGACAGGAAAGAGACTAATTCACATAGTGTAATAACACAAAAATACAGGACAGGGTTTGTTTTCAGTGTAACATTCGGCACTGCAGTCCAACCCAGAACTTCATTCCACAGATCTTTCGTCTTGTTACAACATTTGTTTCGACCAAAAAATCCTATGCAAGCATGCTGTCTGTATTTATATGTTCACATATTTCTTACCTCATTATTTATTTTCCATTGTCTTATCTCATCATTTATTTCCAAGAAAATACTACCTAAACCTGTTGTCCCTAAACCCTACTTTTTTGTTCATATCCTCTTTCAAAATACTTTTTTGGCCAAGCCATTTTCTTATAGCTTCTCAATGCATTTCTTCCAATTCATCACAACTCGTTCTCTTATATAGCCTACCCCATCTTAAGCTAACTTAAATCTACAGAGCTCAGATGCTAAACTAAGGGAGGAGGCAATGCAGCAACACATATATAACACAAACAGCAATGACAAAAAATGCAAATTGGCAAAGCAAGCACCATTATAGAAATTAGCAAAGCAAATCCAACTAATATGAGGCAATGAGCAGCAACAAGAAAAATAAATCAGTAGCAAAACTAGCTTAACAGAGTAATACAAAGTGAAATTTAGTAGCACTATGCCTGGCAAACAGCAGCAAATGCAATAACTTATACCTAAACATGACAAAGCTCAAGCAGAAAAAATATTGCAGTAAAAATGCCCATGTTTAATACCTATGTCATATCTTAACACTAGAGTGATGCATCATGATAACTTACTCTTACTCTCCTCGACCGCCTAGGTTGTACAGACTACCGAAGCTCCATAAGGATAATGTTCCCATGAGACCTATTGTCAGTGCAATTGGTTCTCCTACTTATAAGCTGGCCAAATACTTAACAAAGTTGATGACTCCTATAGTTGGCCGGTGTGAACATCACATCAAAAACTCCCAGATGTTCATTGAGAAAATCAAAGATATTAGAGTTGGTCCAAATGACATTTTAGTCAGCCTGGATGTGGTGTCGCTGTTCACAAAAGTTCCTGTGGAGGACACTTTGAAAATGCTGGCGGATCTCTTTCCTCCTGAAACTATAAAATTGTTCCGGCACGTGATGACGACCACCTACTTCTTGTATGGTAATAAATTTTATGAAATGACAGATGGTATGGCAATGGGCTCTCCGTTGTCTCCATCATTGGCTAACTTTTTTATGGAGAATTTTGAAGAACGTGCACTAAATTCGGCTCCCCTCCGTCCGTCCTTATTTTATCGTTACGTTGACGATACATTTATGATCTGGCCACACGGCGAAGAAGCTCTTAAAGAATTCATTGAACACATGAACAGCATCCATTCGAACATCCAGTTCACTGTCGAGATGGAGAAGGAAGGAAGACTGCCTTTCTTAGACGTTTTAGTACAACGACAGACGGACGGGCGTCTTGGCCACTCTGTATACCGTAAGCCGACGCATACCGATTTATACCTGAACGCACAGACGTTCCATCACCCTGCTCAGAAGAGAGCCGTTTTGAACACGTTGGTATATAGAGCCAAAACTGTTTCTGACGAGGACCACTTAAGGTTCGAGATTAATCACCTAAAGAACGTGTTCCGAAAGAACGGCTATAGTACACGCGATATAAAGGCAGCGTTCTCCAAAAGAAGGAAACGTGATAATGCTGCAACCTCACAGGATGAAACACCGATTGCGGTTCTTCCTTTTTGTGGCGCAATTTCCAGCAAAATAGGAAGAGTCCTGCGTAGACGTGGTATTAGACCGATTTTTCGTCCTCCTAAGAAAATTAAGGAGATGATGCGCCCTGTTAAGGACAATCTCGACCTCAGGGTCCCCGGTGTTTATAATATACCCTGTGAGTGTGGAAGCAATTATATAGGTCAGACTATTCGTACCGTTTCCGACCGCTGTGCAGAACACCAACGCCACATTAAAAATAGAGAGCTTGAGAAATCGGCAATTGCGGAGCACAGCCTCACGAACAAACACAAAATATTGTTCGATGAAACTAAAATTCTGTCCCATGCCTCCACGTACTGGGATTCTGTTATTAAGGAGGCTGTTGAAATCAGAATGAGCCAAAAGAACTTTAACCGCGATAGCGGATACCATCTGAGCTGTGCGTGGAAACGAGCGCTTGATGCAGAGAAGCAGCAGAGACGTTCCTTCCAAGGTTTACGTTTAAACGGAAGCGGTGGCGCCACCGGCGCACACAGTGACACCGTCTGAGACAGCAGCACGTAATCGCCGACCAATCAGAATCCGACCAATCAGAAGCCGTCTTCGGGCTATATAGAGGCTACCATAGCAGCAGTAGAGACAGTCAGCACCTGACGATGACGATGGAGGTAATCGTCGAAAGCTCGAGATTTTATCTAGAACTGACGCGGCAAGAATACCGAGAACATTTTATACATTTAATAGATGTATTGGCAGAAAGTGTTCACATTAGCAAATTCACTTAATTTTATTTTATAAAACCAATGATGCAACACAGCTGGAAACCAGATATTAAACATAATGAGCAATCTCTCAACTAGAAAGACAATAGATGTAAAATGTTTCTCACCATTTCATTAGGCATTTCAGTAAATATCATAAATTAAGTGCTCCACAGTGTAATCATATGTTTTCAAATTTGAGCGTGTCGTATTTGCGATGCTTTCGACAAAGAAATGTCAATAGCGAGGATAATGTCCTTTTTTTTTCTCCACCTAATGGCTTTCTTTTGTCAGACGTCTATCTCTCAGCTGGGCGCCCAAAAGGCATTACGTCAAGGTGACCTACCTTACTTACCGAAATATTTACGACATCAGTTCCCGCTACAGTGACAGTCTCATATAAGAATTTCACAGGTCGAGAATTTGCGTTACAAATCTGTAGTAACAAAATCTTGTAAATATAACAGGGTCCAAAAAATTTTCGGCGGCATTCTGGTACATTCACGCATTTACTGACATTTCATAACTTTTTAAAGTACGATTCTTGGCTTCCAACCTCCTTTTTCACAAGTCAGAGTCCCTAACCACTACTCATTATTCCTTATTTTATCACACATATACATATTCGTCGACACTTCTTCAATATTTCATCATAATAAATATGTAGCATAATCAAATTCCTCATATAGCATCAGCTTATTGATCATAAACATACCTCAACAGCATAATACACATTGTCATCGTAATAATAACATCATAAAAACTCAGCCAAATCTCAAAAATGTCGTAGCTTTCTGCAATAATTTCAAAACCTAAAAATAATTCTCTGCTCATTTCAATAGTGTCATCTACCTCAATCGTACTTTAAAAATCGTGATCCCATACCAAATATATCATTCAAAGCTCTCATAATATCACAATGGTTCCGAAAAAAAAAAAATATGAACAGTTCACAAAGTACAGACAAAATACAATTTCGTAAGTGTGAAGTTATCCAATGGTGTATTTACGTAAACATCTATCACTGATGTAGTAAAATAAATGTTTGTCTCTCTCAGTTAAATGATCAGATAGCTGTGTAATTTATGTGTTAGAGAAATATGGTAGCGATGTGTAAAGTTGTATAAACAAATGCCATATTAGCTAGGGCTCCTTGTGCTTGCCAAACACATGGTACACAAAGTAAGCATGCACCCCCCTGAGGATTAATGTAATTATATCCTCAGGTGTTACAGATTACAGCAATTGAATGAAATGTATCACGGAAAACCTTTGTATCATTGTACTTCAAAAATCTTTAGAAATAAATGTTTTAAGTACAAAATTAATCACTCAAATACGTGTACTGTAGCGCTAAACTGTGCGTCTTGTTGTAAGATAATCTCTGTGGAAGTGTGGTAGTTATCGTCCTCTGAAAGCTAAGTTCTGCAGAAGTCAATGTACTTACCTTATGATAAACAAAAGTGAAATGCTTTGCGTATAGATATCTTACTTATTACGCTTATTGTTGTGATGAAGAAAGTACTGTGCTGTAACGTATTGTTGGGCTACGGAAAAGGCTGTCTCATTGTAGCTATACCACAAAAATTACTACTAAAACAAGTTTTCCTTTCCAGAAGAATTCAGAAAAACTGTGCAGATATAAAACAGAAACACCACAAAAGCAACATTTTAAATTGTCACTCATTAGTAGCGTTGTGATAAAATCGTGTAGCTGTCACATAAACTAACCACTGTGTCATCTGGTATCTCTCAGAAAGTACTTTAAATCCAGAATGTATTTTCAATTAAACCAAAATGTTGCATTAAAATCTCATTAGCAGTACGAGTATATGTTCAAAGTATGTAAGCCTGATAGTCGTTACATAATCGTGCAACAACAAGCAAGAATATACAAATAACAACATTGTGTCGTCTGTTCACTATAACAATGCATTCGTAATTCCTGTTTAAAAATGTTCCCTAGGTTCTAGACTGGATAGTTAACTTCAAAACATTGTTGCATGTTAACAGTTTCTCAGTGTGACAAATTGTACTAGTAGCGTGAAGTGAAAAGTTTTATGGCAAATACTAAGTTAAAAAGCAGATTATCTCTCAATAAACGGTTTTACATGTGAAATGTGGTGCAATCCTTTCCTCTTCATAGTACTCAGTAGTACTCAGAGTTTCAACTTGAACCCAATTGTCATGCAGTATATGTCGGTAAGGAATGCTAAAATTTTTCTCAAGGTTAGTGTCTATGTTATTTTTCTCTGAGCCAGCCGGCGCACGTGGCTGTCTGTGGTGCAAGTCGTTCTCTGTCTCTTTGTTGGCGCGCGTCGTTATTGGGATTTGGAGGTCTAACTTCTACAAATTCACCTTGCCAAGAGGGCCCTGCCCTGTTCGAATCCCACCAGTTCTGATGCAATTCAGGTCTGTCGTTACGATTATATCGTCTGTCGTCATGTCGGTAGTTCCTGTAGTTTCTTTCTTGTCGGTTACGTGGTGGAGAATTTCTCCCTGAATTATCACTGCACGCTGGACCGTTGCGTCTGAAGTTATTCTGTCTCCCTTGATAATAATTATTTTGGTTCCCATATTGTCTGTTTCTCTGATTGTCTCTGTGATAGTCACTACAGCGGAGAGGTGATCTTTCCCTGTAATTATTACGACTCTGCCAACGGTTGTCATACAGGTGGTGTCTGTTTTGGTCACGATTTGTGTTGTGAGAATAGCCTTGTCATGTCAGTTATTATTTCTTTCATCGCGGAATTGCGACGGATGTTACCTGTAATTGTTGTGTTCCTGTTTTCGCGTTCCGCGATTGTCAGTGTCAATTTCAATTCTTGTAAGAGTCCCTGATAAGCTTCAATGTCGTCTTTGCAACGTCCTGCCAAAATAATATGTCGTAAATGTTCAGGTAATTTGATTAAGCAAATGCGGATGTGTTCTGAGGGGCTGCTTGGGTTTGACAGGTACTGATTCTTGTGCAACATGTCTTCAAAATATTTCACAAGACTGGAGAATTCAGATTGTTCGAAATATTTCATCATTATGATGCTATGTTTTACTCGGTCTCGTGTAGCTTGAGACCAATATGCTGAGAGGAAGGCATGATAAAATTCTCCTTCACTGTGGCAGTCGTGAATGACCGATCGCGTTCTTACAGCTGGTTCATTCTCTAAATAGCCACACATAAATTGTAATCTGTGCTCTAATGACCAGTTGGGAGGAAAACAATGATAGAATTGATGAAGCCACGCTTGTGGATGAATGTCGTTGCCAGAATTCTTAAATGTTTTGAGTTTACGTGAAGTAATAAACACCTTATAGCCAAAATCGTCATGTCGGCGAGTCGCATATCGGTCATTGTTACTTCGTTTCGGCGGTTCCATCTCAAAATTCGGTGTACCTTGCCAATTTATTTCATAATTTCCGAAGTACCCCGTGTTATTATTTTGTGGCTGTTCCGTATTTCTATGTCCCTCTTCCCGTATTGGAGCGCGAGTGTCCTCTGAAATACGTAGTTCTTGTATTACCTGTGTCGGCTGATCTTGTACTTCCCGGATTTCTCTTTGGTGTTGCGTATTAATTTGATTCTGATTTTGTTTGAAATTCCTAACTTGTTCGCACTCTTTTGTGTCTTTAAAGACTACCAGTTTTTTGTCATTCAGATTATCATCTACCTTCGTAGATAAATTATTTAGCTGATCCGAAAGTTCAACTACTTTCTCTGATAATGAACTAACTTCCTCCATGTATCTTTCTGAACCAATTTTCAGAGTATCTACTGTGTCCTTTAAGTTTTCCTGAGTTTTTGCAAGTTGCGTAACCGAATCGGTAGATGCAACTGAGCTAATTTTAGCTTGCAAGGTCTCATGATTTTCATGAACAAATGTTTGCAGTTCTTTTATGGCTGCATCGTGATTCTGTAATGCATTTTCATGCCGCGAAAAAATAGGTTGAAAATGCTCACAAATTTGTATTTTTACGTCATTACAGACTTTTCGACATTTCGATTCAATGTTATGTAACTCAGTAGTTAAATCTTCACGTGTTTCTTCAAGCGTGGTGTCTAACTTCCGAAGATTTTGTTCCATTGTGTCTAACTTTTAAAGCTTTTGCTGTGTTTGTCTCTGATTTTGTTCCATTCTGTCTAAGCTTCGAAGATTTTGTTCCATTGTGTCTAACTTTTGAAGCTTTTGTCCGATTTGTTGCATTATTTGTAATAACAATGACCTGGTGTCTGAAATATGTTCCTCAGTGCTTTTCGGCAGTGAATTTGCACCGGCAACATACACATTTTGACAAGCAGAAAATGTGTCTTGACTTATTTGAGAAAAAGGCGAGGACGCAAAACCTGAATCTACAGTATTTGCAAGATTGTGCCCTGTCATTTCGGATTCCTGAGGCGAGCTATTGCCGACCGATCGATCGACAATGCTTCCCTGTTCACTACTTGTTTCACTGTCTACACCATTATTTGCCGCCCGCTCCATTTCCCTATGCAGAATTACCAAATTACTACATTGAATGTCTGTTAATTCATTACACAGTGGTGCTGATAAGCTACGCTCGTCGTCACTATTATTTCGCAGTTTACTTTGGAGCCTAGTGTTACGTTTTTCACACGCCATTATTGTCACAATATTTCACACGATAACACAGAAAAGCACAATTTGATGAGCAAAAATAAGAGAACACATTAACATAGCACTGAAAATAATATCTAGTTAATTGCAAGTGCAGCTGCGAAATACTTGGTGCTAATCTACATGCATGCTACAACTGTTTTACTGTACAACAATGAAAGACTGCAACTACAAAGGAGATTCTCTCTACAATTACGCGCTAGCAATAAACAAAAGCTACGCTAATTACACAAACTACAAGAAAAAATCAGAAGATTCCAGTGAGGTATCCTCGGCTAAGGGTCGACATATGAAAAGAAGTGAAGATGAATTTTTTATTCAAGGAAGGAAGAGACACGTTTTCCCCGTTCTTTGGTTCTTAATTAGGTGATGTACAAACTTCACAACTCGATTTAGAATGAGTTGTATTTTTTTGTTTCTTTCGTTTTATGCTCGTTCCAAGCTCCGTGTTAAATAAAATCTTAACTTGTCAAAGTTGTTATTCTGGAGTTACACCTGCAAGGCAGAAACCTCGGTGTAGCTAAAGGAAAATATCTTTTCTTGCTGCGTACAAACTTTTTCAAGAACAAAGAAACTTCGCAAGAAACAGAGAGCGCTCTGTCCGCGAAACACCGGAATAAATAATGTCTAACACGTTACGAAAACTCTCATGTAGTGTTTTTACGTACTCTTCTCATGCAGTTTTAGCTAAGTTTAGAACTAAATTTCAGATGGTTAAAAATTTTACTGTATACGTCTAAACATGTGAAGTATTGTGAAATAATTTGTGCCTCTAAAGGGAGTATATTTGGAGAAGGGCGAAGTAATTTATTGTGACTCACGAAATTGTGTGCTCAAGTAACTAATGGGGCAGCAATGGATACTACCAGCAAGTAAGGTACAAAAAGGGTAAGGCGAATCAGAGTCACAAAATGACGGAAATCATCTTTTTCGGTTTTTTTATATGCTGAAATAATAGACATATTCCCCTTAAAATGACCGATGTATTTTGTAATTAGTTTAATTAAATTTTCAGTTTATATTATGGACGTGTGGTGACACATGTTTATTGTACAATATTCTCTCAGGAAATGTGTTCGCCGACTTTTCAGAAAATGCGCAGAAAATATATGTCTGGAACAAGTTTGCAACTTTGATTAAATTTTATAAAAGTGTGATGATAAAGGCTTCTTGTGGCTTCTTGTGTGAGGTTCTCTGAAGAAATATGTTTCTCAAACTTTTCGGTAAGCGCATATATTCGCACAGCTGGGTAAAATGGTATTACAAGCAACGTTTTTCCTTTACAGATGATGAGTGTCACAAATAACGTAATTTTTTTGTTGTTGCTGCGTGAACTGTGTTGTTAGTTGAGTGTATTTCGCGATTCAGTAATCAAGTTTTCAAAAGGAGGAATATTCAATGAAGTGTATAAGTAACACATTAATTATAGGTTCTAGTGTCATTGCGGACTATGTTACAAGCAGTAGTCAGAGTGTTAGTTAGGTTGCATCAACTCTGACATCCAACAGATTTTCGTGGATCGAGTACCAAATTATACTGTTAACACAGTCATTCTAATTTTGTATGCAGCCATCGAGTCATTTCATCGATACCTCAATAACAGACCAATCTCAGAAAACTTTCTTTTATAATGCCCAGTGGACTCCTACTGTGTGCATGAACGTGCTCTGATCGTTTTATCTACTGAATTTGAAGCATGTGTCTACCCCTTGGAATATAGCCATGTAAACATTCACGATCGATGGACACAGTGTACCAGACATGATGAGTGCAGTGTTACACATACAGGTAGACAGTGGAAGGACAGAAATTCAGATAGGAAACAGAATTTGATGGAGTAGTTTAGACAAAGAAAGAAGCATTATTGAAGAACTGGTTTCTGAAACAGAAAATCTTGCCTCTGGTCTGTGACTTCATTAAAATGTTTCTAAAATTTCAGACTCCTTCTCCTGAAAAAGTACTTTTTTGATGTTTGAAGAATATTTTATAGTACACTACTACAGGCATTTTTAGTCTTTGTACACTAAATCAATAGACACACTTTATCACAGCCTTTCCACTATATTTCAAAAGAAGATTGATGCAATCACTGTTTGAAATTATTTTACAGCTGAAAAATATTATGTAAGTAGTAATTAATAATGCACTGAAATTACTTTGACAAAATGTGTCAGACCTATTCCTCACGCAACGCCAAAAAAAAAGTGATTTTATAGTGCATGTGGTGTTAGAGAAAATGTTCTGTAAATTCAATATGACATGTACTGGAGGATCTCGAACCCATTAACGCTCACCTAGGGAGTGTTTTGGGTGAAAGGGCCATATCAATTTAATTTGACACACGTGATTATTATATTTTTGGCGAAGTAAGTAATGTGATAGCAATGATCAATGTTAGCCGTTGTGATAGCAGCGAACGTGATGCGCACGCTCATCAGTGGCTGAGGCACACGAATGCTATATGTTTCATGGTTTTCTTAGTCACAAACTCTGTTACCATATTTGTCATGTACGAACGTCAGTCATGTACCACTGTCAGACTAAATCACCTCTGACAAAATCAGATCATATTAAATCAGGTCACATTAAATCAGGACAGACTATATCAATTACAATATTCTGCTCTGGTTACACTTAACTTCTTCTTAAGGAACCTTCAGTAACTTAGTTACTGCGTTCAACACTGCTATAGAGAAATCGGAGTTCAGTGACTGGACCGTCAGACAATCATTAAATATGATATACGACTGCCGAAATAAGAGACTGAAGTTGTAGCGTAATAGATTTATGTTAGAATTAAAATAAAATTAAAACTGTTAATGGTGGTCCTTACAGATATTGTGACGTTCAAGACATTCATTAGGCCCCAAACATTGGTGACTGTAAGAAATGGCCTGCAGAAATAAAAATAATTCGTCTTTCTTCACAGTCACTCTATGGAAATATCAGAGCAGAGCTGGCGGCCAATTTAAAAACTCTGGAGTGCGCTGCAAACTGCGTTGAGGCCAAATTTATTCCCTTAGGCTCTGTTACCATATTTTCGACAGGAATGATGGTGAACAACAATTTTGCACAGCGATGCGACGACTTTGGCCTCTATGGAACTATGTGAAACAGTAGCTTAAATATTCAAACCAGTTAATCTCAAAGAGCACGCCATTACGTGACCTCACTCAAACACTGCACCCCTTACCTTCAATCTGTCCACTGTTCTCCTTGTTCCATTGAATAGTTGTTCTAGAAACGAAAACGACACATCCCGCATGACACCCATGTATCAACACTGTCCACAGATTGGCTTACTGCGCACGTACTCTCATAAAAAAGTTTTCCAGAAATGGAACGACGGGGAAAATAGCTTGGCATCTCTTAGGCCTAAAAACTTCCCCATTTTGTTAGTTGAATACTACTATTTTCATATTAAGAAACAGAGCGTCCTCAGGAAGAGCCCATACGTGAGAAATATGGTTGTTTTAAATTCTTAATTACATAACACTGAAATAAAATGCTGATTACTAATCACAGTATACTTTCACTGTCATTTTATAACATTTCTCTTCCCATTGTTGTTGTTGTGGTCTTCAGTCCTGAGACTGGTTTGATGCAGCTCTCCATGCTACTCTATCCTGTGCAAGCCTCTTCATCTCCCAGTACCTACCGCAACCTACATCCTTCTGAATCTGCTTAGTGTATTCATCTCTTGGTCTCCCCCTACGATTTTTACCCTCCACGCTGCCCTCCAATACTAAATTGGTGATCCCTTGATTCCTCAGAACATCTCCTACCAACCGATTCCTTCTTCCGGTCAAGTTGTGCCACAAACTTCTCCTCTCCCCAATCCTGTTCAATACTTCCTCATTAGTTATGTGATCTACCCATCTAATCTTCAGCATTCTTCTGCAGCACCACATTTCGAAAGCTTCTATTCTCTTCTTGTCCAAACTATTTACCGTCCATGTTTCACTTCCATACATGGCTATCTCTTCCCATATTCCATTTTAAATACTCAGTAATAAGGACTGTTTCTGGGAAATATATCCCCACATATAACATAATAACATAGTAACATGAATATTATGATACATTTTTTATCAAAATCCATAAAATATTAAGCTTAAGTATTTAAATATTCACAAGTCTTGCATCAATTTTTAATTGTTTTATATAAATAGCCTTTAAACACTGTTCTTCTTCATTATGCTTAAACAAATATTCAGCTGTTCTGCTGCTTATGTATTATTAGTGTTACATTTTGTAAAGTTGTGCATCACTTTCAACACAAAAATTATTCTTTATTAACTCACTTAACATATCAGACTTCTGAATTACAAAATTATTTTTAAAAACTCCAATCTTTTGTTCTATTTTAGCAGTAAAACACTACGTTGGGTGTCTTTAACTGTTCACCTCCTTTCTCTTCAGAATCCATTCTCACACTTGCTAAACACGTTTTAACACCAAAATAAACATGAACCATTGATTACCATTTCCTACTTTATACAGAAATGTAACAAAAAAGTATGTTAACTCACTACACCTTTTTCCACATTCCGCTCTTTTACAAAAAGTCTATGAATACGATAATACTTTCATCAGCAAAGCATTTTTCATACTACACTTTTCCACTTTTTTTCTGTGAAGTCTCAATCTCAGACATTTTTAAATATTTTCAATCCTGTAACTGAGAAAGATAAGTGAGCAGTATATACATTTTCACAAACATAATAAAGATCATGTTATATTAACGGAATGTTAATCGCGATATCGTTTAACGCTGACATGATACGCTACGAGTAATCCTTTTATAATCGTTACTAGTTGCCCCTGTTGTCCATTTTTTGTTCAAACATGTTTAGGTCGCAAGTGTTTCTGACATCTAACTTAGGAAACTCTAAAGAAAATGCATTTGTATGTCATAGAAGTACAGTTCTGAAACATATATTGTATGTGGAAAATTGAATTTACTAATCTTATGGTTTATTTTACTCAGTTTTCCGCGAATTTTGACTATCAACAAGACACTGTCCGTAAGTTCACTACTCCTCAAATTTTTAACATGTTTCCAAATTCTCGCTTCTGCTTGCCGTTTTATTCTGCGTTTAAGCTTTTCTCACTTTTCATCTATAGAAAGTGCCTTCTGTGTCGAAAAGTCTACCTTATATTCATCTAAACTATTAGTCTCTCTGCCAACTAAAATTTCTTCCAGAAAGAAATCTGCACTCTCATTAATCTGAGACTTCATTATTGCTTCAAGAGCAGTTAGATACTTCCCACATGACCTATGTTTATTGTGACGTATGTGTGACACAATCTCTCTATCTCTTGCATGTAAGTTTCTCATAACAAGACCTTTTCTACTTCAAGACCGCTCCAAGATATTTGACCAAACTTTAAAACATCAATTTTATCCATAGGTCTTTTGTTTTTCATACTTTCTACTTCTTTTATTCCCTCTTGACTCCGCTGAATTAGCACACATCCATCTACTTCCGATACGATAAATTGTTTATTCTCAGTTTCTCGTCGTTTGTGAATTCTTGACTTCGATTACTCAAATTGTGAGCATTACTGTATCATAGGAATTGGGTGTAAGACCTTCACTACCCTCAACTGTTTGTATGTCGCACAAACTCGTAATAATTTTTGAATCGTGCTTACTATCTTTGTAAGTAACATTATTTCGTCGAGCTACTCTTTGTTATTGGAAACGAAATTATTTCTTCGTCAGCCACCACCTCTATAGGAGACTCTATTACTCTTTCACACTTTAACTGGATTAAGTAGAAACTTTATCAGATCTCCACCTCCTTTTTACAAATTTCGACATTTCGGAACTCATCCATCTGACGTTCTTTACTGCCACTAGAAACCACGACATAACTTTCCTTGGGCAGCATTGACCTGCTTCTGCACATATGTTTAATTTCTCTTTACGCAACGACAATCAGCCTCCAGTTCCGCCTTATTACCTGCTTCTGCGTTACTTTATTGTGTGATCATGACATGCTTACTACTAATTCTTTCGCTTCTTTCTCAGTCTTGTGTCCACTCGCTTTTACCAATCAATACTACTGGAATTGCTATTCTTTTTTAAACACGTTCTCCACGTATTACACATATAAACTTTTTATTTTGATCAGACCATTTATTGCTTCCCGCATTCGACTGGTGCTTGACCTGTGCGGCAATTAGTTCACTGAATCATTCCTCTCGCTGCAGTTACCGTAATTACCATGTCAGCAAGCGGAATAATTACCTCTACGAAGTCCTCTCATTACATATACCTGTGGTCCATTTCTCTCACCTCTTCCTGGTAAATTCAGAAAAAATCTCTATTGACGCCCCTCCCGCCAGTTATCCTCATCCAGATTTATTCTGAACGTGGTTTAATGTTCTTTAGGTTTCTGCCAACGTATCTCTTGGAATCGTCAAGCAACTTTTCCCCCAACTCTCTCATGACTTCAGACTCTGATGTGTTTCAACGTACGTGGCTAGTTTTTACAATAATTAATCAGGGAAGGTTTCTCTATGACATTCTTGCGACTACAAACTCACGATGGAAACTGCCTTTCTTCTGTTCTCATCAATATTCTTGTAATACCTGTTCTTAAACTCAATAAACGTCAAATTCGGTATAGCTAAATTTAATCACCGCCTCTTACATCACCAGCCAGGGTATCAATTACAGCTATGATTATCCATGGTCACTCATTTCTGCTGGAGAGAAAAACTTTTTCACAATTCCTTATGACTTCCGCAGTAATACGCAACCCTGGCTTGGAGAAGATGATCCGACTGGAAACCCAATTCAGTTGTACAGAGAGTATTCTATGGCATTGGCCCCTTACTTAGTTCACATCTATAACGAATCTCTCGCTCATCATAATGTCCCAAGCGTCTGGAAAAAAGCGCAGGTTGTTTCTACACGTTGTAAGACTGGTAGAAGAAAGGACCCGTAAAATTACAGACCAATGTCCTTAACCTCGGTTTGCTACAGGATTCTTGAGTATATGGTCAATTCGAATGATACGAATCTCCTTTGGATGAAACTGCTTCTGTCCGCAAATCAACACGGATTTGAAAAACATCACTCGTACGAGAGTCAGCTTGCCCTTTTCACGCACTATATGCTGAGAACCATTGAACGGAAACAGGCAGAATGGATTTCTAGATTTCCGAAAGTGTTTAAAAAGGTGACCCACTGCAGACAACAAAAGTCGCAGCATCTGAATTAGGTTCCTAGATATGTGGTTGTCCCTAAAACTCCTTATGTAATAAAACCAAGCACTTTGTTCTTGATGGCGATTGTTCATCGGCGAAGAGGGTATTGTAAGGAATGTGACAGGACCGCCCTTATTTTCTATATACAGTGAAGTGACAAAAGTCTAAGGATACCTCCCAATATTGGGCCTGTTCTCCTATTGACTCAACAAGACGTTGCAACTCCCCTGCAGATATATTGACCCATGCTCCTCTACAAATGTCCATAATTTGAAAATGTTGCCCGTGCAGGATTTTGTACACTAGATGGCCTGTCGATTATATCCCATAAATGTCCGATGGGAATCATGTCGGGCAATCTGGGTGGTCAGACGATTCGTGTGATCTGTCCAGAATGTTTTAAAACCAATGGGCGGAAAACTGTGGACCGGTGACATTGTCATCCATGAAAGTTCCACCTTTGTTTGAGAACATGACGTCTATGAATGGCTGCAAATGGTCTCCAAGTAGCCCAACATCCAGAAGACCCAGTACATTCCATGTAAGACCAGCTGACACCGTTATGGAGTCACCACCAGCTTGCACAGTACCATGTTCACAACTTGGGTTCATGGCTCCACGGGGTCTGCGCCACATTCGAACCCTACCATCAGGTCTTATCAACTGAAACCGGCGTTCGTTTGACGCGGCCATGCTTTTCCTTCTCTCTAGTGAAGCACAGTACTTACTCTGTTCACACTGGCACACAAAAAAAATAATGGATTGTGTCTAGTTGTCTGAAGGCTAAGAAATCACCAAAGAACACACATAAATGTTTTAGTCTCATCAAACATTTTTGAATGGTGTAACTGAAAAACTTCTGCGTTAAGTACATCAGATAAAAATTACTGCTATATCGTAAATTGTGTGAAACACATTCGACTTTTTGAAACTACAATTGGTTTTACAGTAAACTTGGTGGGGTCTGCGCCACACAGTGGGGCCGTCAGTTCATACCAACTGAAATCTTGACTCCTCTGACTAGGCCATGGTTCTCCAGTCGTCCTGCGTCAAACCCATATGGTCAACAGCCCTTGACAGGCGCTGCAGGCGATGTCTTGCTGTTGGCAAAGGCAATCGCGTCGATCGTCTGTTGCCCTAGACCATTAACGCCAAATTTCGCCGTACTGTCCTAACGGATACGTTCGTGGCAGGTACGACGTTGATTTCTGCGGTTATTTGACGCAGTGTTGGTTGCCTGTTAGGACTGATGGCTCTACGCAGATGTTGCTGCTCTCTGTTGTTAACTGAAGGCCGTCGGCAGCTGCGTTGTCTGTTTTGAGAGGTAACGAGGACAATGTGGTATTCTCAGCACAGTCTTCACATTGTGGATAGCGGAATACTGAATTCCATATTGATTTACGAAATGTTGTGTCCTATACGTGTGTGTGTGGTTTGGGGTTTTCGGGCGCTAAACAGCGTGGTCATCAGCGCCCAAACGCATAGAAACAGGAACACATGCAGTGAAGGGAAGAAGACGGACGCCGAACAAGGAGAACGGCTAAAAGACACAGACCTGACGCAGTTCTAAATCCTCACATACAGAGGCAAAACAAGAGGAGAAGAAACGCACTAAAAGAGGAAAGGAAACACAAGGAAAAGAGAACAGAAATCGAAGTGAAACAAGTAGGTAATCGTGACTGGCGGACCTCTTACCTAAAGCCTGGGTGAGCCAGTCACCCAGCAGCACATTAAAATCCTCTCCCTAAAATCCGAGGCAACAAATTGGACAGGACACAAAACCGTAAGACCTTAACCACAGTCGTTGCGTCGTCTTGCAAAATAGAGGGCAAATCCGGTGGCAAGGAAACCACCGCTCTCTGGTCAGAGAATAAAGGACAGTCAAGTAAAATGTGGCGGACCGTAATCTGGTCGCCAGAAGCACTGCAGATTGGGGGGTCCTCCCGCCGGAGTAAAAAACCGTGCGTTAAGGGACTGTGCCCGATGCGGAGGCGAGTGAGAAGAACCTCATCCCGCCTGCATGACTGGTAGGACGTACGCCATGGCCGCGTGGTGGCCTTGACCAGACGCAGCTTATTTTCACCGACTGCCATCCACTCCTCTTCCCATTGACGCATAACACGAAAACGCAAAAGGGAGGTAACAGCATGGAGGGGGACGGCACATTCAACAACGTGAGGGAGGGAACATGCATCTTTGGCAGCCACATCCGCCAGTTCGTTTCCCCTAATTCCCACGTGCCCCGGCACCCAGCAGAAAGAGACCTCCTTCCCCTGCCGTTGCAGGTGGAGTAGGGCATCATGGATGTTCTGGAAGACCGTATCCGCTGGGTACAATTGTTGCATGGTCTGAAGGGCACTCAGGAAGTCAGAACAGATTGGAAACTTAAGACTGGGAACACATCTCATCTGCTCCAATGCCCGCAAGATCGCAAACAATTCGGCATCAAAGATGGTAAACGCTGCAGGAAGCCGTAACTTGACGACTCGATCAGGGAAAACAACAACACAACCAACAGAGTCCCCCTGTTTAGAGCCATCCGTAAATACTGGTACATGGTCGGGATGCTGGTTTAAAATATCATAAAATAAGGAGGTAAAAACAAACGCAGGAGTGCAGCTCCTCCGGTACTCTGACAAGTCTAAAAGGACGCTGGGCCTCTGGAGCAACCAGGATGGCAGATGGGTAAAACCCTGGAGTTGGGGTGCCACACGCTCCACACCAAGGGACTCAAGCCAATGCTTGGCACGAATCCCAAATGGTCTCGTTGCCCTTGGGCGACTGGAAAAAGAGACGTCCCATAGGCGGTCGGGCAACAGTAGGGTATGCAGGGGAGGTAGGACAGGCAAGGAATTGACACAACCGTCGCACCATGAGGAGTTTCCGCCGGATGGCGAGCGGCGGTTCCCCTGCCTCAGCACACAGGCTGGGGATGGGACTGGTACGGAAGGCACCAGCAGCCAGCCTGATACCGTCATGGTGTACTGCGTCAAGAATCTTCGGATACGAAGGCCTCGCTGACCCATACACAGTGCATCTATAGTCAAGACGCGACCGGACGAAAGCCCTATAAAACTGCAGCAGACGTCCTATACGTCTACCTCCAACTACCATTCCTGTCGTGCTGCCATAATCACTCGGAAACGTTCTCACACGAATCACCGGAGTACAAATGACAGGTCAACCAATGCATTGCCATTTTATACCTTGTATACGCGATAGCGTCGCCATCTGTAATAATGTGTAAATAAATGATCTGACGTACAGGATGAGCAGTAACCTGCAACTGTGTGCTGTTGACGCATAGTGTCCGGAAAGTGTCGTCGCTGAGTGACACACCATGACTTAGGACAAAATTTGAAAGGGGTGTTTCGAATGGCAACTTGCTTTAAATGTGAAAAGTCTAAGTTAATGAAGATGGGTAGAAAAAACAATCTCATAATGTCAGAATGCAGCATTAGAAATGTGCTGTTTGACACAGTCATGTCGTTTAAGTATCTAGGCGTAACTTTGAAAAGTGGTATAAATTGAAACTGTAACACCATAGCTTAGACTCTACATACCTTTTGTTGATTCATTTAGCTATCTATTTTGTTCAACATCACATCAATTAACTTCTGTAATTAGTGTACGATTAGTTCGATACTATAATGAAGTGTAATCTCTGTAATATGGACAATATGAGCAAATGATCTTTTGTCTTCCTCATATAATCTCTTTGGTTATCTTTAAAATTAAATAATTTTATTTAAATAATTTTGTGTAGAGCTACCAATAAATGCAAATGTTCTGTTTTATTTAAAATGTTTGTTTGCCGTTATGTAAATTTCTGAACTTCACTTAGGGTTCTTAGTTATTATGTATGTAAAAGGTGTTGTGGTTCCCCTTGGGAACGAAACAGTGTAGCGCAACCAAATTATGGTTTGCCTAGGTAGAAAAGGTGGAACCAAGAGTCAGTCGGGGACGAGCTACCAAACTGTCAACTCCTCATGCAAAAGTTGTATATTGTGCTGGTGCTGAGAGAGGCTTTCCGTGCCGCTGTCCAATGCCTCAGATGGATTGATAATGAGCCTGAACTATTCCGGAATTGATATCTATCATCGCCATCAAGAAATGACAGAGTCCAGCAATTCTACCTGGAAATCCACCAACCAACATGCAAGCGCCACCACATTGTGCAGTCACTGTAATGGAGCACTATAGTAATGTACAGTGAAGGATCATCTCATTGGATATGTTAGTGTGCTCAAATATAAGGTGATTTATAACTGAATTTATGTACTACCTTGATTTTTTCCTTACCATAACATCTCTCAGGTTCCTCTCCGTATGAACTAAAGTGATTACCGAGTGTCCTTAATTGAAAGCATATTAAAATTAATATGGAAATAGAGTGTGCTAAATATAATATTGTTTGTTGAAAGGATCTTAAAAATATCTCAGTTTTAAGTTTCAACGCAGTAAAAGTTGAAAACTGCAACTGTTGAGGGTTATATGTTCATGCTTGCTAAGAGTTTCACTGATGTAATGAAAGTGTGTTTAGTTTGCTACAGTGGTCAAGATTGAAAGTAGTTCAAAAGCACAGAGTTACTTAATTATATAAAGTTTCAATTACTGTTGCTACTCGAGGCAAATTCTGTACAATATTGGTTTCCTCTTGTGTATTAAAAGTGCATATTAATGTTGTAACAGGATCTATAGTTTGTGTATTGTGCTCATGCTACGTAACGATTAATAGAAAGACCACTGTTTATGAAAACAATAATTTCTTTATTCAAAAGACAGTGAGAAATAACCTGTTAGTGAATTGTATTTAATTTTCATTCTAAGTAGAAAAGTGTTAAGTAGTGAAAGACTTAATCTATGAACCGTAACTAAATTTACAATTTTTTGTCAGATAGGAATTTGTTTGAAAAGTAATATTGAACCTATGCCTATTTTATGATTCTGCAGTGAATATTGGTAGTAATATTATTGAGAGTATTCAGTTGACCAAGCCTTGAATGCAAAAGTATATGTCATTTTCTGTTACTATTATGCAAATAGCCATGTTCTCTTATAACTGTTAGCACTTTCTTTAACGTGAACATATGCAGGTGCCAGAGTTCGTTGCGGTCTCATGAGACGAAGTATAGGCTGTGATTGCCCATTGAAGTTACTTACTTTCAGTTTCTTGAATAAGAATGTTACTCATTCTTATGCCTTATTAGGCTGGCGACCGTTTTCATTATCATTTGGGCACTGTGGATAGGCAAATTATTGTTTGTTACTGTTAAATATTTACGTAATTCTGACTTTCACTTCCGATAAGCTACCTCCGTTAGGTATTTCACGGTCAAAACAAAAAAATTCGTCTCAGAGGGTAACACTGCTCTGTTGCTTTACACCATAATTACTTTAACAAGATAGTTTTTATTTCACGACCAGCCTCCATCTTTAAGGTTATGGTATAGCAGCAGCGGACAGTAGTGTTATAGAACACGAACGCAAGGAGGGTAGTGGAGAAGATGGGCGGTCGAATTCGAGAGTGTTAGACCCATTCTTGAGAACTGTGTTTGGGATTTCCAGCAGGTCTGATTAAAGAAAGCCAAAGAAGCAGTTCACAGGCGTGCTGCTAGCTTTGATACCGGTGGGTTAGACCTACAAGCGAGTATTATCGAGAAGCTTCAAATGGGAATCCCTGGAGGGAAGTCAACGCTCTTTTCGCGAAACACTGTCGATAACATTTGGAGACCCGGCGTTTGAAGTTGCCTGTAGGACGATTCTAGAGTCGCCAACGTACATTTCACGTAAGTACCACGGTGATAAGAGAAATTAGAGCTCATACAGAGACATATATACAGACATTTCCCCTTCGTTCTGTTTTCACGTGGAACAGGAAGGAAACGAACTGTTTTGGTACAAGGTATCCTCCACCAAGCACCGTACATCGGCTTGCGGAGTATGTAAGTGGATGTAACACTTTTTAGAATTAGCTGTCGGCATATTAATCCGAAAGCACTTTTCATCACAGTTTATGCCAACACAAGTCTGGCATTCTTTTACAAGAATGACAAGGAAAGAAACTGTCATTAGTTTTCCTTGTGAGGAGCAGTGAAGTTAAGAATGTCGCGAAAACATGCTTCTGCACATTCTTCATGTCTCATACTGATTATATACAGTGTGGTCCATTGATAGTGACCAGGCCCAATATCTCACGAAATAAGCATCAAACGAAAAAACTACAAAGAACGAAACTCGTCTAGCTTGAAGGGAGAAACCAGATGGCGCTATGGTTGCCTCACTAGACGGCGCTGCCATAGCTCAAACAGATATCAACTGCGTTTTTTTAAATAGGAACCCCCATTTTTTATTACATATTCGTGTAGTACGTAAACCAATATGAATGTTTTGGTTGGACCACTTTTTTCGTTTTGTGATAGATGGCACTGTAATAGTCACAAACGTATAATTACGTGGTATCACGTAACATTCCACCAGTGCGGACGGTGTTTGCTTCCTGATACATTACCCGTGTCAAAAAGGCCCGTTCACCAATTGCAGAAAAGGTCGATATCGTGTTGACCGTTCGCCGGATAGTTACGTTATCTAAGGTAACAGGAAGTGTTCAGCCACAAGTGAAACGTCAACCACGACCTGCAACAAATGATCATGCCCAAGTAGGTGTTTTAGCTGCTGTCGCGGCTAATCCGCACATCGGTAGCAGACACATTTCGCGAGAATCGGAAACCTAAAAAACAATGGTGTTGAGAATGCTACATCAACATCGATTGCACCCGTACCATATTTCTATGCAGCAGGAATTGCATGGCGACGACTTTGAAGCCCGCATCTCGTGGTCGTGCGGTAGCGTTCTCGCTTCCCACGCCCGGGTTCCCGGGTTCGATTCCCGGCGGGGTCAGGGATTTTCTCTGCCTCATGATGGCTGGGTGTTGTGTGCTGTCCTTAGGATAGTTAGGTTTAAGTAGATCTAGGGGACTGATGACCATAGATGTTAAGTCCCATAGTGCTCAGAGCCATTTGAACCATTTGAACGACTCTGAACGTCGTGTACAGTTCTTCCACTGGGCACAAGAGAAATTACGCGACGATGACAAATTTAGCGACGAAGCGGCATTCATCAACAGCGGTAAGTAAAGCGGCATAATATGCACTATTGGGCAACGGAAAATCCACGACGGCTGCGTCAAGTGGAACATCAGCGACCTTGGTGGGTTAATGTATGGTGCGGCATTATGGCAGGAAGGATAATTGGCCCTCGTTTCATCGATGGCAATCTAAATGGTGCAAAGTATGCTGATTTCCTACGTAATTTTCTACCGATGTTACTACAAGATGTTTCACAGCATGACAGAATGGCGAAGTACTTCCAACATGATGGATGTCCAGCACATAGCTGTGTGCGGTTGAAGCAGTATTGAATAGCATATTTCCTGACAGGTGGATTGGTCGTCGAAGCACCATACCAAGGTCCGCACTTTCACCGTATCTGATGTCCCCGGATTTCTTTCTGTGGGGAAAGTTGAAGGATATTTGCTATCGTGATCCACCGACAACGCCTGACAGCATGCGTCAGCGCATTATCAATGCATGTGCGAACAATACAGAAGGCGAACTACTCGCTGTTGAGACGAATGTCGTTACACGTATTTCCAAATGTATTGAGGTTGACGGACATCATTTTGAGCATTTATTTGCATTAATGTGGTATTTACAGGTAATCACGCTGTTTCAGCATGCGCTCTCAGATATGATAAGTTCACAAAGGTACATGTATTACATTGGTACAACCGAAATAAAATGTTCAAACGTACCTACGTTCTGCATTTTTATTTAAAAAAAAACTATCTGTTACCAAATATTCGTCTAAAATTGTGAGCCATATGTTTGTGACAGTTACAGCGCCATCTATCACAAAGCTAAAAAAGTGGTCCAACTAACACATTCATATAGCTTTACGTACTACACGAATATGAAATTAAAAGAGGGGGGTTAATATTTTAAAAAACGCAGTTGATATCCGTTTAACCTGTGGCAGCGCCATCTAGGGAGCAAACCATAGCGCCATCTGGTTTCGCTCTTCAAGCTAGACAAGTTTCGTTCTGTTTAGTTTTTTAGTTTGACGCTTATTTCGTGAGATATTTGGCGCGGTCGCGATCAATGGACCACCCTGTACACCAAACATGACATAATGTCTACATTTTGGAAACATTCTTGGAGTAAGGTGTAATTGTTTCAGTACCATAATTTAGCGTGAAAATGTCTTCAATCCATGGCTAATATTTACTAAATACGACTGATTGCTGCAGAAGTAATAATTATAGTCTTCCTCAGTAAGCTGCACCAATGTTAACACAAAATAATAAAATGTGATCTCAGTGAACTTTACTAGCAGGCTATCTCTTTCCTTCAGTCTGCCTGCTGTACACCTTGCTCCATAAGAAAGCGTTCCAGAAACGAAAACGATACGGCCCACATGCCGACCATATGTCGACACTTTCCAGCCTACTGCGCATTTTGTCTCGTAGGAAACGTTTTCTGGGAGCGGAATGTAAAGGTAAAGGGCTTGACAGTCCTCAAGCCTAACGGCTTCCCAGTATCATTGGTTGAATACTGCTCTTTTCATGTTAATGAATTGTAGCAGCCTCAGGAAAAGCCCAGACATGGCACATGTGATCGATTTAAATCATTATGCATATAACAAGTGCTAATCACAATATACTCCTACAATCATTTTACAAAATCTCTCTCTCTCTCCATATTTTCCATTAAATAATCATTAGCAGTTCATATCGTAAATTAACGCCACATTACATAAATTAAAAAGGTAACGCTGTTCCGTTAGAAACAAGCATTTAAGAAAATGCGAAGTTGGTCTGTTGTTCGGGTGCTCCCATTGTGCGCATCTACGAAAAGTTGAACTCCGATGAAATACGAGTAGACGACAAGACGTAGAACGTCTACGCCTCATCGCAGAGTGAGAGGGTCAGTGGACGTATGCTCTCTGCAAAGCGGAATAGGCGGCAACCAATGACTCAAAGACAGTAGAGTGCTACGCAGTCGCAGGTATCCTGTTTCGCAGCATCGTCTTCAACGCACGTTGTTGAATGTGGGGCTTCGCTCCAGATGACCACAATGTGTTTCCATGTGTGAACCTTGGATTAATGGGAACCTGTTTCCTGCCGTATACTACACTCCTGGAAATTGAAATAAGAACACCGTGAATTCATTGTCCCAGGAAGGGGAAACTGTATTGACACATTCCTGGGGTCAGATACATCACATGATCACACTGACAGAACCACAGGCACATAGACACAGGCAACAGAGCATGCATAATGTCGGCACTAGTACAGTGTATATCCACCTTTCGCAGCAATGCAGGCTGCTATTCTCCCATGGACACGATCGTAGAGCTGCTGGATGTAGTCCTGTGGAATGGCTTGCCATGCCATTTCCACCTGGCGCCTCAGTTGGACCAGCGTTCGTGCTGGACGTGCAGACCGCGTGAGACGACGCTTCATCCAGTCCCAAACATGCTCAATGGGGGACAGATCCGGAGATCTTGCTGGCCAGGGTAGTTGACTTACACCTTCTAGAGCACGTTGGGTGGCACGGGATACATGCGGACGTGCATTGTCCTGTTGGAACAGCAAGTTCCCTTGCCGGTCTAGGAATGGTAGAACGATGGGTTCGATGACGGTTTGGATGTACCGTGCACTATTCAGTGTCCCCTCGACGATCACCAGTGGTGTACGGCCAGTGTAGGAGATCGCTCCCCACACCATGATGCCGGGTGTTGGCCCTGTGTGCCTCGGTCGTATGCAGTCCTGATTGTGGCGCTCACCTGCACGGCGCCAAACACGCATACGACCATCATTGGCACCAAGGCAGAAGCGACTCTCATCGCTGAAGACGACACGTCTCCATTCGTCCCTCCATTCACGCCTGTCGCGACACCACTGGAGGCGGGCTGCACGATGTTGGGGCGTGAGCGGAAGACGGCCTAACGGTGTGCGGGACCGTAGCCCAGCTTCATGGAGACGGTTGCGAATGGTCCTCGCCGATACCCCAGGAGCAACAGTGTCCCTAATTTGCTGGGAAGTGGCGGTGCGGTCCCCTACGGCACTGCGTAGGATCCTACGGTCTTGGCGTGCATCCGTGCGTCGCTGCGGTCCGGTCCCAGGTCGACGGGCACGTGCACCTTCCGCTGACCACTGGCGACAACATCGATGTACTGTGGAGACCTCACGCCCCACGTGTTGAGCAATTCGGCGGTACGGCGGTACGTCCACCCGGCCTCGCTCAAAGTCCGTCAACTGCACATACGGTTCACGTCCACGCTGTCGCGGCATGCTACCAGTGTTAAAGAGTGCGATGGAGCTCCGTATGCCACGGCAAACTGGCTGACACTGACGGCGGCGGTGCACAAATGCTGCGCAGCTAGCGCCATTCGACGGCCAACACCGCGGTTCCTGGTGTGTCCGCTGTGCCGTGCGTGTGATCATTGCTTGTACAGCCCTCTCGCAGTGTCCGGAGCAAGTATGGTGCGTCTGACACACCGGTGTCAATGTGTTCTTTTTTCCATTTCCAGGAGTGTATTACACAAGGTCGATGTCCCTCCCGACTTCTCGTACATGCACCACGCCACGGAAGCACGCCAGTTGACGGCAATATTGTGCTGTGAGGGACATTGACGCAGCCTCTCAAGGAACATGTGGTAGTAATAGAAAGGAACATGAGAGATGTAGAACAATATTGCGGATAGCCTTAATCTTCTCTTGCTTAATGTCTCTCCCAGCACGATACCGTTTCATAACGGCAGAATCGTGGTGCAGTGGCTTGAGCAGGTCTGATGGACTAACGTTCAAGTGTTGGCCGTCAAGTTTTCATGATCTGCACCCTTTGCAACACGTCTGGGATGCGGTCGAACGTCATTTGGTTTATGAAATATTTTATGTACCAGATCGCACTGTTATTGTGGACTTATAGTGTTCGATAATTATGCACTTCTTTTTTTCTCTGATATTAGACATGGTTACTCAGGATGATTATTAGCGCGCAATCACGCGCAATTTTCACTTCTCAGCTGATTTAGTGTAAGCTTCTCAGCATGCTTTCCAACAGCCTTGCCGCGGCGGTAACACCGGTTCCCGTCAGATCACCGAAGTTAAGTGCTGTCGGGCAGGGCTAGCACATGGATGGGTGACCGTCCGGTCTGCCGAGCGCTGTTGGCAAGCGGGGTGCACTCAGGCCTTGTGAGGCAAACTGAGGAGCTACTTAATTGAGAAGTAGCGGCTCCTGTCTCGTAAACTGACATACGGCCAGGAGAGCGGTGTGGTGACCACATGCCCCTCCATATCCGCATCCAGTGACGCCTATGGCCTGAGGAGGACACGGCGGCCGGTCGGTACCAGTGCGCCTTCATGGCCTGTTCGGGAGGAGTTTAGTTTTTAGTTTTAGTTCTCAGCATGCTTATTTGCACATTTCTTGAGTGTTACACCTGTGGTGACCCCTACGGGGAAGTTACCCTAATTTAAGAGCCTAGTATGTCCTGTTGATACATTTTATCTGAAAACTTCACAGTGATATTATCTGATGTCTATGACTAATTTTGTTGTTTCTGATATAAATTATTACTTCACAAGATAGAAACAGCTTTATTCTAACGTACGTTTTCAGCACAATATGTAACAAGTAAGTGTGTACTCTTGGCTTCTAGTATTTTTTCCGCATGCACTATTTTTGTTTTACTTTAACCTTTTGTGACCAATGTGTAATTTCTCGATGGTACAATCGCATTCTGAAGAAGATAATTTTAAAATTGTCCAACAAACCTCTGTTACATAACTATCTGGCTGATCTTTTCACCCTTTCCAAGACAAAAATATTACTGAAAAATGGTACTAACGTGTTTTTAACGTATTTTGATGTTAAGACAGCAAATACAAGGAGACGAAATTGGCCTGTTACACTGTATTGAGATCAGAAGATTGCCCATAACGGCAGAAATCGCTAATTTTCCATATAAAATCGTAACAGTGACAGAAATAAGTAATCAGTCACAATGGTTTTTAACCAATCGCCCAACAAAAATTATCTTATATCTTCGGTTAAAGCCATGAATACAGAACATATAAACAAGAATAATAAGTTTTGACCACATACTAAACAGTACATGCGTCCTATCCTTTCGGATAAAACAATCAAAAAAGAATATGAAAAAACAATATCATTTCTTGTCTTCATAATAATCTCAGTTAGCCGAGATAGACTTTCAGTCGACATTGTAATGCTACTGAAAATACAGAAGCGTCTTTTAAAAATTGGTAGAAGCAGTGAAGTCACACGTTTTCGCATATTGCTCCTAATTTTATATATATGGTTGTGCGTGATTATCTTGATAGCTGCCAGCCATACTCCGAATAGAACAGGAAGCTCCCGGCGTCATCTCGTCCAAGGATGGTATTTAGTATCTGGGCCACACGTATCAGTGAAAAATACAGGTGTGAACATCTCAGTTGCCTTCTGCTCCACAGTCAATGTATGTGCCATAAATCTGGCGCAGGTGCTCAACTTACCCAAATCTTTGTCATTGATGACCATAACGTTGTTGACCGTCGAACACTAATATCACTTTCAGTTTCAGGTTTTACACCAACATCTGCCCCGCATACTCGGTTATGCCTGCCGCGATGGTCACTGACGCTTTATCTGATCATGGCGCATCTGTTTTGAAAGCATTTGAACTCGCTGTAAACATTTTTACGTTCGACAATTCTGTATTGTAGGCGTCAAAGAATATGGGCTGCGTTACTTTATGTGAGTGCATTAGTCCATTACGCTATGGTAAGATTCTTCAGACGTAATCGACTTGGGGTAACAGACGCAACTGCTTTAGCTTGCGTGTTTCGATCTCACGTCGCACTTTTCGACGTTATCGGCTCTTGTAAAAGTGTGCCCATGCATTGAAGATTTCGACGCACATGTTTATTCAAAACTGTTCAGTAGTAGCAGCCATGCAGTGAGGACGTTCTTAAATGGCCGAGAATCCTCTTACGTGCCGTTTACCGAGGGTATTTTCGTTTCCGTAGATCCACAGGTTTTCCATTCGAGATGTAATAATTTTTAGTTGCTCCTTTACTTATGTTTTGATATGTAGATATTGCCATATCCGATGAAATGTCGGGTAAATTTCGGCATAATTTTGCTCGTAAGCCATTTGGGAAATGATACACAGGGTTTCATGAGTGTCGCATTAAAATTCTTAAGTGGCAGAAGTATACGCATCGGTGATCTAAGATCTGAAAAGACACAGATAGTTACTGATCAGCTTTATGAAGTAAATTTAAGTCTGTTTTTGAAGTGGCTCTTAAATCTCTAGGTAGTAAACATCTTCGTCAGTTAAGTGTGTTTTACAGCCACATGTAACAGTAAAATTGCTGGAAGTTTGGGATAGTTCATTAATATGTTGGCACTTTTCTTAAACAAATGGGGCATATACTAATGGGGATTTATGGTGGCAATCCGCAGCATGAAATGTTCCTAGATTAAGTAAAGGTCAGCACTCTGATGACAGAAGTTAATTAAACAACTGTCGTATGCAACTGGGAGAAAACATTTTGTGTATGTCAGTTCAAGAAAGATACACAAACTTTGAATCTGCAAGAACTCTATAGAGTGTAAATATCATTTTAAAACAGTACGTTAACACCAAGACTAACAAATAAGGACCTCAAAACTCCGTAAGAGGATGTCAAACTCTTCGACGTAGCAATCTAAATAAGGACCTCAAAACTCCGTAAGACGATGTCAAACTCTTCGACGTAGCAATCTAATTATTTATCTGAAGTCGTAGAGTAGTTTGCCGAGGTAAAGGAGAAAGGAGGTTTATGCATCACGAAATTCGTAATGAACCAAACGCTTATTGCACCAGTGAATTATTTTACGGTGCCTTGACGTGCTTTATTAGGACAATATCCCCCGCTGGCTCTAGATGAGAATTTAACGATGTTACGAAAAGACAAATTTTACCCACCTGCTGCTGCTCAATTAAATTCCATATTTCTTGGTAGTTCTATTTGTATTTCACTGCATTTAATTAATAATAAACTTTTTTTCTGGCGAAAAGACCTTTATATTTCACAAAGCGCTGAGCGATTCCAAGAATACTAACAAAGTAACACAAGCTTAGTAAAACTTACTCACTGCAGTATTAATCGACACACAAAAAGAACTACAGCTTCTAGTATAAGTTAAAAAATTAGCAGGGTTTCCGAAATGAATCTTTTAAAGCTAAAATTCTCAAATTTATTGAAACAACTAACAACTTACATATTAAGTAGTTGTCTGATTCCAGTTGAATTGGAAGAAACACATCGATGATCTGCTGAAAAGGTTGGGTTCAGCTACATATGCTATTAGGGTTATTGAAAATTTTGGTGATAAACATATCAGTAAATTAGCCTACTATGCCTATTTTCATTCACTGCTTTCATATGGCATCGTATTTTGAGGGCAATTCGTCACTAAGAGAGAAAGTACTCATTGCACAAAAGCGTGTAATCAGAATAATAGCTGGAGCCCACCCAACATCACCTTGCAGACATTTATTTAAGGAAATCGGGATATTTACAGTACCTTCGCAATACATATATTCACTTATGAAATTTGTCATTAATAACCCACTCTAATTCAAAAATAACAGCGAAGTGCATAGCTACAACACTAGAAGAAAGGATGATATTCACTTTTCTGGATTAAATCTCATTTTGGAAAAGAAAGGGGTGAATTATGCTGCCACAAAAATCTTTGGTTATTTGCCAAATAGTATTAAAAGTCTGAGAGATAGCCAACCAACATTTAAAAGCAAATGAAAAGAATTTCTGAATGGTAACTCCTTCTACTCAATAGATGTATTCTTAGATATGAAGTAATAACTAAATAGAAATTAATTAATTAATTATTTTGGGTAAACAAAACTTATGTGAAAGTGACACGTTCCACATCATTACGAAATGTCGTATTCATGATCTATGGAACAAGGATTAATGTATATATGTATGTATCTGAACTGGTTAGTTTGGTTAATGTAACGATATTCCGCATACATTCTGTTAAATTAATGACGTGCGATTCCGACATTTATTAACTGCAGTGTTTACATAACACCAAAGTATTCAGAAGAATGAAATCTGGCACCTTCTTCATCTCAGCAACGCCAGAAACATCCTGTAAGTTGTCAACTGAGAGCCTCATGCCAGGAGAACACACGTTTTGTGGCGTGGCATTTTATTGTATTCACAGTACAGAATGAGGAAATAATAGTGTGCACCAGAGTACTTTCTCTATAGTTTAAAAAATAAATGGCTTATTCTCATTTTTAGATGTAGTAAGATTCTGAGTGTTGTGTGAGGCATTCGGAAATTATTTATTACCTGTGAAGCCCACAACTACGTCGTTAAGGAAGCAACGTCATAGAGAAAACGCAGGGTGGCACAGAGCGACCTAGTTAAAATATGCATTTAGTGAAATGAATGGTTGATTGCCATACATTTGGACAAATGCTTGATAGTTTGTAGCGGTAACACCGGTTGCCTTAAACGGCAACCTGTGCTCACGTTATACCTCTGCGAGGAATTTTTGGGAACAGAACAGTCAAACAGGGATTCCTTTCCGAAACACGCCAGCAGAGTATAACTAACAGTAAACAAATGGGGACAAATGGTGTCTCGGCACAAAAGCAGGTTGTAACATTACATATTGATATCGGTCGCCAGCATAATTAGGCATTCCTGTGTCACGCAATGTAAGAAACCAGAAGGCAGTGCTAAGTATAACCTAACCTTCCTTGACACACATACTAAACTCTACTTTTATCTCTGGTCACACCACTACACAGTAACCTAACCTTGCTGATAAATGTACTTCTAACTTGGAAATCAGACAAACGATGAGACAGCAAACAGTAACATATACCTCTCAACAACACGTACCTTAAATGAAATACAGGCATCAGTTTATGGAACCAATCACGAACACGCATGAAACTAGTTCTGGTTTAAATCAAGGGGCCTGTTAATTATCATACTATATAATTTCTTTGCTTAGGACAGGGTCTCTATGCCTGTATGTTAACGAAATTGTTAGAATAGCTAACACAGTAAATATTTCTTTCTTAAACTCGGTTTGAAGCAATTAAACAGAACGTAAATCTAACTACAGTGGAATTACGGTGAAATGAATACCCCTAGCTGCATACAGACTTTGATATAAGTCAACGGGGACAGTGGAAAATGTGTGCCCCGACCGGGACTCGAACCCGGGAGCTCCTGCTTAGATGGCAGATGCTCTATCCATCTAAGCCACCGAGGACACAGAGGATAGTAGGACTGCAGGGATTTATCTCTGGCGCGCCTCCCGTGAGATCCACATTCCCAACTTATTGTCCAACACTGTATTCATAGTGCCCCTGCCCATTATACTCATTACATGTCCGAAAGAACAGATACCATCTTCATATATAAGTACAGTGGCTCTCCTGCGAACCTTGCAGAACTAGCACTCCTGAAAGAAATCTCATTCTGGAAACATACCCCAGGCTGTGGCTAAGCCATGTCTCCGCAATATCCTTTCTTTCAGGAGTGCTAGTTCTGCAAGGTTCGCAGGAGAGCTTCTGTAAAGTTTGGAAGGTAGGAGACGAGGTACTGGCAGAAGTGAAGCTGTGAGTACCGGGCGTGAGTCGGGCTTCGGTAGCTCAGTTGGTAGAGCACTTGCCCGCGAAAGGCAAAACTCCCGAGTTCGAGTATCGGTCGGGCACACAGTTTTATTCTGCCATGAAGTTTCACATCAGCGTACACTCCGCTGCAGAGTGAAAATCACATTCTAGGTGTATGTTATTTGATATAAAACATTTATTAGAAGACTTAATTTAGATTACCTTACTCGCTAAACAGAAGTAATTCACGGAATCAAAAGTCTACATGAGCAATTAATTTGACTGCCAATTTGCAGTGTAGATATTGTCACGCGCTATAGCTTATAGGGAAACTTACGATACAAGTAAACTGATTCG
Organism: Schistocerca cancellata; assembly: GCF_023864275.1. Classification (NCBI taxonomy): domain Eukaryota; kingdom Metazoa; phylum Arthropoda; class Insecta; order Orthoptera; family Acrididae; genus Schistocerca; species Schistocerca cancellata. Next base: position 80,099,334 of record NC_064628.1, read on the forward strand.
TACTGAACCTACATAAACAACTGTGTCCTCTCTACAGTAAGAGAACTATGATTTTAAATTTATACCATTATGGATGTTCTGTCGTTTGTAGATTAATAAACTAAATCAATGGACAGTGTCTTTTACTGCTGAGAATCTGCGTCGTTACTAATTATTAAAATTTCTGTGGCACATAGAAGCACGTGGGGGACACTAAACACATGCTTTCATGGTCTCGCCGTGATCTGTTTGGAAGTTGTCTTCTTTCGAAAGATACTTCTGTCCTCACATTAAACTATAATCGTACATCTTTCATATCGACTACACGAAAACTCTGTAGTATCACGCCGAACTTGCATCAGAGCGTCACGATTCTTCGACGTCAAATTAAGACACAGAAGTCATTGGGTAATTTGGTATACTTGGGAGTTCTTCCGTTGTCCGCTCCGTATACACGTGACACAAGAAATTCTAGACCATGATATTCCATCCGGTGTCTCAAATTTAACGAACTGCAGCAACGGGTACTGCAGGTGCGACGTGGAAATACTGGCGCGGGGGCGGGAGAGGATGGGAGAGACCAGCGGGTGAGGAGGATCGAGTTTACGGGAGGTGTAGAGGATCCGCATCAGTTCGAGGAAAAGGAGGAGGTGGGGGAACGGAATAAGGTCGTACAGGATCCGCGTTGGGGAGGGGAGACGGACGCGATAGGCTAGGCGAGGCGAAGCTGCTGCGCTTCCTTCGTCATACCAATAAACCGGATGTAAACAGACACAAACGCCACGATTGGAAAGAAGCCGCAGCAAAAGTACACTCGTATTTTTACGCTCTTGGAAGTACGTCCATCTTATGTGTTAGGTACCTTGCTACTATATCAGTGTGGCTGAAACTTTAAGACATTCCAACGTATTAACAGCCATCAGCGTTTTTCTTAATCGTACATTAGCAGCGAAGTTTTTATTTGAAAACTCGTATACTGTCGCAGTCTCTGCAAACGCTACTTGTGCTCCGGCTGTCGCCGTGTTAGTTTTGCTGTCTGACTGGAGTCCAGGCATCATCTACACAGGACAGCAAAACCTGCAGCACCCGAAGACGATGGTTAGGTCACTCGTAGAAACACGAAGTATGAGAAAAAAAAGTAATGAGACTACTCTGGGAACGCTGTGTAGTTCTACTTGTGTAGACCTGGGTGTTCTTCCCTTCCAGATGCCCAGCCGCAGTTTGTGATTTTTGAGGCTCCATGAGTAAAGCTGTGTTTTTGTTGTGTGTTACGAAAATGGAACAGTGGAATTTAGAGAAAAGTTGTGTCAACACGTTTTGTGTTAAACTTGGGTAATCTCCGTGATCTTTGAAAAGTTGAAACAGGCGTATGGGGAACATGCTTTACCAAGAACACACGGTTTTCACTGGCACAATCATTTTTGGAAGACCGAGAATACGTTGAAGATGAACCTCGCTCAGGGAGACCTTTAGTTTCAAAAAGCGTCGAAAACATCGGACGGGTGAGTGCTCTTGTGACACTGTTCCTTCAGCACAAACTGTAAAACAAGTCTCTGGCAAAGATGTCCTTGAAAGGCTCACGAAAGGGGTGAATCACATGAGGCAGGTCAATGCACGCAAATGGACGCTGCGTCGTGAAGACGGCCCATGTCGCACGGCCTCTTCCATCACGGAATTTTTTACGAGAAAAGGCACTCCCGTTGTTCCACAGCACGCTGTTCACCTGATCTGTGTCCTTGTTACATTTTTCTTTTCCGAAATTAGGTATTAGGCCCTCCACTGAAATAATGTTCATTTCACGCCAGCGATCTTGTGATAGCTGACTGCCGTCAAGTTCAAGGATTTGGCGTTGCATCGCGATCTAGTACTGGTGGTAGCAGATTGATCCGGATCGCACAGTTTCAGTACATCACACTACCTGACGGCGGTTTCAGAGTTTGCCGTGGAAATGTACTGCCATTTTGTCACTCACATCCGGCTTTTGTCTATGTAATTTTTTGTTTGGATAATCTACTGAGGAAGTCTAGAGTCTCAGAGAAAAGAGCGATTATCTCTTTTTTATCGCTCCACTCGGAATTGTAGCTGTATACTGAGGTACAAGTAACAGTACCATGTATCGTATGCCATGAATTATGCAGTAATTTATCGAGTATTTGTGTGCAGTGAATGTGATTTGTCTGCGGCCACCGGCCAGCCTTAACATGTCATACTACCTGGTAGGCCGCTTCGCTATGAAATGTCAAATTAGACATAAGTGAAAAGTAGGGAGGGTGTCTCTTTGAGAGATATGCAGAAAAGGGTACAAAGATTATCCAGCTATAATTCTAACCCAGAATCACGGCCGATTACCTGCATAGATTTGCCCCATGTCTGGCAATCTGGCCTCACCACCATAATTTTACGTGGCGCACATTAGAACCCCGTGGTCACATTTAATCCGTGGACTAGTTTTTAGAGTGCATCCTATAAAGGTCTGAAATTTGACGTAAGGGGCTGTCACAGTCAGCAAAATGCAGCGTCAGTTATATGGAGAAGGGGTGTAGGTCGTGAGATACGTCTTTCTCTTTTATTTCATTATTTACTTAGTCATATGTGAGATGACTGGATATTTTTGTGATCAAAAACTAGTACGTAAGTAAATTGTGCCACACTGAGTGCAAATACTCAGCAGTGAGAATGGTGTGCTGAGGAAACTTATATTCAATATCTGAGCGAATTTCAAGAGAGACGTTCTAGATATTCAGAGTTAAAATATGAATATATGTCTGGGGAGCAACAGTTAGTTAGATAAAATTGCAGAAACAGTCAATTAGTATCTTCCATTTCAACTGTAGTTGAAGAGTTTTGATTCTGAAAAATCATCTTAACACTCCATGAACAAATAGCTAATTGATTTGGAAACTGATCATTAATGTAATAAAATAATTATAAGTTCTTGAAACTTAATATATTTTTCTTTCACAGTTGGAACATAACTGCTTTTCATTGCGACGCATATAGATGTATTTAACGCTGACAAGAGAGGAGGATGAAAATTGCACGAAATTGGGAAATTTCAGTCCCCTGAAAATGACCTCACGTTATACAACCGTCATAGTAATAAAAAGTGAGAGGAAAGTAGTCATCTACCTGTGGTTATTGTATATTATCAAATATTTGGAAATCTGACGACTTTAAATCCGAGTCTTTCATGGGTATCATAAATATATTTCATTGCTACATCTAAAAGGCCCTCTTCACTAGGTTTTTGTTTCAGCTTCTTTTATGAGAGCGTTCAAGCTCACTCGATAACATTCGAGGAATTGTGAAAGTGATATTTCAAAAAAAAAAAAAAAGAAAAAGAAAATGAAAAAATATTCGTATTGCACACTCAACAGCGTCAACTTTCACATCATTCATGACTGCTTCTGTCAAAGGAATGCAGTTCTCCGTACTCAATTTTCTTTTCGTTCTGTAGTACGAACATCATTCTTTCTGCTTCTGGTTTTATGTACATATTAAATGAAAACTATTTGAAATAAATGATGCGAATTGTGTGCATGACAGCACCCTCTTCAGGTCATTTGTTTCAACTGTCTTATTTCTTGTTTCGCTAACCACATATTTATTACGTTCAGCATTACAAAATGTAAATTTGGGATACATGTGACCTAAGAAACGGTGTATATTATAATATGAAACGTCAGAAAGAAATTAGCAAATAATAAAAATGCGCCCCAACCCAGAATCGAACCATTGACATCCTGCATGCTAACCAAAACTCTATCTTCTTTTTTTCTGACTTTGTTCGTTATTATTGGTTCTGTTACTTCAGGGCCGACGCCCCATGATGCTTGTTCTAGTTCATCATTGATCCATTAACGCAGTTTTTTTTTTATTTCAGAGGGCAGCTAACCCTCTCACTGAACACAATGAGCTACCATGCCAGCCTATACAGTGCACCAACTGTACTGTACAAATAATGTATACTGATAGAGGTAGTTAACATACATGTGGTTACAGTGTTGCCGGACTGCCATTCTTTAATATCCTTTTTCTACTGGATGTCCTCCCCAGACGAAATTTTCTGAGAGATATTTTTTATAGCTGGCATGTGAGGAGTCATGCTGCGAAGCACAAGTGTGCAAATTTCGCTTCATCCTGAATATTGAGAAACAAATATTTAAACATGAACACTAAATATGCAGAATATTAATAAAATTAGTTTTATCTGACAATCTTTAAGAGTTCTCATATAAAAAAGTTTGGAGGCATTAGCTTTTTGACACGCCCTCATACATATTAAGACAAATATCATCCCCTGAGGAAATATAGGTCTCAGAATTGAGATCTTTAGACCTCATGCTTTGGAAGAAATAGCTCAATAAACAGTTTCTAACAATTAATTTTAAACAAGTGATGGAAAGGTTTCATATCCAGTTCGTTTGGATATATGGGTCAGCTGTACCCCAAAAAAACCTAGAACTTCACTACCAGTTGTAGCTGTGATAATAAATATTAATAACAGTGATGAAGGTTTATAAAAAGAAATCCTAGGCAAAAATTCAAATTACAGGATTTTTCAAGGGACTGTCAGATGTCGAGTGAGTGCAGTGTTTCAAAGTTGAGAGCAGAGGTTTCACAACCAAATGCCATATATTTTTGTTTGTGGTTTGGAAATTTCAAAATAGCATATCTTAGTGTTTAAACAGGCTTAAAGAATTCAGTTGTAGTGAAATGTGAAATTTGTTAAAAACTTCCTCTTTGGTTCTTTGAAGGAAATGGAATTAAAATGTTAGAATGACATTAAAAATATAATTAAACATATTCATTTTGATTCTGAAAAGAGGCGCCGTATTATCATGAATCCTAGTGGACAAGGATTGAGATAATAACACAAAGAATCCTAAAACACTTGTTGTAAATTAGAATACATAATCAGTAAGAAGTAGCATTAAATCACTGTTCAAAACCAAATATTATATTACACATGCCACTGAAGTCTGGGGTAATTGAAGGTGAAGTCATCCTACTGAGGGTTATGTTTATTTCAATTGATGTGAAAAATTTAGTCGCTAATATACCAGAACAAGGAACTCTTGCATGAATGTTGTATTGAATAATATCTTTAAAACCATAATATTAAAATTTATTGACATTGGGAATATTATGACTATGTTACAATCCAAAAATCCTTTTTCTTTTAATGTAAATTATCACAAACAAGAAAACTGACAGCTATGAGTTGTTGTCTGGCTGAAAGATTTGTAAATATTTCTGTGAATTACACAGACAATAAAGTTTTCACTTAGCTGCAGCAACTGTAAAAGTATGATGCATTACAAAACATATCCCACATAGTGCTATGAAAACCTTAAACAATAGTTTAAGTAACTTCTTACATGAGCAATATTTTATAAATTATTTCCGCCAGATAGCATGCCATTCAAACAGTGATTTGAGTAGCGTCACGTTAAGGCAATGAACTTTAATCAGTTGTGAGATAGTATTATTGATGTGTATGATACTCCACTGACACCACATACTTGTTTCTTTCAGCCAACACACATTTGCACTACAAAAATAATGTCATTAGATATATATTTACGCTAGTTGTGCAAAATGTCGGAACTATAAGACAAAGTGATATGTTCATTATTAAATAATAGTGTTATATACATGGAGATGTGTGTTCCATTGTTATTTTTCATACTGTCATTTACCTATTTCTCCATTTGTGATTAACGTTTCTGTAACTAGTCTGTATACACCTTATTGTAATAAATATATTACGTCCTTTATGCCTGATCGATTAGTGCTGAGGTAATGCAGTATTTGGGGGGCAGAGCATCGTGTATTTAAATAACTCGTTTTGCGGATCCGCAACACCTACTCCCTTTGCCAGCGCCGGTTACCAACAGAGGGGTAATTTCTTCTTCTAATTGCGTCTACATATCATGTAATTTATGTGACACTATGATTATCATACTTCCCTCAAAATCCATTCTGTATTTGTACTTCAGTATAAATGGTCTGAAGATGATCACATTCTGACCGAAACCAGCTACCATTAAAAATAAATATTTTATAGCTGTCATGACTGTTTCGAATCCACTTTAAACTATTCCTTGTGATAGAATAAATCGCAAACATTCGTCTTGATCTAAAGTATACACCAATTACTAGTCATCTTTGTCATTGTTATTGGTTACCAGAGTTGGCAGTGTTAGCAAACACACAAAGAAGACAGCTGAAGCCACATTTAGAAAAGTATAAGTCGTAGAGGGTGATTAAATTTATCTTCTTATTAAAAATAAAATCACAGTGCTTCTTCGTTGATTTTTAAGAATAGATTCGACGAATACTAAGCTAGGTAACAAGTATTTTAATATAAATTCAGTTCTTTAGTGAATCTAATAAAATAAAAAAAGTAGTATATTCGTGTGTACCTCTGTGTTTCAGTACCTGAGCAACGGCCCATAGTTTGGCCCATTTAAGGGTAATCTCGTGCATCCTTAGAAGGATATGTGCTGGTAGCTTCTAAGCTTACTGAAGCGCTGTGAAGTAAAACCAGCTTCCAACCTCACATCATGCGGAACAATCTTATCTTATAGCTACAGATAAACAAGAAGGTTCGTTTCAAGCTGGAAGCTCATGATAGGTGGTCTTGCATGCTCTTTACTATGCCAAGGAAATTTATTTGATTCTGTAGGTGATAACATTATCAAAATTCCTATATATCTCTTGATGTTTACAACTATAAATATATATTTGAGGATGTAAGCAATACGTGCCTCATGAAATTTATGTATCTTTATCTGTATTTGTCTATATATGAATCGTAACTTTTATCTACTTTCTAACTCCATCTCCTTTTAGGAGTCATGGTGAATACATCAAGCTTGCACATGAGTTTGGGAACTACCTATTTATTAACATAAAGAGTCAGAAAAAACTTTGCGAACTTATATTTAGTTGAATGGTTATTTAAGTTACCACTGTTCCGAATTAAAATCGTTGAATATAGCTTTCCAAGCAGTTACTCTTTTTGTCGTATTATTTTACGTACTTTGTACGTCATAGTTAGACTTATTAATTAATTACATTCTTCAGCTGCATGAACAGACATTCATAAATTAATGAAGTTATCAACAACACAACGGTTGGAAGTGTCACAGAGAAAATAACTTGGTCAGTAGCTTTCCAAATGGATAAACAATGGAAGAGACCGGAACGCGTAACTCAATAAAGCAGGTATGCTGTTGATCTTTGTTGTTAGCGCTGGTACTGACGTTACAGATAGCAATAATTATTACGGTAATGGATGATGTGGTAGTGTGTAATGAAGTCGTGCGGTGAGAACGTTATTCCCACATTTACTCTATTGTACACAGTTTGCGGCTTGACACAATGAGTCGTAACAGCTCGTAACTGTATGAATTGGGAAATGCGGTACATCAACGAAATTTGCGAGCCGTCCATTACCACATTATCTGTCAGGAATAGAAAGCTCTGCGACGTTCATATCTGTACGAAGAATAATTTTTGTCTGTCAAAGCAAACGTAATTCCTATTTGATAATTGACTGGAAATGCAGAAAAAATAGCATTTTGAAGACTTTGACGAGTTATAGCTTTAACCATTCGATTTTCTTTTTATATTTACTGATATGTACAAAACATGATCATATGTATTACATCACAGCAACAATAAGTCATCTGGTTAGATACGTAACGCTATTTGTCCATGAGACGAAGGAAGCAGTTTTTAGTACAAGCTTTGAAAAGTCCGCGCAATGTCCGACAGATGGCATCACCGGAGCGTATCGAGGTCATGTTAAGTTAGTAGTATCTTTGGAAAGAACGCACACCAAGTTTCAGCCATATTGGTCTACCTCTTTGTGTTTGGCATTCATGTGAATCAAGGAAGTCGAGTGATTGTCGAAATATGGATGAAATAGAATTTTGTGTGGTGCTTAAACATGACTTTATGAAAGGCAAAACGCCTCAGGAGACTAAAGAGAAGCTTGATAAACATTACAGTGGCTCTCCACCTTTGATTAGAACAGTTTATAAGTGGCTTCAAAATTTTCGGAGTGGCCATATGGGCACAAGTGATGCTGTACGTTCTGGACATCCTGTGGAGGTTACAACTCCAGAAATCATTGATAAAATCCATAATATGGTGATGGATGACAGAAACGTTAATGCGCATGAGATTGCTAGTGCTGTGGGCATGCCGAATGAACGGGGACGTAATATTTTGCATATACATCTGGAGATGAGAAAGCTATCCGCAAGTCAGTTTCTGCGATTGCTCACGCTTGACCAAAAACGGAATCATGTGAAGTGTTGCAAGCATGGTTTGCCGCTGTTCACGAAGAATCCGCAGGACTTTAAGCGTCGTTTCATCACTGTGGATGAAACATGGATACATTACTATACTCCTGAGACCAAAGAACAATCTAAACAATGGCTTACCAAGGGAGAATCTGCAGCAGGAAAGGCGAAGACCATTCATTTGGCCGGAAAGATTATGGCGACAGTCTTTTGGGATTCGGAAGGAATAATCTTCATCGACTATCTGGAAAAGGGTAAAACTATTACACTCGCATATTATTCAACGTTATTGGACCGTTTGAAAACCGAGCTGCAAGAAAAACGCCGGCGATTGGGCCGCAAAACAGTCGTTTTCCATCTCGACAATGCACCGCACACACCTCAGCAGTTGTGGTCGCAAAATTAAAGGAGATAGGATTCCAACTCGTTTCACATCCACCCTATTCTCGAGACTTGGTTCCCTCTGACTACTATTGCTTCCCAAATTTGAAGGAATGGCTGGTGGAATGTTCTGCGGCATAGTTTTATCGTATAGGTCGTTGATCTAGTTTAATTGAGTGTGCTACGTTCTTGTTGGTAAACTCAGAAATGTGAAAAATCTTTTAAACTATCACATCTCTCTCATTAAAACTCTAGAGACCAGCCAATGATGGAGATACACAACAATCATACCATGTCCAACGGTACCAGCGTGGAAATACTGCATGAGAATTTACAATCAACAAACACACGAGGACCAGTGAGGAGTGAGGTTTGGGCAGGTACTTTGACAGCAGGTACTTGATCCCGAAGTTGAATCAAGACTCTCGATCAACTTAAAAACATTTCGGAATGGTAATGGTAGGCTTGCGGTGCGTTGTATATCAGCATCATTGGCTGATCTCGAAGGTTTTTGTGAAAGAGTTGTCATAATGTACACCGCATCGTCAAACTTTATAATTTTGGACCATTTATTGAGAAAGGAATTTTATCAGAAAGTGGGGAAGACTTATAAGAAAACGGGTGCTTGATTCAGAATGGCACTACTGACGGAAATGAGAAGTGCCACACCACGAACACGTTGACTGGAAGCCACCAACCTGATACTGGAATAGTGCCATGTCTGTCGGATATGTTGACTGAAAGTTTATCTTTATGTGAGTTGATTTACAGAATTCCAGCTCTGAAGAAGAACTTTCCCTCGGATAATGAATGGTGTGGATACATGCTGTATACTGGTTATTTCTAACGTAACTGGAACGTTTCACGAGGAGACTGCAACACAGCGTGCCGAGAGGACGTACACGTGCGGCTGGACGACATCTTTCGGACTTTCAGAAAGGTTGGATGGTTGGCATAAGGAAAAAGGGAGCTTCACACCAGAAGATCACACAGATTTTTTAAATGTGCTCTGCATTCTAAAGCGGAATAAAGGATTTAATACTTCTTAACATCTGGAGTAGTGTTCTACCAACCGGTCCCTTCTTCTGGTCAAGTTCTGCCACAAGCTCCTCTTCTCCCCAATTTTATTCAATACCTCCACATTAGTTATGTGATCTACCCATCTAATCTTCAGCATTCTTCTGTAGCACCACACTTCGAAAGCTTCTATTCTCTTCTTGTCCAAACTATTTATCGTCCACGTTTCACTTCCATACACGGCTACACTCCATACAAATACTTTCAGATATGACTTCCTGACATGTAAATCTATACTCGACGTTAACAGATTTTTCTTCTTGAGAAACGCTTTCCTTGCCATTGCCAGTCTACATTTTATATCCTCTCTACTTCGACCATCATCAATTATTTTGCTCCCCAAATAGCAAAACTCCTTTACTACTTTAAGTGTCTCATTTCATAATCTAATTCCCTCAGCATCACCCGACTTAATTCGACTACATTCCATTATCCTCGGTTTGCTTTTGTTGATGTTCATCTTATACCCTCCTTTCAAGACACTGTTCATTCCGTTCAACTGCTCTTCGAAGTCCTTTGCTGTCTCTGACAGAATTACAATGTCATCGGCGAACCTCAAAGTTTTTATTTCTTCTCCGTGGATTTTAATACCTACTCCGAACTTTTCTTTTGTTTTCTTTATTGCTTGGTCAATATACAGATTGAATAACATCGGGGATAGGCTACAACCCTGTCTCTCTCCCTTCCCAACAACTGCTTCCCTTTCATGTCCCTCGACTCTTATAACTGCCATCTGGTTTCTCTACAAATTATAAATATCCTTTCGCTCCCTGTATTTTACCCCTGCCACCTCCAGAATTTGAAAGATAGTATTCCAATCAACATTGTCAAAAGCTTTCTCTAATTCTACAAATGCTAGAAACGTAGGTTTGCCTTTCCTTAGTCTTTCTTCTAAGATAAGTTGTAGGGTCAGTATTGCCTCACGTGTGCCAACATTTCTACGGAATCCAAACTGATCTTCCCCGAGGTTGGCTTCTACTAGTTTTTCCATTCGTCTGTAAAGAATTCGCGTTAGTATTTTGCAACTGTGACTTATTAAAGTGATAGTTCGGTAATTTTCACATTTGTCAACACCTGCTTTCTGTGGGATTGGAATTATTATATTCTTCTTGAAGTCATAGGTATTATTCTTCAGAAATACTTTACAGTAAATTGTTTAGTTGCGTTTCTAAATGAAAACAATATATATGAGAAGCCAATTATAATAATCGTAGTTTACCTATCGTACGACCATAAATGTAACTCGAATGGCGTTCCAAATTGGCAAACCCACATAAAAACATTAAGAAACTGCACAATACAACTTTGGGTGCAAGTTGATTAATAAAGGAGTATGAAATATCTGAGCTCATAGAATGTGAACACAATGGACACGGTACATTTTGCATGCAAAATTAGCTAATACAGAGCTTCCTACATTACGGGTACTGCTTTTGTTGAAGAATGCGGAGAAACAACTGAAATGAGTTTAAGACCATAATATAATACGTCTGTTTTGTTGCTACCTATGAGACATGTGTCAAACAATGAAAGAGAATCGGAGCAGTTTGGTAAAATCCAACAACCTTGCACGAAAGAATGCGAGTTCTTTTATCTGCCAATAACGTTCTGAGCAGTATTTTGTAGGATACAAAAGAGAATTTTCGTACTGATTGCTCTGATAATGAAAAAACGACAGCTAGTAAAAACCATGTAGCTGTTGTGGACCATTTGTTACACATACATCTTAAAACATCTAATTTGTCACACTCTCACATTCATTCCCCCATCCGAGGAAATTCGTATTTGGAAAACGTGCCGAGTTTAGTGCAGAGGCTGTAGCAGCCGCTGATGGATATTTTGAACACTTCCCAAAAGAACATTACGGGAAAGGAAAAACTCTTAACAAAGATTATTATTCTCCGGCTAAATTCAAATTAAAGTGTAACGTATCCCTTATCTATGAAACACAGTCGTTTATCAACTTTTGGACTCTTTACAATTATCTCTTTCTAAACATGGCTTCCTTTGTAGCTTTTCATAACCGTACCACTAGTCACCAATAACATAGTTAAACAATAACGAGTATTTTCATCTGAAATTCCAAATTTTACCCTTCAAACTTGCCACTCGAAGTATGCGTACGAAGCATGTCTATACAAATAAGACCATTGAGCATCTAACGCTCAACAGGACTTTTATCGAGCAAATTGGCAGCAAGGACAAAGAGTTGGTAGTAGAACATACGCTCGTTTGTCTCAGTTGGCTAGTAGTGCCATACTAAAATGAATCTCTCTAAAACGAATTCATTCAATTGCTACGTGAGGTGAGGAGCGTAATCTGGTTACCTCTTCCAAAGGGAAATGAGCCATTCCAGTACCTATTGAAAAAGTGTGATGCGTGTAAGTGGAGTGGTGAGTTTAAGGCAAGAAGACGAATGTAGATAAAGAATAATGGAGTGGGCCCCCATCAATCGTGACTGATGAGATGGTGAACGAGAACGAAGATATGGTTCGCGGCGACTGTCGATTGGCTTCATGTGAGATGAAGGCAGGGTTTCCAGAAATCTGCAGATCTCGTCTGCATGAAATCGTTACCGAAACACTTTGTTCTCCACAATTACGTACGAGAGAAATACCAAAACATCTCACCTATCAACACAAAGTCAACAGAATAGCATTTTCACAGCATTTTCTCGAGCGCTTCGAACAGGAAGGTGAACAGTTCCTTGACTGCATTTGGGAAAGGCAGAGACAGGTACAAATGGTTCAAATGGCTCTGAGCACTATGCGACTTAACTTCTGAGATCATCAGTCGCCCAGACCTGAGAACTAATTAAAACTAACTAACCTGAGGACATCACACACATCCATGCCCGAGGCAGGATTCGAACCTGCGACCGTAGCGGTTGCTCGGTTCCAGACTGTAGCGCCTAGAACCGCACGGCCACTCCGGCCGGCCAGGCACAGGTGCGTGGTATACTACACCCCAGAGACGAAATGACAACCAATGCAGTGATGACATCACTTTTTACCATAAACAAAAAAATTTAAAACTATGGTTTCGCCCTGAAAAATCATGGCCTCTGCCTTTTGGGACCGTAAAGTAATTATCTACAATGGGTTAATACCCCAGAGGGGTGAGGCTCTGCGAAACAATAAAAAAGCAGCGGAGGGCGATACAGAAGAACAGATGAGGTACTGTATCTTAAAGAAGAGGGTTTGTTTCTTGCACGAAGCAACTCTTAGATTCATTCCCGAAATCATGAAATACCTGCTGACAGCTCTGATATGGCACCTTTTAATATTCACGTTTCCAGTCTCTGAAAATTTTAAGTGTCGTCAATGGTGGGGCAAAGAAGTAACTGAAAATTCTTTGACGAAGGTATCAGAAAGTTTATTCCTCAGCTCCTTAAGAGCATAGAAAACGAGGGCGACTACGTTGGAAAATTATGTTTGATGCTCATACGTAAATTTGTAAGTTTTCGTAAATGTATTGCCTTTACGATTCTGGAAACAATTGCGTACCTACTCTTAGTTTTTGGACATAATTTGCTACTTGAGACAGCAGCCTTGTTCATTGTCTGTGATGGCATCTGACACATTTGATATTGTATTGGCGGATTGGTATGGTTTCCCTTTGGAGATGATTACGAAGAGGAATCACAATGTATTTCTACTTTGCAGTGTTACATCTTACTAGTAATTTGATCCTTCCGAATTTTATTCGAACCCTCCTTCACCTTTATAAATACGTACACTCCTTCCCGGTAACTGCCACAGTAACAAAGCGTTTTACTCGCCGTCGTCTTCATTGCAAGTCTTTGCACAAGCCAGCAAGCATTGTACCCTGATCCCAGCGTTCTCTGTGTGAAATTTTCTATTGTGTCAGCCACCCAATGACTACTGTTCGTTACCAGCCCAGTAAACTCGCCATATACTATAATTGCATATTATCGAAAACGATAACCGAGTGCGGTTATTATACAGTAGGTATATGGTTAGCAATTCTTCAGTTGTAATCCAGTTAGTAGCATATTTTGAATGTCGCAGACACAATGTTAATCACAGTCACAGCAATAATATACAACAAAAATTAACCAAAATAAAAAAAAATTGTATGCAATCGGTTAACATTGTATTAAGTACATTCACAATAAATTCAATAACACAATGCTCTTATCACCTTATCTTACTTGGTAGTACTGATAACAGAACATAAAAAGCTAGGAAGAAACGTAGGTTACTGAACTTCCACTCTTGCTAAAGATAAATGCGTGTGACGAGTTAGACTGCATAGGGAGTGATTGAGAAGAGATGCAAGTCACTGATTGCGGCTCTGCTGTTGTTTCTATTTCGAGAGTCTCTGTTGGAAACGCATAAGAAAGCTCCTTAGAATGAATTACTGTTACATAAAACTTAGCTACTAACAACCGACAAGACGAATGCCAATCAGGTTTCTACAAACATCGTAACACAACATCTGCTTTAATAAAAGTAATAGACGACTAGAAACTTGGCATAGGTAGACAAGAGGCGACTGCCATATGCTTCTCAGACTGTACCAAAGTATTTCACGCAGTCGACTGCGTCATTTTAATTGCCAAACGCAGCAGCTTCAATTTCTCTTCAAGTACAGCAAAATGATCCCGACCGAACCTGACGTCTCTCTAACAACGCATCATCTCTGGTACCATGAATCACAATTGAGTCCGCTTGGTTGGTTAGTGGATTCTATGCCCCTTTCGCTGAACGTCAATGGTGTGTCATCAGTTCCGTTCTTCTGTAAATATCAGACGTTTGCTAGTGCCTTACTGTTGTATCTAAGTGCAAAACCAATAAATTTGACGACAGATACCGAGAATTCCAATGCTGATCTGTGCGCTATGAAATGTGCACAGAATACGGGGTTAAATCTTAATCATACGAGGTGCATTCAAGTTCTAAGGCCTCCGACTTTTTTTTCTCCGGACTGGAAAGAGACAGAAACATGCGCATTGTTTTAAAATGAGGCCGCGTTCATTGTCAATACGTCCCAGAGATGGTAGCACCGTACGGCAGATGGAATTTTATCGCCAGCGGCGAGAATGAGAACTGTTTTAAATACTTAAAATGGCGACGTTTTCCTTACTTGAACAGCGTGCAATCATTCGTTTTCTGAATTTGCGTGGTGTGAAACCAATTGAAATTCGTCGACAGTTGAAGCAGACACGTGGTGATGGAGTTATGGATGTGTCGAAAGTGCCTTCGTGGGTGCGACAGTTTAATGAAGGTAGAACATAGTGTGACAACAAACCGAAACAACCTTGGGCTCGCACAAGTTGGTCTGACGACATGATCGAGAAAGTGGAGAGAATTGTTCTGGGGGATCACTGAATGACTGTTAAACAGATCGCCTCCAGAGTTGGCATTTCTGTGGGTTCTGTGTACACAATCCTGCATGACGACCTGAAAATGCGAAAAGTGTCATCCTGGTGGATGCTACGAATGCTGACGGACGACCACATGGCTGCCCGTGTGGCATGTTGCCAAGCAATGTTGACGCGCAACGACAGCAGGAATGGGACTTTCTTTTCGTTGGTTGTGACAATGGATGAGACGTGGATGTCATTTTTCAATCCAGAAACAAAGCGCCAGTCAGCTCAATGGAAGCACACAGATTCACCGCCACCAAAAAAATTTCGGGTAACTGCCAGTGCTGAAAAAATGATGGTGTACATGTTCTGGGACAGCGAGGGCGTAATCCTTACCCATTGCGTTTCAAAGGGCACTACGGTAACAGGTGCATCCTACGAAAATGTTTTGAAGAACAAATTCCTTCTGCACTGCAACAAAAACGTCCGGGAAGGGCTGCGCGTGTGCTGTTTCACCAAGACAACGCACCCGCACATCGAGCTAACGTTACGCAACAGTTTCTTCGTGATAACTACTTTGAAGTGATTCCCCATGCTCCGTACTCACCTGACCTGGCTCCTAGTGATTTTTGGCGTTTTCCAACAATGAAAGACACTCCCCGTGGCTGCACATTCACCAGCCGTGCTGCTATTACCTCAGCGATTTTCCAGTGGTCAAAACAGACTCCTGAAGAAGCCTTCGCCGCTGCCATGGAATCATGGCGTCAGCGTAGTGAAAAATGTGTACGTCTGCAGGGCGATTACGTCGAGAAGTAACGCCAGTTTCATCGATTTCGGGTGAGTAGTTCATTAGAAAAAAAGTCGGAGGCCTTAGAACTTGAATGCACCTCGTATGTCTCTGAGCACTATGGGACTTAACATCTGAGGTCAGTCCCCTAGAGCTTAGAACTACGTAAATCTAACTAACCTAAGGGCGTCACACACATCTGTGCCCGAGGCAGGATTCGAACCTGCGAACGTAGCGGTCGCGCGGTTCCGGACTGAAGCGCCTAGAACCGCTCGGTCACAACGGCTGGCTAAATCTTAATCCAACTAAAATGTAAGCTTTCCTGGTTGGTCACTCTGTGGACATTAATCCAGAATTAGCCGCACTAGTCCTAGCATTCATAAAGTTCCGCCATAGATCGGAAGATACGGCGTATCCACACCGAAAGTAGCTAGTGCTGTCCTCATTAGGTGTCTATACACTTACCTGGCGAGTCTGCCTAAATTTCTCTTCCTCAGAAGTTGCTATTGTACACCTATCAACACATCTCGCATCTCCTACTGTCGATATTATTGTAACTATAATTATAACTGTTACTTTTGTTATTACCGTTATCGACAGCAGCAGCACTGGCAGTGATGTCAGTAACAGTAGTAGTAATACAGCTGGTAGAAACGTCATTAGTTCTCACCCGTTACTACTTCCTCGCTTTTTGCCTTTAGCACATTCACATCATTTTTCATTCTGTTAATACTATTATTAGCATTTGCCACATTAAAATGCTAAAGTAACTAAAGTCTCTATGAATTAAGAAAATTTTGCTTGTCTGAAACTCTGGTTCAATGTAAGACAGGACCTGAAGGACACAGCCCCATTATGTTCAATAAATAAACAAACAAATAAATAAAACGCTGTGGATCACTAGAATCGCACAATATATAGGTTAATAAAACTAAGACCACCTAGTGTGAAATACAACAATTTTCTATCTAAGCTCTATCGCAAAATCAAGCTGGTTGACGCCTGTGTTCATTCAAATTCATAGTAGTTGCTTCTATTAGAATTATCAAACTAAACGCAAAAAAGAGTACACTGTAAGCTGATTTACCGGAAACTCAGAAGTCCTAGAGTACAGGAAACGAATCTGCATCCGATTAGTACATCAGAATTCACTCATGGTTCCAGATTTCTGTACTGTAGAACTTGAAAAAACGAAATTTCCGTTCTAACATTCCAGGAAAATAGTATATAAAAAGAAATAAATTCTTCAGGAAACTTTTTGTTATCCAGCTACATGCATAACCAGTGAATTAGTTTGCGATGTATGTAATTAATTACAAGAATAATTCAAGTAATGTTCGCTCCTAGGATAAAATGCAACAAAGATATGCATTATTTA
The DNA here is from genome assembly GCF_023864275.1 of Schistocerca cancellata. Classification (NCBI taxonomy): domain Eukaryota; kingdom Metazoa; phylum Arthropoda; class Insecta; order Orthoptera; family Acrididae; genus Schistocerca; species Schistocerca cancellata. The sequence goes on from NC_064628.1 coordinate 80,116,586, forward strand.
GTGGTTTGCGTTTGTGTGTACGAGGTCCGTTCAATAAATTTCGGAACATTGTTGACAACATTTATCTACGCTTACGGTGTACTTATTACGCATGGTATGCTCCGAAATACTCTCTTACATAGTTGGTACACCTCCGCCAACGCCTTTTCGACATTCGTAAGCAGTCTGTTACGTCTCTTGCTGGATCGCGCGAGGCACCGTCTGCAAACTTTCTATCTCGTCTGTTGTTGCAAATCTGCGTCCTTCCGACAGGGTTTCAACTTTGGAAATAAAAGAAGTGCGCAGGGGCCACGGCTAGAGGGTACTGGGATGAGGTAATCGCCTCATTTCAGACCGTTTCCTCCTCACGTTTTTGCGCAGGCGTCGCAACACGTCCTGATACTACTTTCAATTACTATACTTTGTCCCTGTGGCACGAATTCGTCATGAACTAATCTTTCAAACTCAAAGAAGACTTTCAGCATGGCTTTGATATCTGACCTGACGAGCTTTTTTTGGTTCTGAAGAACCTTTCTCGACCCATTGTGAAGATAAAAACTTAGTCACAACATCATAACCGTAGACTCACACGTTATCATCAGTAAAGTCTCTAAAGAAACATCTCGTTCTCATTTGCGCGATCCGAAACCTCTTCACACATTGCGAAGCGAAGGTCTTTTTGACTCGAGAGCGGCGGGACGAACTTGGCGCCAACACGATGCATTCCAAGATGCTGTGTGAGGATTTCATGGTATGGTCCAGCTGAAATGTTACGTTCTTCTGCAATCTCTCGGACTGTCAGTCTTCGGTTCATACGCACGATTTCATTGACGTTACTGACGTGTGCGTCGTCGCTGGACTTCGAAGGGCGTTCTGAACGAAGGTCGTCTATAACTTCTGTCCGGCCATTTTAAACCGAGTGAACTATTCGTAGCATCGCGTATGGCTTAAGCACTCGTCGCCTTAGGCTTTCTGCATCATTTGATGTGTCTCTGGAAAGGTTTTCTTGAATATCACGCAAAATTTAATGTACCGGCGTTTGCTCCTCTAACACTGGCATTTCGAAATTCGCAGACTACGCAACACAACGCTCTACTCAATACAACGCTGAAAAATAACTAACAGACATACAACAATGAAACTTTCAGCAGTTACATATGAAACACGGACATGTGCAATGATGCCAACCGCTTTTCGCGGCAACAACAATTGGCACGAAATTACGAATGTTCCGGAATACTCTGAACAGACCTCGTGTATGTGTGTGTGTGTGTGTGTGTGTGTGTGTGTGTGTGTGTGCGTGCACTGGTGTGTATACATGCCTGCCTTGACTTATTTAACCATACGCTGGAGGTATGAATTAAAAACCGCCTTCGGTCAGAACTTTTCGTGTTTTATTCATTACACGATGTACACTCCTGGAAATTGAAATAAGAACACCGTGAATTCGTTGTCCCAGGAAGGGGAAACTTTATTGACACATTCCTGGGGTCAGATACATCACATGATCACACTGACAGAACCACAGGCACATCGACACAGGCAACAGAGCATGCACAATGTCGGCACTAGTACAGTGTATATCCACCTTTCGCAGCAATGCAGGCTGCTATTCTCCCATGGAGACGATCGTAGAGATGCTGGATGTAGTCCTGTGGAACGGCTTGCCATGCCATTTCCACCTGGCGCCTCAGTTGGACCAGCGTTCGTGCTGGACGTGCAGACCGCGTGAGACGACGCTTCATCCAGTCCAAAACATGCTCAATGGGGGACAGATCCGGAGATCTTGCTGGCCAGGGTAGTTGACTTACACCTTCTAGAGCACGTTGGGTGGCACGGGATACATGCGGACGTGCATTGTCCTGTTGGAACAGCAAGTTCCCTTGCCGGTCTAGGAATGGTAGAACGATGGGTTCGATGACGGTTTGGATGTACCGTGCACTATTCAGTGTCCCCTCGACGATCACCAGTGGTGTACGGCCAGTGTAGGAGATCGCTCCCCACACCATGATGCCGGGTGTTGGCCCTGTGTGCCTCGGTCGTATGCAGTCCTGATTGTGGCGCTCACCTGCACGGCGCCAAACACGCATACGACCATCATTGGCACCAAGGCAGAAGCGACTCTCATCGCTGAAGACGACACGTCTCCATTCGTCCCTCCATTCACGCCTGTCGCGACACCACTGGAGGCGGGCTGCTCGATGTTGGGGCGTGAGCGGAAGACGGCCTAACGGTGTGCAGGACCGTAGCCCAGCTTCATGGAGACGGTTGCGAATGGTCCTCGCCGATACCCCAGGAGCAACAGTGTCCCTAATTTGCTGGGAAGTGGCGGTGCGGTCCCCTACGGCACTGCGTAGGATCCTACGGTCTTGGCGTGCATCCGTGCGTCTCTGCGGTCCGGTCCCAGGTCGACGGGCACGTGCACCTTCCGCCGACCACTGGCGACAACATCGATGTACTGTGGAGACCTCACGCCCCACGTGTTGAGCAATTCGGCGGTACGTCCACCCGGCCTCCCGCATGCCCACTATACGCCCTCGCTCAAAGTCCGTCAACTGCACATACGGTTCACGTCGACGCTGTCGCGGCATGCTACCAGTGTTAAAGACTGCGATGGAGCTCCGTATGCCACGGCAAACTGGCTGACACTGACGGCGGCGGTGCACAAATGCTGCGCAGCTAGCGCCATTCGACGGCCAACACCGCGGTTCCTGGTGTGTCCGCTGTGCCGTGCGTGTGATCATTGCTTGTACAGCCCTCTCGCAGTGTCCGGAGCAAGTATGGTGGGTCTGACACACCGGTGTCAATGTGTTCTTTTTTCCATTTCCAAGAGTGTATTTAGGACCCTGTGGGTCTATCATAAGGTGTAATTTGTGTTAGTACATGATTTATATTTTCTCTTGAAGAGATGAAATGCATATTCCTGTCACGAAAAGGTTATGAATTTCGATAGTCAAACGCGGAAAATATGTGCGAAATAGTGGCAAAGGTGAACAGCATAAACTTACCACATAATGCAACATAATGTTTTTAACATTTTGGCACCAGCATACATTCTTTTCTCCATCGTTATCGTACATGACACTTAATTCAAGAGACAAATTTGCATAAACATGATTGTAAACACGTCTCAGATGGTTTTGTACATGGTATGGTCGAAGATCAATTCCTTCGTAGTGCTAAAGATATAATTATTAAACAAGTGACATATGTAGAAAATAACTTTAGCATATGTCTTTAAATTTACTGAAATAACTGTGGCTTGCGAAATATGTTTGTTACTTTAACATAGATTCTGTTTTCTTTGATTTTGTGGAGGTATATATCCACTTGTTGTAACGGATTTAGGTTCTTACCCTTGGCTGCATTAGTACTACCAAATTGTTTTCAAGGTTGTTGATGACATGTTTCCAACATATGTTGCGCAATTACTAGTTTTTCGAAGTGGTTGAGTCTGAAAGCATTTACGTGTGCCTGAAAACAGATTTTGTAACTTCAGACTGTTTTCCCTACATAGTAGGCAGGACAATTGGGGCAAGATACGATGTACATTCCGCTGTTATTGTATGTTTGCGTATTTGATTTTATGTTATGGACGAATAAGTTTCCCAACTTATCATTAGTTGAGAATGCAACTGTTACTTTTTTTTTCAAGAGGTTAGCGATTTTTTGTGATATGGGGCCCGGGTATGGGATACTGGCAAATATTTTCCTCATTTCACCGAATGACCATTCGTTGTCTTACTTTTCTGTATTTGTCTGCTAAATTGTCAATTGTTTTGGCTGTGTAGCCATTGCTTATGGCAATGTTCTTTATTGTATGTATCTCATTCTTGAGGGTGTTTTCTTCTAAATCAAGAGAGTGTACCCTGTGTAGTATGGACCTAAACGCAGCATGTTTGTGTGTGGTGGAATGGCATGATGAATTGTCCAGTGTTATGTCTGTGTATGTGCGTTTATGTGTATGCTGAACTTACGTTTTCATACCTCCAGTGTACTGAGTACAGTCATGTTTGAAGCTGCGAAATATGGGTAAAATTAAATTCCTCTCTCACTCACTTTGCCTCTGTCCTCTGCACCCACTCCATCTGTTACCTCTATTCCCGGACTTTGCTCCACCTTCCTCGTGCGCTAGTGGAAAGCCAATAAGACTACGAAATTGTGCACTTGCTAGAACTTAAGGCTGCAAATTTTCTCGTAAAAACCGAAAGGAAGGATATATGCTAGAATTACCCTTGTTCTGAAAACCTGATCAGTCCCATACTACGCACGTAGTGGACTTCAGTTGAGCTTTTGTGAGAAACAGAAAATAACCAATCAGCTATTGTCATAAGATACCTGAGATGTTACACAGGGGAACTGAAGTTCTTGAACATTTGAACTTTGGAGATGAGACATGGCTTTCCCACAAACATACAGAAGCTTGAGATACTCGCAGAATTACAAATTGCTTCCAAGTTCTTTTTCGACTACAGGCTTTTCTGTAAACAATCACAAAAACTGCACTGCAATTATAGCGAATGATGAAAGGGAAGGGGATTTAGTGTTGAAAGGAACAAATATAAAATTAAATGAAAAAAGTACTTAGTATTAGAATTTTTAATGCTAAATGGATGAGACTTTTAGTATACGCTATACTGGTGATTGTAATGTTTAGAGTTGTAAAACTATCATAGGCTTCTGCAGACTGTTGTAAGTAAGCGTAGGCTGTGCTAGTTTTCCGGTTTGCTTTGGTTTAACAAGGTCATACCCATATTACCTGTACGTCAGGTGTAATACTTACCTATCAGATGTTACCTCATGACGATCGCTATCTTTACGTATGCTATTAGTGTATTGCTAGAGTCCCCTAAAAACCGGAAGTGGTGAACCATCTAAAAAGTGACGGAGGGTATATACAGGGCCGGGTAAACTACAGAACATTTTTGTTCTACATAGTTGTCCTCCTGCCTGTTACTTAAGAATACACAACATTTATAGCAAAACCGAAATTGTCAATGTTTACTTCAGGTTTTATTCGAAAATTATTGATTTGTAACGTGAAAAAGATGGATGCTGCGGTAAAAATAAAGAAAATAATACAGATTTACCACGTAGAGCTAGAAAACGCAAGTTTATTAGCAAAAAGGTAAAATAAAAGTATACCACAAAACGGAAATTAATCAAACATCGCTTCAACATTTCATCGAAACTACATAAAACATCCAGAATGAGATTTTCACTCTGCAGCGGAGTGTGCGCTGATATGAAACTTCCTGGCAGATTAAAACTGTGTGCCCGACCGAGACTCGAACTCGGGACCTTTGCCTTTCGCGGGCAAGAGCTCTACCATCTTTTTTATGTTTTTTTTTATGACGATTACCATTTTTTTCTTTTCTTTTTTTTTCTTATTGTTCATTATTGATCGTTGTGTTTGGTCGTTGCGGACGTCACATGACATCCTGTTCAAGTTCGGTGGTTGATCCTTCCACTCAGTTTTTTTATTACAGAGGCCAACTGGCTCTCTGACCGAACACGCTGAGCTACCGTGCCGGCTAAAATGTCTGAAATTGCTTTATTTCCGTGTTGTGATGCACAATGTCGTTTGTTGGGGTGTTGTTTGGGGAAGGAGACCAGACAGCGAGGTCATCGGTCTCATCGGATTAGGGAAGGATGGGGAAGGAAGTCGGCCGTGCCCTTTCAGAGGAACCATCCCGGCATTTGCCTGGAGCGATTTAGGGAAATCACGGAAAACCTAAATCAGGATGGCCGGACGCGGGATTGAACCGTCGTACTCCCGAATGCGAGTCCAGCGTCTAACCACTGCGCCACCTCGCTCGGTATAAACCATCTGAGCTACCGAAGCACGACTCACGCCCGGTACTCACAGCTTTACTTCTGTCAGTACATAACATAACATAAAATATGTTTCTGTAATTCATAAAGAGCTTTCACAGTTGTCGATGATAACATCTCTTGACTTGGATCTTGATAATAATAATGTCGTGTGACGAGGGCCTCCCGTCGGGTAGACCGCTCGCCTGGTGCAAGTCTTTCGATCTGGCGCCACTTCGGCGACTTACGCGTCGATGGGGATGAAATGATGATGATTAGGACAACACAACACCCAGTCCCTAAGCGGAGAAATTCCCCGACCCAGCCGGGAGTCGAACCCGGGCCCTTAGGATTGACAGTCTGTCGCGCTGACCAGTCAGCTGTCGGGGGCGGACTCGGAAATTGCTGAAAACGCTCTGTTGAGAACAAAATGACAACTATATACAACGTTTGTGCATGAAAACTGTACTTGCATAGAAAGTAATGAGTTTGGTCACGTGAAAGCGCAAAAGAGCAAAAGCCACATGATCAACAAATTTTTACTGCTTATTAAATTCAGCTGGCCGCTGTGGCCTAGCGGTTCTAGGCGCTTCAGCCTGGAACAGCGCAACCGCTACGATAGCAGGTTCGAATCCCACAACGGGCATGGAAGTATGCGATGTCCTTAGGTTAGTTAGGTTTAAGTAGTTCTAAGTTCCATGGGACTGATGACCTTAGATGTTAAGTCACATGGTGCTCAGAGCCATTTGAACAATATTCAATTCAATTTATACTCTGTAAGGAATAACACTGAATTATTTATAATTATTAATTATGTGCAAATCAAAAAAACCAAAAACGTAAGGGAAGTCCTCGGATCCCATTTTCTCTCCTACACATTCATTTATGCTTCTTTCCCCTACCAGGTCTGTTAGTACTACCGGTAAACCTATTGTTTACTACGTAATTTACGTAATGTACCAAAACCACCAAACCATAGTTTTAAGAGAGCGCTTCTC